>NC_086323.1:59527047-59864547 GCF_036172605.1 Pelobates fuscus | reverse complement strand
TGAATGTTTGATCACACAATAATTATCAGAGATTTGATAAAGACCACATTGTGTGGTCAAAAGTCATCACTCTGTATATTGTTTCTGATTAAAGTCTGCAATTCCTGCTGAAGTGCCCAGATCTTTTACATTCACATCAAATGTACACCAGGGAATCTTAAGTACTGTAAGGATCTATCAGAAGACTTGGATCATAGATAGTAGGTTTGGGCTGATATCAAGAAAAATATGTAAATGTGCATTTGTGGGTGTTTTTGTGAAAGTAGTTGAGAACCTCTTTGATATCCATTTATGTTAATGGCCAAGAACTCATTCCTTTACTGGAATGGTCAAAATAATTCAAAACACTGAAAATCCCCTAAATCTAAAATTTTGAAACCTCCCAAAAATGTATTGATATGTTTTCCCGTAGGAGATAAAAGATAGGATTTTCTACTAGTTGTCTTTTAGGCTGTGACATCAGGAAGGTATGATATTGTTACAATATACAGAATCTAGTGCACTAACTCACTAAACAAAGCTCAAAAAATGTATTTTTTATTTTTTTTTAAACACCTGACTTAAGCAAAAATAATGGTGATTTAGTTACAGTATATGATCATAGCCTACCACCAGAGAAAATGGCACAATTAAAAATCTATATTTAGACCAAAGGGATTTAGGGTGTTTAGATTGAAAATCCACCTAATGTCTGCCTTTCCTAGTTTTTTAATTATGTCATCTCATCTCCCAAAAAAAGGAAAAGGCAGAAATGAAGTGGATTTCAGTCTAAAAACCCAGAGTATTTTGTATTTCCTTTTTATGCTTGTCATTAAAAAGCAGTTGCCAGTTAATACCCACTAACAGTAGAGCTAAAAAAAAAAAAGTACTCTCAGTAAAGCCAAAACCTAGAAGTGTGGCAGGCAGTATAAATATAGTGAAACATTTACTGACCCAGGAGGCACACAGGACAAGCACATGCTCCCAACGACTGGATGCATTTCGCATCTGAAAAAAAAAAGATGTCAAAGCTCTAGCATTTTCAAGTTCTTTATCATAGTAACTCCGCCAGAACAATCTAAAAGGTTCACTCTGCTCATACACACTTCACCAGTGATCATCTGAGTGAGTTGCGATTAGTATCTCTTTTTCTGAGAATAATTGGTACATACACCGCAATGGCCACAAATTCACCAATCAAATGTGGAGATCACAGCAATTGCTCCATAGAATGCTTCTCACAGAGCAGCATGAGTCTAATGTTTTCCTATGGAAGTTCTCACTGATGACTAAATGCTCGTTAAAGTGGAGTGAATAAGGAAGCTCTCCTGGTTGTCAGCTCTCTGGCCAAAAGAGCATTTCTAAATCAATGCATAAGTGCCAATTTCTCTTGAAATCAGCAGTTTTATAAATTTGAACAAAGGGGACGTGGAGTTCTAGAGGGCCCTTTTTTTTTTGGCCTTCTTCATTTACCAGTCAAACGCCATTTTAGTGATTACCGACTTGTCAACTATTGTAACAAGCATGGAAAACCAGTTCACAATTGTTGGTTTATTTTGATACGCTAGCCTGTCTGTGGAAGCGACTTTTCTCATGTTCTTTTAAAAGTATAGTTTAAAATTTTCTTTAAAGTCAGAAACTACAAACAGTTGAAGAATGTATTTATATTTCAACCATTTAAACTCAATTTTGCCTTCAATATAAGCCAACTCATAAGTTGCAGGTTAATTATGAAATTTATAAGAACCTGGATTGTCAAATTCTGAACCCCATTAAATTGATTTAAAAATGAATTTAACACGTGCATTGTTTCATATACTTCACAACAGCTATGTGGTGAATATTTTAATTAAATGTTAGAGTTCTTGTCGATTCCATTATCTCTGGTTAGAAGCATTAAAATGCGGCACTATCTCACTATTAAAAATGCGAGATATTTTTCCAATTTTCAGCTATACCTGGGTAAATGTCAAGTGATGTCAAAAAATAATTTGCTATAATATTTTCTACAGCCTTTCCTACAAATCCCACATTTTTGTCTGCATATAGATTAGTAATTTTTGATTTTATCTTCTCAACCTTAAAATGTATATGTATGAAGGACATGTGAGGAGTGGCATTTTGAAGCAATCAAATTCTTATAATGAATTGACAGTATCAATATTGTTATACGATGTCGCAACCACTCAGAAACCCAAACTTAATTTAAAAAACACTAGACATTTATTATATGCTACAGCAGAAAGGCTCTTGCACTCTTCTATCCTGAGAGATTATGAAGGAAAAGCCATGATGTTTTCAATTAACACCCCGTAGGTTTCGTGAAAATCCGCACCATCTAAGATTAATACAAGCTTTTCTGTGTACAGTTCTAATTCAGGTTAATCAATCTTGAGTGGGAAGGTGGACAGAATTATATATTTTTTTCACTCTGTTAAGAAGCTTAGTTGTTTTTTTTAATGTAAATTTCAGATATACTTCTCCTTTATTTGACAAATCTTTAACATTAAATATAGAAACATGTTGCTTTAGTCATTCAATATGTTAACTGTTTGAATGCTACAGAGGGGTTTAAACCTATAAACGCACAACTAATAGTTAATAAAACCTAGAATTCGCCCACTGAATTTTACCCCGAGAAATTCAACATGGGTGAAAATTAAAGGGTGATAATAGGAGCACTTGTTAAGATTAACACCAAATGTTCTCCTACAAAGTAATTTGCGATTTATTCCAAAAATGGCCCAAAAGGTCAGAAATCTAAAGGGGAACTTTAACCATCATATTGTATTGGTTAAGATACCGTGACTTTCTGGGTATCATCCACTGGTTTTCTGTCAAACAATTTTGGATCAGTATGACAAAAATAAATTGGTTCTACTATGCACTCTGCAGCCACACAGTTAATGCAGAAAATATACTGCCACCACATTTTTATTTGTGAAATTTAAACAGTCTTGGCCTCCAGTGTTAGTCTGGGAGGGCAAGTGTAGGGTAATCAAGGTTGGATGGATTTGCATTTTACAATAAAGAAGTGTAATCTGTAGAGAGGGGTAGGCTATGGGTACCATGGAGCTACCCAGTTTCTCTCAAATTGCTCCAAGTACTTTGTTAAAAAAGATTGGGTTATCGGGGGCGGAGCCTGGCACTGAACCGGACCGGACGCCATTTCTCCCAGCGCAAATCTAACTTATAATCCCGACAATATCTCGGTGACAAGCAGCCATCCGACATTGCAAACGCCATAAACAGCCCGGGGACACCCCGCTGCATCTACAGATGCCCTTCCAGTACTCCCCGAAACATCTGAAGGCAAAACGCAAAACCGGGGCCTACCACAAGCCTGCATACCGCGACCTCGAGTATCTCTGGGGCGGGGATCCTGACGAACACGCAGCGGAGCTGTGGTCACCCCAAACAACGCCTGCCAACACATCCATGGGGCGCAGAACTCAGAAACCCACCCCCGGTAATGTACCCGAACAGAGAGACATTGGAGTCATGCTCCAACGACAAACCTCAGCCACTATGGCGGCCTCCGACCACCCACCCTCACCAGGGCCTCCCCACACAATTGCCCCTGCAGCACCCCAGCTGCAAAGCCCGAAAGAAAACACACAGCCACAGCCCACAGCCTCTGTTAGCAACTCTGAGCCTGCTACCAAACAGGACCTCCAGATCCTATCTGCTATGCTACAGGACATTCAGGGCCTGCTGGCTGCTGACCTGCCCATTCTAAAATCTTCCATGCAGCAGCTCACAGGCAGACTGGCAGCCACAGAAGCAGAGGTCAAAGAGCTCCGTCAAGACACCTCTGACATACAGACCTCTATTGCCCAACTACAGGCAGCTCAACAGGCTCTATCAACACAAGTGGCAACACAGGAGGACAGGTACCGCCGCAACCATATTAAAATCAGGGGCATACCAGCCACCATACCTCAGGAGGAACTACCACACTATGTAAGACGCCTACTAGCCACAGTGTTGCCACCCGCCACCGCCAAAAAAGTAAATATCGCGGGGATGTATTGCCTACCGACATCTAACGCTACCAACACTACAACACCGGGCAATGTCATACTCCGCTGCGCACTACCTCACGACAAGGGGCAAATAATGACGGCGGTAAGAAACAAGACCCCGATTACATTTGAGGACTCACAATTGTCCTTTTACCAGGACTTATCCAAAGCCACCCTGCAGTGGCGAAAATCCCTGGCCCACGTCACGGCCCAACTACGGGCGGCAGGAGTGCCCTACAGGTGGGGACCCCCACAAACACTTCTTATCACACACAAAGGGACTATCCGTAAAATAACCACAGGGACTGATATTCCTGCGCTCATTGCAACTCTGGATATACAGGAGCCGACGGGCCTAAATCGCACCCACGGATGGGACCCATCCAATGTGACACCATTTGTGCCGCGAACAGCAAGCAACAGCCAGCTGGACACCTGACTGGCAGAGACATTTCTAGACCGTCCTAAACCCATTGAAGGGTCTTACTCAACCAGCAGCTCTAAGCTGCACAGTTGCAAAGTTGCAAAAACCCTAATGCTGTGATTTTATTTGCTTATTTTTTCCAAATGTTGTTATACATAATTCTTTTTCTTTTTTTATATGTTTACCAATGCAGAATCTCCCACACGAGGACACGATCTTCGTATTGCACCAGGCAGGAATAGGGAGATTAAGCATTCTACCACATCACCAGGCACCCATAAAGTGATGCCTACTATAAGCTTAGTCCGGTTCTTTTCAGCCACACATGCACAAATACTGAATCATTCATACCCCTCCCCCCCGCTACCCCCTTGGTTAGGGGCAACACCTCCACCGAGAGGTCGGCCTTACACGAAGGCAAACAGCTCCCCCTCCCTGAAAAGACGAGGGCACAACTCACACTATGAACACCCCAACGCGGAAACCGATGCACGTAACTTTAGACCTATACCTAGCCCCGAGTTTACATTTAAATTCAGATAGATCTCAAACGGTGATATCACCTTTAAATATTCCCTACAACGTGGTTTTCCGCATTACTCGACATACTCAATTGCAGCGCCCGGCTTCTATATTGGCCTTTAAAAACACGCACCTACAGACTACATGCAGGTTCATCTAAAGGTCTGATCTCATACTCACCAGAAAGCTGTAACCGACTCACCACCTTACCTTTACATCTATGTACCTCATAATCATAGTCAGTGTGAAACCTAGGAGACTACACTCCTCACTTACCTACATCCAACACACTGAACACCACTATTCCTTAATGTTTTTTCTTCCCTTTTTAAAAAAAAAAAAATGTGCAGCGCTCTCAATATGTATAATTTTATTGCCTGATACAAGATGTAAAGCTCTTATTTGACATGTATACGTTTCATATGTCCTCAACAATGCACAACCAAAATAAAGAATTTAAAAAAAATAAAATAAAAAAAAAAAAAAAAAATTTGGGTTATCGAACCCCATGGAAATTTCTATAAGTGAATCCTATTTTGGATGTTCAAAAGCAAATTCGGGGATTTTGTTTTCACATTTATAGCAAATAAAATAGAAATTGTTGGTCCCAATTTACAGTTTTCATATTGGTTTATCAATGAATTATTAGCATCAAATTAAATCCAGATGTTTTATATATGTGGTAGGCAAATAGTATTTTCAGGCAAAAAATTTTAGCTTTAAAACACCATTTGTGTAGGCACAATCATTTTGTCTAACTTGTATTCAGGCAAATATTTTGCATATTTCTTGCAGATGTTTTTGTTTTAGAGATTCCAAAGCCATTTTCCTAAGGTGCCCAGGAAACCTAGGAAGTAGTCCCTTCTCACCAGTAGCCATTGAGGCATGATCAGAAAGTGGCTGCTGCTCAGCAATAAACACCCAAGCATCCACAGAAAGTGGTTCCTTGCTGATAACTGCCTAGGAACCCCTAAAATTCCTTGCTCGCAAAAGGGCAACCAGGATCTGATCTCTGCTCACTGGTGAGCCCATGCCTTGGTGCATCATAATTGTTTTGGCAACACAAGGGGTACCTACATGATATTAGGCAGGTGGTTTTAATGTTGTGGCTGATTAGTGTATATGTATTTGTGACGGACCGCTGGCACTCCGGCTGAGTACCTCCGACCCCACTTCCAGCGATGCATCTGCACCGGGGTCTCGCCGTCTCTCTCCCACCCTGGACCCACGACCAGGATCCAACTCCCAGTGGGTCTAAATGCAGAGAGCGTAGCAGGAACAAATCAAGCTTACAAGAGATTTCTCTGGGGAGTAAGTGATTATAGCAATCTCCAGAGTTTAGGTATCCCTTCCCCCAAGCATGAGCCAAGGCTTCAAGAAAGGTGCAAGTAGGTCTGGTTTATTGAGGGCTACCTGCCCGGTATTTATGCAAGTGTCCACCACTGGACACTCCCCTAGGGGACCTGATGGAACAATGGGACACATATTGGATATTAGCCATTAACAGACAATACAAACAAAACACTCCCACAGTGACATCACAATCCCTCCTCTCTATCCTGGAGATAATTGGGAAGTAATCAAATTATCTCCCAGGACAGAGCCAAGACTCCACTAACCACATGGTTACAAAAAGACATAAAATTACACAATGTTACAATTACTACATAAAACATATACATGCAACATATCCCCAGATAGCTTAGATCTGAGCGCACATTATTACCGAATGGCGCTCAGATCACATACATACAGTTAAATCGCCAGTCTTTTCCATAGTCTTTCGTTACACAAATAGGCTCCATGGCATAGCTATCTAGGGTAGCACTACTCACATACTGAAAGTCCCGAAAGCCCCAGCAGAAATAAACAAATAAACCTTTCTGCAGGGTAAAATACAGCTATCAGCACAGGGGCCATAGTCAGAAGGCAGGAGGCTAGCCAGTAGTCCCCTCCAGGCACTAGTGGCGAAGGGCACTTTGTCACAGTATTGTTGTGCATTATTCACAACAAGATCCATCTTTTGTCAAATTTTCAGATGTTTGACCTTTGGTAGGTACCCAATCCTTCCAAGCTTAAGTAGTAATTAACCCTTCTCCAAACTTAAAGAAGCACATAAGTGTTTTGCTTTCTGGCTTCATGGATTATGGAACCCAAAGGAGCCCAGGTACTACAACCAATTAATAAGTCTTTATGGGCCATGAAGGGACCTTTCATTCCTACATTTTGTCAGAGAAGATTGGTGAGGGTAAGACCTAATCCATTTAAAGATGTCTACCTGGAAACTGCCTCTCTGATAATCTGTGAACTGAGCTGAGCTTACAAACAAACTCCAACTTAATGCTTCCAGACAGGATATTTTGGTTAAGATTTTGCTAGGTACGGAGACATATTCCACATACTAGATTTCAGTAAGGCTTTTGACCCTGTCATACATAGAAGGCTCATCAATAAACTACAATCGCTAAGTTTGGACTTCATAATTGTTGAATGGGTTAGGCAGTGGCTGAATGACAGGCGACAGAGTCACCGGAGTATATGCAAAGCAAGATCTTGTTACCAGTGGGGTATCTCAGGGATCTGTACTTGGACCCATTCTCTTTAATATTTTTATTAGTGATATTGCAGAAGGTCTTGGTAAAGTATGTATTTTTGCTGATGATACAAAGATATATAAAAGGGTTGATGTTCCAGGAGGGATAAGCCAAATGGCAAATGAGTTAGGTAAACTAGAAAAATGGTCAGAGCTGTGGCAACTGACATTTAATGTGGATAAGAGCAAGATAATGCATCTTGGACATAAAAAACCCAAGGGCAGAGTACAGAATATTTGATAGAGTCCTAACTTCAACATCTAAGGAAAGGAATTTATGGGTAATTATTTCAGATGACTTAAAGGTAGACAGACAATGTAAGAGAGCAACAGGAAATGCTAGCAGAATGCTTGGTTGTTTAGGGAGAGGAATTAGCAGTAGAAAGAGAGAAGTGCTCATGCCATTGTATAGAACACTGGTGAGACCTCACTTGGAGTACTGTACGCAGTACTGGAGACCGTATCTTCAGAAAGATATTGATACTTTGGAGAAAGTTCAGAGAAGGGCTAAAAAACTGGTTCATGGATTGCAGGATAAAACTTACCAGGAAAGGTTAAAGGATCTTAATATGTATAGCTTGGAGGAAAGACGAGACAGGGGGATATGATAGAAACATTTAAATACATAAAAGGAATTAACACCATAAAAGAGGAGACTATATTTAAAATAAGAAAAACTACAACAGCAAGAGGACATAGTCTTAAATTAGAGGGGCAAAAGTTTAAAAATAATATCAGGAAGTATTATTTTACTGACAGGGTAGTGGATGCACATAATAGCCTTCCAGCTGAAGTCGTAGAGGTTAATACAGTGAAAGAGTTTAAGCATGCATGATATAGGCATATGGCTATCCTAGCTAAAAGATAAGGCCAGGGACTAATGAAAGTATTTAGAAAATTGGGCAGACTAGATCAGCCAAATGGTTCTTATCTGCCTACATTCTTTACAGGACTGGATATACATGACAGGTGATTGTAGGCGATAAAAATACTAAGGCGCACCCTGCCCCCTCTAAAAAAATGTATTCAAAGGGACACTCCAGGCACCCAGACCACATGGAAAATCTGGCACTGTCCACACTGATAGGGGAAGACTTGCTACAAATACTAGTTCTGTGGATTTTCCATCTGACAGTAGCAGGGAATGTAAGTGATGGTATCCCAAAGGAACTACAATCAGCAGATACAATCTACCGGCTGTATGGTCTCCACTGTCATGGTGTCTATTAGAGCAGGCAAAATGAGTGACACCTGTGAGCCAGACTCTCTCTCCTATGGTGTAACACTGTAATTTAAAAGCATGTTCACGTTTTGTATGCACAATTTTTCACCTATATATATTGCAACTAAAATGTGTTTTTCAGTCTCTTTAAGAGAAAGCAGTGTATCTAAAGAACTAAAATAATTTTTCCCATCATTTTAGGATTATTGTAAAGCTAACATTCACTTCGTCAGTGTTCTAAAGCAGCATTAAACTGGCACTCTGCAGCCAGGAGAACATTATATCAGCCTTGGTTACAGCGACTGCGGTTGACCAAATCTTTTTCAATTCTGACTATATTTGCAAGAGACACTCAAACTGGTGAAGATTATGTTCCTTTCTTCCTACACCCACGCATTTTTCACATTAATCAGAGAGTTATTAAAATAGAGTCACTTTTGATAAGCTCTACAGACTCTAATCTTACTTTTGTGCTTTTAGCAGAATTCTCTACTTCAGGTCTCTTTAGACACTGAACAAAGCGTTAATTGAATTGAGTAAGAAGCAGATTAGGTGAAGTTCTCTGCAGATTATATTACGTTCCTTTTACAACAGGCTTAGATTTATTTATATATTTCTTAGCGCACACTTGTATTTCAGGCAGATTTTACATTAAAAAAAATATTGCTAGAGCTATACTAGCAGACAGACAGACAGACAGACAGACCAACAGACAGCATGGTAGAAGGATCGGAAGACCAATAGAAACACAACTGTTTCCGTAAGCTGTGACACCACAGTAGAAATTGCTTTTTAAATTCATACTCAGTTGTATGTAAGACAATATCAGTTTGCTGAATGAAAAGCTTAACTTATTCAAGGAGCACACAAAGGTAAAGTTTAATGTCCAAATGGCCCCGCAGCAACTGGGGCAAAATCGTGTGCCTGCTTACAGGGGCATTCAGACTGCAATGTTCATATTTTGTAATTCAAGCGCCGAACAGGCCTGAATTTTACTTCTCTTCTTACAGACTGGAAAGCCAAACCGAATGCTGCAAATCTGGGCAGGGTTTTAAAAAAAAAAAAAAAAAAAAAAAAAAAAAGAAAGAAAGAAAGTCTGAACTATTTTCCCACTGGTATGTTCAATTTGATTTGGGATTACTAATTCTGCATGTTTCGCCAAAAAAAAGATGATTGATGGGAAAAAAGATGATTGATGACTAGGGGACAGCTACTAAATGTTGATTGTATTTAGGATTAAGTGAGATGTGACCAATAGAGGGAAGAGAAAAGAGAAGCAGTAATAAAAACTAAAAATAAATATATATAAATGAAAACCAAGAGGGCTGCACTCACCTGAACATGCATACATTATAGGGTGCTGCTGGGGCCAAGATTTACAACATACTAGATACACAATGCAGAGCACTCGCTTATTCACCAAACAATGACCTCAAATCTCACAGACTGTAATAGTTTCATTTATAAACTTCTCACCCAGGCAAAAAATTTGATCATATATTGTATAAGCCTGCCTCAACGTCAATGCACCCCATTCCCAGCAGGTCCCACTCCAGTAGCCTAATGCCTGCCCTTGAGATTCCCAGGAGGAAATATTCCCCAAGCAAGTGGATTAATCTCATAAGGGCAGGCATTAGGCTGCTGGAGTGGGACGTGCCAAGAATGGGGTACATTGACGCTCTGGCAGGCTTATACAATATATGATCATATAATGTAACTAAACCCCCATTATTTTTTGCCTGGGTTAGATGTTTTTGAATGAAACTATTACTATCTGCGAGATGTGAGGTCATTGTTTGGTGAATAAGCGAGTGCGCTGGATTGTGTATTTTGTATGTTGTATGTTGTGTAGAGAAACATAGAATGTGACAGCAGATAAAAACCATTCGGCCCATCTAGTCTGCCCAATTTTCTAAATACTTTCATTAGTCCCTGGCATTATCTTATAGTTAGGATAGCCTTATGCCTATCCCACGCATGGTTAAACTTCTTTACTGAGTTAACCTCTACCACTTCAGCTGGAAGGCTATTCCATGCATCCACTTCCCTCTCAGTAAAGTAATACTTCCTAATATTATTTATAGAATGTGACGTTAGTGAAATCAAAATTTAGTAGCATTATCTAACAAGCACTGAAAATGAATGGTGTAAATTTCTTTCAAGATACTATGGCCGAAGGTCTGCCTTTATCCAGGCAATTTTGAGTATCGCCGTTTATTCACAACTTATCTTTTTTCATCATAATGAATCTATTCGCCTCTATTATGAAGAGATTAGCTCTCTTTACAACCATTGGTATGTGTGCGACAGACAACTATTATCAATTTGATTTAGCTAAATTGGGAGACATTTTTTGATACATTTTAGACACATTGTTCCTATAATATCTACCCAGGCTACGTGCTTTTTTTTTTATATACACCCAATATATTTTTTAAAATTTGCCGACACCTGTAAGAAAAATTGCTTTATATCCACACTCATTTAATATTAACCCTGTAGGCAACTTTGATTTTGCAGAAGTGAGCCCTTGATGGAACCGTGACTAAGCATCTAAGCAAAACGTCAGCTGTGATACATGTTATGCAGCAGTAATAGAATGTTCATCTTTCGTAGACAGTCATCTACAAAGGGAGTTTGCTTAGCCTCATATTGCCTACTACAGAACAGTATACAGCCACAGTATACAGTATACAGAACAGTATACAGCCACAACAAACCACCTGCCTAATATCATGTAGGTTCCCCTGTGTCCTAAGGCCACTGCCACCAGAGAACACCATTGCCATGAAGGGGTGTACAAAGTCTGCAACAATCTCTAGGTAGGTGGTGGGTGTCAAAGAAACATCCATATGAATGCCAGGACCCAAAGATCCCAGCAGAATATTACCCAGGGCATAACACTGCCAGTCTGCCTTCTTCCAATAGTGTAACCTGCTGCCAGCTCTGCAGGTATATGGCCATCCACTTGATCTAAAAGAAAATGTGTTTGCTCCATAGTACAGTTCTGACGCTCAGGTCCTCAGCGAAGGCCCTTTTGGCAATAGACAAGGTCATCATGGGCACTCTGTCAGGTCTGTGGCAATGCAGCCCCATATCCAGCAAATTGTGATGCACTATGTGTTCTGACATCTTTCTATCACGTTTAGGTTTTTCAGCAATTTTACAGTAGCTCCTCTGTGCGATCAGACCAGATGGACTAGCCTTCACTCCCCACAAGCATCAATGAGCCTTGGGTACCCATAACTCTAATGCCGGTTTACCAGTTGTCCTTCCTTGCACCATTTTTGGTCTGGTTTGTTGCATACTGGGAACACCCCACACGATATGCTGTTTTGGAGATGTTCTGACCCAGTTGTCTAGCCAATACTGGTCCTTGTCAAAGTTACTCAGATATTTTCTTTTGCCCATTATTCCTGCTTCCAACACATGAAATTCAAGAACTGACTGTTCACTTGTTTCTTAATAAATCCCATCCTTTGACAGGTGCCATTGTAACAATATCATCAATGTTATTCATTTCTCCTGTCAGTGGTTTTAATGTTGTGGCTGATCAGAGTATCTGTAAAAACTAGAACAATGGGCTCTAATACCACCATTAGCTTTTTCCAGTTATCATTTCTTCTCTTTATTTCTGGATTTATTTTAAGATTTCTTTATGTGTAGTTTAACTACTCAAGGTGTAGAAATGGTACTAACCTGTCATCTTTTTCAAACTACTCACTATTTACTTTTTATTATTAACTCATTGCACAGTCTTGCTATTTCCCTTTGGCTATGGCCCAACTAAGTAATCAAAGCTACTAAGGTATCATCTCTGTGTCTATCACCTTGTTTCTTGGACATAGCTACTTTCAATATTCTGATACTTTCGACGATCTCTAATTATGTGTATATTCACAAAACCGATAGCGATAGAGATAGTGGTCTTTTTTTCGTAGGGGTGCAGAGGTTTATGAGTTTTTATCTTGGACGATTTTGTTTATTTCCATTTAGTTAATGCATTATCTGTATACTATTAAAAATTATCTTATGGGTAGTAAGGGGTTATTTTTACACCATAGCGTCTATTTAATGTCAAACAAAGTTGTCTGTCCATGTCTATATTTGTGCCTGTGGAAATAAAATGATGTTAGACAGATACAGGCTTGCTTAATTATAGGAAAACTATAAGGCATTCCCTGGCCTGGTTCCTTAATGGACTTGGCAAAAAAACCTTACACTAATGCATCTATTATAAAGTCTTTCAACAATGAAGATGCTTGCTAAAATACCAAACACCAGTGAGTTTGGGTATTCAAATGCTGTTTGCCAAAATTCTCATCATCATTAATATGAATGCCAAACAGCATCAGCCTGACCATTATACTTCCATTGTGAAGTTGTTTCTGATCACACAATTTCTTCTCCAGGGTAGTTAAGGTCCAATCTCTGTGATGTGTTTTGTTTGTCTTATTTTCCACTTTGAGTGCCAGTAAACTATATTACTGCACAAAACTCCAGCACAAACATAGCTAAGCTACCTGCACAATTTAGCAAATTAACATATAAAGGAATTATATGGGGATCATAGAGTTAAACTATTATTTTAGAGGTAGTGAACAATGGCCTTCCATGTGGTTCTGACAACCAAGGGTGGGCATATTGTGACCTGGAAGTTGTAGTACATAAAAATCCCCAATCTAGGGGCAGGGCCGGGCCGCCAAGATGTCTGGTCGCAGGGAAGCTCGGCTCCTGCAAACTACACACAATTAAGCTGGAAATATAACCTTTACAACGACCACAGATACCACGACGCACAACGCGACCCACGACGCACAAAGGCTACCGGATCCGAGGAGAGGCTGGCTCCTGTAGTTTCAGTCCCTCGGAGGTGAAATACCCGCGACTCACAGCGGGAACTTAGCCGGCGGTGAGTGGGGTGGACGGCCGCCACCCCACTATCCTGCCTAACGGAGCTGAAACGGCAATTCATCTCACTGCGGACCACGGCCCTGTTACCTACCCCTTCTGGACCGGGGGGGGTGATCCCGGTCCTCGCCCCACAGCCGCACTCACAGCGTGGCAGTGGAGATCCAGCAAAGACGCCCGGCCATAACACAGGCTCAGGGCCCAAACCTAAGATGGCGGAGACCATGTGCGACATCGCTGATGCAGATGGAGACGGAGGAGGGGAGCTGAACCGCACCCACATGCACGAGACTCAACGTCGGCAGCAGACACAACAGATGGCGAAATGTGACACTGTGAGGGTTTTAACCCCTGGAATGCTGGCAGTCAAGAGAGACCCACGGCAGAGCGACCAACGACTTTCCCACAGACTGGGCATTGGCAGAGAGGCCCCGGACTGTCTTTTGGTACAGGCTCAGATGGCATTGCAGACCCGGTTTATCCAGGCGAACTACTGATATGACCCTGCTTTCCTATGTGACCCTTACATGCCACCACCTTTACTCTGGGACTGATACCTGGACACATTCCCTGCCTAACAACCAGAGCAGTCAACTACTGAATTCTTTTTTTTTTATATGTGTTATACGTTAGGCCATGACTACCATGCCTCTGCTACACACTACTGTCGCTACCGCAAATCTCCATGCTTTGCATAACAACACAGCAGTATATCCTCCACGCTGACACCGCACACAGAGGTACGCTGACAGCGCTCTTGCCATGTCTGACAACATGCTGGATCTAGTACACTGCATCCCACACTGAACGTGCAGCCTAGCCTGTCTATTATCTCTAAGCAGCCTGTATCACCAGTAATTATCAATCTAACGCGAAACTAAGCTTGAATTTCTTACTCTTTAGTTTAAAATCACGTCTCTTATTTTGCCGTAACTGTTACAACTCAGATATCAATATAAAAAATGTGCTGTCAAATCGTATGCCATGTCAACTTCACTGTACCTAATTGGCCTGCTAATGCTATTGTGGCATCGCAACGCAAAATGTTACCTGTATAAACATGCACAAGTAAAATAAAGAATTAAAAAAAAAAAAAAAATCCCCAATCTAGGTGTCGATGGTCCTTCACACACTGCACAATCTATATATGGATTTTCAAATGGAGTTTAATAACCTGGAGTCTATAGACAACCAGTGTCTCATTTCACATTGCAGCGCACACTGCCACATAATACCCCCAAAAGGCTGCCTGTAACCTTTTTAATCACTCCCCTCTTTCCCTGGCACATACTTTCAGTCTGTTCTGGGGAACACTCCAATCCGAGGCTTCTCATTGAAATGTGCATGACATTGCAGCTTCTCTATGCTTCTCAACGAGCTGCAATACAGCTCACTGAAAAGGGGGATAGCAGGTGCATGCTATTTCGGAAATCGTGCCATTTACCGTTAGCTCAGTAGAACTAAGGAAAGAGGATAAAAACCTCCTTAGCTGTCTGATTTACAGTTAAGGGGGTGTTTCTGCCCCAATTATACAAGTATCGATTTTTATGGAAACTCTTACAAATTGTAAAGAAAATTACAGACACCACACACATATAGCACTTTAGCAAGCAGAAATGCTTTATGTGTATGGAGTGTCCCTTCAATGGCAGCAGCTGAAATATTCTGCTATTCAGAACTAGAGCACCCATTAATTTCCCCTTAACCCCTAAACTGTCCTAGCACTAACCTTTAGCCTACAAAAATCATATGTAATATAAAAGAGACATAACAGTGAAGCATGTATTAGAGTAAAATAATGCCATTTCCTGCTTCTGGAGACACTCATAATTCACTTGATCATTGGTTTATTGTGATGCATGTAAGCTCATTGAGCAGGACCCTCAACCACCATTGTTCCTGTGCATCCAACTCGTCTGGTTCCAAATACGTGTCTGGTAGTCTACCCATTTTACAGCCCTGTGGAATTTGTTGGCGCTTTATAAATAAGAATAATAATGCCTCTAGAACCAATTGATATGATCATAAGACCATAAATATAAAGTTAAATTAGTCTATGTCCATTCTATATTACAGTGTTGGAAACGTTTGCATAGCCAAACAAAGAGGGGATCTAGAATGGCATAATAATAAACAAAAATGTAAAATAAATTGATATGCTATTACAGGCTCTTAGTATTAACATAAATTATGCCACAAACAACAGATTTTAAGGAAGCTTCTAATAAGGAAAATATTCCAATAAATCAATCATCATTAAGATAGCTCTTCATCAGCTAAATTCATGGTACCTAAACGTATTTACATTTTAAACCGGCTCACCTGGTTGAGCAATGGCATTCAGTTAATTACCATAATGTCTACTGACATAGCAGAAGTTTCAGAATTGCTGATTTAATTATGTTATTTTAATGGATGGTGAATAGAAAGTCAGAGCATCAGATGAATTTTAATGAAATAGGTTAAAACACACATGTACCACAATAACCTCTAGCAAGATTTCTTACACAATGTGTAAAACACACAGATCCCCAGAGCTGGGATTGTGGATTGTATAAACAAACTACTGACTTCAGTCATGCCTTCCGGCTAATCAGGGAGTAAAAATCTAAAATAGACAAAGCCTTATCTTTAAAATTTGAAACTATTTGTTTGCATGTAGTGTTTTACTGTTGAAACCACAAGCAAATAATTTAGAATGCTAAAACAAGGTATGAATGAGATGTTTATGAAGATATCGTGATTATTCCATAGGTGGGGTAAAAGCTCTTCCAAATTCCAAATTCTAGATTGCTATTCTTCTATAAAGCAAAGACACCACTATATGACAACATATCCTGGAGTCCTCAGTACTTCTTGAATTGAGTAATTCCTGTTATATGCTGCCACGGAAGCTCCCACGCCACAGCCTGCTGGAGAGGCATAACAGCTAGCCTCCTGCCCACAGACTATGGGCCTGGTAACAGACTTTATAGGATATGGGGGTACATTGTGTTAATGTTGAGTTATCATGTAAAATGTTGAGCTGGATGAAAGCTATTGTGTTAATTGTATTATGTAAAAGCTATTGTGCTATGTGTCTTGGTGTCCAGCAGGAAATTACGTTATCATGTCTTGACCCAAATATGTCCCAGACGCCAAGGAGTGTTTTGCATTGTGCTGGCTGAAGACCACCTGTTGTGTGTAGGGGGATAAATGCATGTGTTTTTCTCTGAAATAAACAGTTCTCTTGTTTTTCCCAATACGACTTGGTTCACTATATTGTGGAATTTTCCAGAGGACTAGAATCACTGTATGCTGTAGCTGAATCCAGGAGCAACGGAGGATTAGAGAACGGGCAACCAAAGGACACTAAGAGACCCTGGAACCCATGAAATATACTATATTCTGAAGAAGGATTGTTCTCATACCTGGCTCTGTTATCAAGATATACTCATGATCACTCAGGATAAGAGTTGCTAACGGCTTTTCTTTGTTATTACAAACATATTTTAGAATAATATAGTAAATTAAGGTCGATCATTACATTTAAATATTTATCAGTATAATGTAGATTTACAACACTTTTTTTACCCATGCATTAATAGCAGCAAAGATTTCTATTGCTAGAAGGTGGAGAACTAAAAATATACCTAATTGGGACATAGTAAAAAACCTACTAATTTCGCAACTTAGGATGGAGGGAGGTTTGAATAGAAACCTGAGGAAATTTTTTTTATTTCACATAAATAAGTGGTTAAAAAATTGTCGGCAGTAGATTAATATACATAGAAGAGGAAAGGAAGAGAAGAGAAAAGAAAGAGGGAGAAAGGGAGGGAAAAAGGAGAGAGAGAAAAAAAAGGGGGGAAAGGTGAGGAGAAAAGAAAAGGGAAGGAATTTTTTTTATCTCATATATCAGTATTATGAATAGCAATGCAGAGAGACTGGGGAAGAGGGTTTCATCATCATGTGTGAATGTTGTGTTTGTCTGCTTTATGTTATAGTATTAAAAAAAAAAAAAATTTGTTAATGAGTAGTGATGTCCCAAACAGTTCGCTGGCGAATAGTTCCTGGCGAACATAGCGTGTTCGCGTTCGCCACGGACGGCGAACATATGCGATGTTCGGTCCGCCCCCTATTCGTCATCATTGAGTAAACTTTGACCCTGTACCTCACAGTCAGCAGACACATTCCAGCCAATCAGCAGCAGACCCTCCCTCCCATACCCTCCCACCTCCTAGACAGCATACAATTTAGATTAATTCTGAAGCTGCATTCTTTTTTTTTTTTTAGACAGAAGTGTGCTATATTTGAGCATGCTAGGCTGAACGTGCGTATATCATGGCTAGTTGCACTGAGGGTATGAGTATATAGCAGTACATTGTTGTGAAAGATGGCTGTCATGTTTAGGGTGTAGCTTGCACGTTATCAACTGTGTATTTATATCAGCAGCTCCACCACTAGTTATAAATCAAGTGTGAGTCGCCCTATGAGATGAGACTAGTGAATAACATAATAC
The DNA here is from genome assembly GCF_036172605.1 of Pelobates fuscus. NCBI lineage: Eukaryota > Metazoa > Chordata > Amphibia > Anura > Pelobatidae > Pelobates > Pelobates fuscus. The sequence continues at coordinate 59,846,373 of NC_086323.1, read as the reverse complement.
ATGAATGGCACTTGGGAAATAGTGATCACAATATAGTGTCCTTTGAAATAAACTCAAAAAAACAAAAGCACATGGGGTATACTAAAACATATAATTTTAAAAAGGCCAATTTCAATAAGGTAAGGGAAGCTTTACAATATATTGACTGGCATAAACTCTTTAGTGAAAAGAACACTGAGGATAAATGTATCATCTTCCAACAAATATTAGAAAGGTACATTTCTCAGTATGTACCATTGGGAAATAAATATAAAAGAAACAAATTAAAACCAATGTGGCTTACTAGAAAAGTAAAACAAGAGATTAAAAATAAGAAAAGGGTATTTAAAGCATTTAAATCGGACAAATCAGATGCATCTTATAAAAGATATAAGGAAGCAAATAATGCGAGCAAAAAGGCAATTAGACTTGCTAAACTTCAAAATGAAAAAATGATAGCTAAAGAGAGCAAAACCAACCCTAAAGCATTTTTTAAGTACATACATTCTAAAAAAAAACAAAAATGAAAGTGTAGCTACACTAAAAACTGAAACAGGGGTGTTAGTCAATGAAGACCAGGAAAAGGCAGGAATTTGAAATAACTATTTCTCCTCTGTATATATTAAGGAAGAACCCATGGAAATAGATGTGCAAATGATTGCTACTAAAAACTTGCAGAATAATTGTAATTGGTTAACTCAAGACAAGGTGCTGCAGCAACTAAAGAAAGTTAATATAAACAAAGCTCCAGGGCCTGACGGTATCCATCCACGTGTACTTAAGGAACTAAGTGTAGAAATAAGTGAACCTCTGTTTTTAATCTTTCAAGATTCTTTTCTTTCAGGAAGTGTTCCGGAGGATTGGAGGAAGGCAGATGTGGTTCCTATATTCAAAAAGGGTTCAAAATCCTTGCCTGGAAATTATAGACCTGTGAGCTTAACTTCTGTGGCTGGTAAAATATTTGAAAGGTTATTAAGGGATTATATTCAAGAATTCCTTGAGAAGAACATGGTTATCAGCAAAAATCAGCACGGTTTTATGAAGCACAGGTCGTGTCAAACTAACTTGATTGCATTCTACGAAGAAGTAAGTAGAAGTATAGATCAGGATGTTGCAGTGGATGTGATCTATTTGGACTTTGCCAAGGCATTTGATACAGTTCCACACAGAAGATTAGTGTTCAAACTCAAGGAAATCGGTCTAGATGAAAATGCTTGTTCTTGGGTAGAACATTGGCTTATAAACAGAGTACAAAGAGTTGTCGTTAATGGTAAATTTTCAAGCTGGACAGAGGTGGCAAGTGGTGTCCCTCAGGGGTCTGTTCTGGGACCCCTTCTATTTAACATGTTTATAAATGATCTTGAAGACAGCATTGAAAGTCATGTTTCAGTGTTTGCAGATGACACAAAACTTTGTAAAATAATACAATGTGAGCAAGATATTACTTTGCTGCAGAGGGATTTAGATAGACTGGAGGACTGGGCACTCAAATGGCAGGTGAAATTTAATGTTGTAAAATGCAAAGTTATGCACTTCGGCGTAAAGAATACACAAGCAACGTATACCCTTAATGGAAGCGAATTAGGGATAACAACACACGAAAAGGACTTGGGAATTGTTATAGACAACAAACTATGCAACAATGTGCAATGTCAATCAGCAGTGGCCAAGGCCAGTAGGGTATTGTCATGCATGAAAAAGGGCATTCATTCTCGGGACGAGAATATCATTTTGCCTCTTTATAAATCACTGGTAAGACCACACATTGAATATGCTGTGCAATTTTGGGCACCTGTTCTAAAGAAGGCGGGCTACAAAATTAATAAAAGGAATGGAACATATCAGCTATGAAGAAAGGTTAACAAATTTAAACCTATTTAGTTTAGAAAAACGTCGCCTGAGAGGGGATATGATAACATTATACAAATATATTCGAGGCCAATACAAACCATTGTGTGGAAATCTATTCACAAACCGGACTTTACATAGGACACGAGGTCATGCGTTTAGACTAGAAGAAAGAAGATTTCGTCTAAGGCAAAAGAAAGGTTTTTTTACTGTAAGAACAATCAGGATGTGGAATTCTCTGCCTGAAGAAGTGGTTTTATCAGAGTCCATACAGATGTTCAAACAGCTACTAGATGCATACTTGCAAAAACAGAATATTCAAGGATATAATCTTTCAATGTAGGGTAATAACTGCTTGATCCAAGGATAAATCTGACTGCCATTCTGGGGTCAAGAAGGAATTTTTTTCCTAGCTTGTTGGAAAATTGGAAGTGCTTCAAACTGGGTTTTTTTTGCCTTCTTTTGGATCAACAGCAAAAAACATATGTGAGGAAGGCTGAACTTGATGGACGCAAGTCTCTTTTCAGCTATGTAACTATGTAACTATGTAACGGTTAAGGTAAAGGCATGTAAGGAACTACGACAATAAACTCTTTAGGAGGTAAAATAATGACATGTTTAAACGCTTGCTACTTTGCGATTAGTTAATGTGCAGAGAGCAGTTCATGTGATCAAAGGCATGGTGTGGAGGATCGGCTATAGTGGGACATGCTTGGCAGGCTGCTGTTTACTGCTTGTGCTCATCCAATCCCTTCTGGGCGCCAGGTGCAGACCCTGGGAGTCCCTGATACCTGGAACAACAAAGGCAAGTCTCTGGCTGAGTGCCGGGTTCGCGGCTTGAGGTGGTGGAAGCTTGTTTTGTCGGGTGGTCGGATCTGTCCTGGTGGTGCTTCACGTCCGGTGCGGGATTGTGGTGGCTTAAGGTGGAGGCGAGTGCTTGACGTGAGGCAGGCTCTGCATTTCTGTTTGTGCCTCCAGTCCCGTCTTCGACGCCTTTTGCGTTTCAGGGCCTGCCAGGGCACAGTGTCACACCAGTGCAACTCATATCTGGTCTAACAGTAGTGTACATTTAAAAAAAAATACAGGGTTCTTGTTGTCACCTTTCGGGGACCCTTGGTGTTGTACGTGGCTGGGTGGAGGAAGAGACCTTCAATGACATCAGTGAGGACAAGGAACGGGACATGGATAGCTTGGTATCCAACCTTGAGCAAATGGGGAGTTTGCGGTTGTGCAAATGGACTGTTTGTTGTTGTCTGCGGTGCGTTAAACAGGGAGTTTGGTCTGTCACTGTGAAGCGGGCGTAACCCTTACACTACCTGATCGATACAACATCATACCTGATGTTTTAAAGCACGTTATTCCAAACAATTTAGGAATGTTAGGTGATTTATGCCCTTTACGGATTAAAACCAGACTCTGCATCAACTATGTAATTTTCCATGGGAGTTCTGCCATGGATCCCCCTCCGGCATGCCACAGTCCAGGTGTTAGTTCCCTTGAAACAACTTTTCCATCACTATTGTGGCCAGAAAGAGTCCCTGTGGGTTTTAAAATTCGCCTGCCTATTGAAGTCTATGGCGGTTTGCCCAGTTCGCCCGTTTACGAACATTTGCGGAAGTTCGCGTTCACCGTTCGCGAACGGAAAATTTTATGTTCGCGACATCACTATTAATGAGTAATGTTAATGTTTTATATAAATTAAAGTCATATAAATAGGAAAAAGAGGGGAGAGAAAACATTGATGATGACTAATATACCAATGCCTGAGGTGCAGAAAGCTTGAAAGAATATAAGAGGCTGGTAACGTCTGAAATGAAGGGGAAAAAAAAAGGTTGATCATTAGAGAATGGCAGTGCTAAGTTAAAGACACATTATTAGAAAAAGTAAACATTCATGGGTGTGCCCTAACGCACCCAAGAAGCAGGACCAGCTCTTTGCCCCAGTTATTTAGTTTAACATGATGCAGATAGATACCATGTGTATTATTTTAGGTTGCGGGTGGCCCAAAGTGATGCAGCAACACATTGCTACTTATCGTTGGTAGTATAGTGCAACATTGATATCACATCCCCTTTCACATTCTGATTAGGCCCTGCTCAGTATATGAATACTGTGGAGAGGAGGCACCTATAATGCTGCCAGGGCATATCCATGCATCTCCCACTGGACCACCAATGATTAGGATTCCTGGTCTAAGATAAGCGTCAGGGAGAGGCAATAGACTTTAGTTTATTTAGGGTTTCGTTTTTGGTTTTTAAACTTAAAGGTCCCCCCCCCCCCGCTCTATACATCTACTGCAGCCACAGTTCCCCCTACCCCCCCTGCAGCCACTATACCCAACACTAAAGCCCCTATTGACCACTCTGCGGTCCTTATACCCCCGTGCAGCCCTAAACCTACCATTCGCAGCCCCTATTCCCCAACAAAGCCCATATCCCCCACCCCACTATAGCCCTTATCCCCCACTAGAGGTTAGTGAAGAATAGGGTTTAAGTGTGGGGCTAGGTGCTGTAGTGTGGGGATAGAGGCTGTCGTTTGGGTTATGGGCTGCATTGGGAGGGCACAAGGGCACACTGCACAGAGCTCTACATCATTAAATCCTATATTTTATAATGTGGAGCTCTGGATTTTTGAAAAATTATTTTTGACACCTAATCTCTTCCTCCCCTCCTATCACCCCCATCTGACCACTAATCCCTCTGCTCTTCCTGTTCCCCTATCACTTTATAAAATGTGCAATAATTTCCTGCTCGGGATTAAGGGTGATGGGACATTGCACACAGACCACTTCAATGAGCTGTAGTGGTCTGGGTGCCCACAGTGTCCCTTTAGGTCCTTCATCACTATCTGAAGATAAGGTCAGAGTAAGTATGTAATTGTTTGTTCTCATAAGGACAACTGAATATCTTTGACTGTTCTACTTATTGTGTGTATCTTGCCACAATGTATCCTGTGTCTGGTTACCAGCTTTTTATTGATGTCTACCTATTAAAGTTTACCTACCTATGTTGTTCAATAGTCTCGAATCATTTTGAGTCTACTGTTTGGCATAATTTGTACTATATACAGTATTTTAATCTTTGAATGTATGCCCTGATGTTTGTCTACATTTTCTGCTTATAATTTAGTAGTTGCCACAATTCCTATGGTCCATCCTGATATTTGTCACTACTATCTGAATGATGTGCTCCTTCATGCCTTTGCCTAGTAAGATCTACTATTTTTGTTATTGGTTTCTACGTTGTCTGTAACTTATCATTACTGCAGCAAAAAAAAAATATATTGACAGTGTGAGGTGTAGTTTAGAGTTTGATATTTACAATATATAGTCATTGTTGTATTTTAATAACACTATACCTACTCTACTAAGCTTTGCATTTTTTTACAGGCAGAAATGGATTTGTTTGATTTACAGGTAAGTAGTTGACAAGGCAAGATGAAGCAATGTGAATTGTCATTAATAATTTTATGCTTCCAGAGAACAGTGGGATTTTCAGTTTAATTCTCCATGCTGTGTAAATCAGGGCTTGTTCAAGTCCGACCTCTAGAAGTTATGTCTTTGACAAGGTTCTGATGTGAAGGAGTCATCCATTGGGTATTTATTCTATATCAGAGAAGGACATTACCTTCTATTTTTTGATGATGTAGGTCTATAATTTCTGGTCCGTGTCTTTGTTTTAAGGAGGTTCTCCTCTAATCTACATAGCAAGAAGGGTGCCTTATTTCTTACAAGAGTTTGTCTTGCATTAGTCTAGTCTTGTTTTTATTATAGGTTTGTTTATCATAACCATAATTCCTACCTAGCACTATAATTCTCCAGGATATTCCCAATATTGAATGCTAGAGGGTTGCTTACCTAGCAACCTCTTGGGTAAAATAACTCGTCTGAACAGATTTTTATGATAATATCCTATTTATTACTTGTTTAGCTGTTTAAGGCTTCTTATGTTTTTACAGCTCAAATATTGTCTGTCTGTTTGTTTGTTTGTTTTACAACTATTGTATATATTTGAACTCTGTTCATCCCACTATGTATTCTGTTTGGACATATTATACATATTGCCATGTATGATCAAGAATATGGAAAATTGTTTCATACTTACTGTGATTTTCTTTTCCTGATCATTATTCATGGCAGCATTACGTTCCCACCCCTATACTATGTGAGTTGTGAAGCTAGTTACAAAGACTGCCTGATGGGAAGGGGGAGTATCTATTTATACTAATTTCAGAGTTCTATTTCCTGTCCTTTCTGCTGTGAGGGGAGGCACTAACCCATGAGTAAATGCTGTCATGTATGATCAGGAAAAGAAAATTATTGTTAGTATGAAACAATTTTCCATATTCTTCCAGTCTAAATGCGTGACCTTGTGTCCTATGTGTAGACCTGTTTATTAATAGATTTCCAGAAAATGGTTTGTATTGGCCCGGAATTTATTTGTATAATGCTTTCATGCCCCATCTGATGTGCGGTTTTTACAAACTAAATTTGTTAACCTTGCATAATTTTGTAGCCCGCCCCTGCACTTTTTGTAGCGCAATAATATAATTCTTTAGAACAGATAAACTAAATTGCACAGCATATTCAAGGTGTTGTCTTACCAGTGATTGATAAAGAGGCAAAATTATATTTCCATCCTGGGAATTAATGCCCTTTTTTATAATACCTTACAATATGTTACTGGCATTAGCAAATGCCAATTGACATTGCACGTTGTTGCCCTGTTTGTCTATAACAATTTCCAAATCCTTCTTGTCATCTACCCACACAGCAATATTATTCACTCACAGCTACTCACGCATTGACACAAGTCACTAACAGCTACCCAAACATATCACTCATATATTCATACAAATTATTACATATAGCTCATACTAATTATTTATTATTTCTCAAACCTAACCAGTCTCAAGTCCCACGAACTACACCTAGAAGACAAAGTGGGTATGGTCTAGAATTCAAAGTGTATTTCAAATTGTAGGCTGAAAGAGGTGAACTTAAAGCATAGCTGAAAATATTTTCCAAGTTGGTTATTATAAATTACATTATACATTATAAATTAAAAAAAAAAACGTACAAACTTAATTCACTTTGAATTCCTTACGATTTACACTAGTGAATAATCCTTTTAGTTTGCAAATGAATTCCTTAAATTCTTTTTTAAATTATACTTATGGATTTCTTAAAAACATTAGCTGTTGAATAATTAGATAAAAAATACTCTACCAACATCCCAATAGCTATACTATTTAAATGGACACTGTAGGCACCACACTACATTTCATCTTATTGAATAATGCCAGGAGTCCCCTGGCAATGCTGTTCTATTCAGTGTTAAACCATTTTCGAGAAGTTTGACGGAGGACTGGAGGAACGGCTAAAGCAGAGATTACACGCTTACTTCTAGCCACACCATTCCTTACAGCAACATGTACATTGATAGGCTGAAAGCAGTCAGTTAACACTCTCAGACGATCATAGCCACCCATTGAAGTTTAAATTCATTATTCCTCATTGGTCAGAGCAGGACAGAGGTGACACGCTGCTGAGTTCTCTCGTTTAGCATAAATTCTTTTATTTTCTTTAAAGTTAAATGTTTTAACACAAACTATAAGGATTGTGCCACAGGACTCCAGACAATATAACCACTTCAATTAGATAAAACAATTACAGTGCCTGCGGTGTTCCTTAACCCCTTAAGGACCAAACTTCTGGAATAAAAGGGAATCATGACATGTCACACATGTCATGTGTCCTTAAGGGGTTAAAGAAAGTAAATTTAAGTTCCAATGAACTTCAAAATACTAATGTAGACTGGATCACCCTATCTACTATTCCTGTTCTACAGCTACACTGCCAAACCAGATTTTACTCTGGATAAAAATCTCTCTTCCTTTCATTTGTATGCATACCTTTTGTGTACTTGTACTTTCAAGATAGAATTTAAATTCTTTCAAGCGAGACCATCCTCAATTTTAGTTCACTTTGTAAGTCATGATCAGTTTCATTTGTATCACTACACAATATTTCAGATAGTGCTACATATGCCTGCACTTGATGAATGATAAACACATACTGTATTACTTATTGACCACCTTTTTTTCAGTGGTTCTCATTATTTCTCATATTTTATTTGCATGTTTTTTGTAGTTTGCACATTTTGAGGGGAAAAAAAGGTTAATTTTGAAGGACTAGAATATTTTCAGTCGCCTTCCTGAATTTACATTTTAAAATAGTTTTAATCACTCAACTTAGAATCAGAGTTCCAAAGCAACTATTTTATTCAGATCTTCAAAGTTGTGCCAGATTAAAGAGAGTGTAATAAACAAGCTGGGCTCCCATTCTGACAGTCCACTTTAAATTTTAGTCATTTCAGTTTAGGGGGTATCCCCATTAGAAATAGTCACCAACTTTAACAGCTACACTCTTTATAGTGATCTTGCCAAAATATGCATTCAAATATCAGTTAAATTTAAAGGTGTCACTCTAAACTACTGTGACAAACACCCCTTTCTAAGTGAGTTTGCCACGAGTTCCTGGAGGAGCCTGCTTGCCAGCCTCCTGCCCACAGACTATGGACCCTGTAAAATGTGATGTAAAAGTCTCCGTTCGTGTATTTGGACTATATGGTTCGTGAACCGAACCACCCGGAGACCACCCTGGAGCTTGTTAAGTCTAAATGATACTTTGTACTGATTTCCACCGCAGTGTTCTAAGTGTTCGTCTGGATGGCCGCAATTTCTTTGGACGACCACTGTGTGGCAGCCATCTCGTTCACATGAACACATGCAGCGGTGTTTGGTTGTCAAGTTTATGGAACTAATTTCGGACACAAACTCCCAAACACCACTGGACTTCCATGATCGTCTGAGTTCGGTTCTACAAACCCTGAGAAAGACACTTAGTTGGAAACATCCCCACGAACAAGCTCCAGGCTATTGATTATTGACTATGTTCGGTAGTTTGTTCGGTTTTTAAACCGAACTAGACCGACCGCAAGCCTTGATTCTCTGGAACTGTTTTGGGCATTCCTGAACCGATCTGGGTGATTTTTGGATATGTTGGTCACCCAGATCGGGGCTATCAGGGGATGTAACTTTTGTGGGGTTTTATGTATGTTTTTTTTTTTTTTTCATTCTTTATTTTTGTTGTGCATGGTATAACAATAGGCTTGTTCAGCCACAATAGCAGTCACAAGCAGTAATGTAACGAACAGTTGAAACATAACGTGGCATTTGAGTATACAGCACATTTTTAGTTTTGTAAGAGAAAATATAAACAGTGGGTGAGTGTTGCTTGAGATTTACAGATCATTTGACCATGCCACAATGGCAGAGTTATGAGATGTATACACAGCATTTGTACATTAGTGGCATGGAGATATCTGTACATTTAAAAAAAAGTTAAGTTGTAGTTTGTATGCTAAGTTACGCTTTTACGAGCTTTAGTCTAGTGTGTCAGGTAAGGTTATAAATACAGGCTTAAATACAGATTGACTTGCTGACATGTTAGAAAATAATATAGTAACAAGCTTAACTAAATTAAGTGTAAAAGTAAAGTAATATACCACCAGACAAAGCAGGGTAGACTATGTCATTGTCAGCATTAGGCATAAAAAACAAACTGGCATTTCTTATAACGGTGATTATAACATGAATGACATTGCAGTATGTTTAATTATAAAATGCAGCCGCAGTAACCGCTTTTGAGACTGTCGGTAGGTTCCGTGGTGTGTGCCTTAGGTGCCAGTCATCGTGGGATGTTGGGGTTGCCTCCGGCTCTGGTTGCATAGGAGATGTTGAAAGGCAGTTTATTCCCATTCTTGGGGATAGTCCCTATGAGAAGGTCCTTTGAGTCCCAAAGTCTTGCCAGAGGGCACCGTGGTTGCGGATTGCCGGGTCTCCCGGTCGTCTGGTGGGTGCAAACGCGGTGCCACTTAAGCCACTGTGTTCAGGTGCGGGCTGCGTTGTATTAGGGTCGATGCTTGGGTATGCCTTCTCTGGGTACACCCCCTTGGTTAGTCTCTGGTCCCGGTGATAGGGAGCGCTGGTTAGGTGTATTGTGGTGGAACAGTCTGCTTCCGTGCGCCCTAGGGGGTTCTCCATGTTTAGGCTGGTGGAGATGTTAAGCCGCCGTCGGCCATTTTAAGGAGGCCTCATGGGAGCCGTTTACCTTCGACGTTTAGTCACCCTGTAGTTGGGTGTTGATGACATCTTGTCTGGTGGGGGCCGGGATAACCCCCGCCGGCCCAGAGGGGGGAGAACGAGACCGGGAGGACGCCAGCTATAACACAGTAGCCAGATTGGAATGCGAGGCAGCGGCCGTCCGCCCCGCTCTCCTCCTGGGTAGGCCTCTGGTCTCAAGCCCCAAAATGTCTCTCCAGGACCTAGAGTCACCCGGTAACAGGTGCTCCAGCTGCACCGGGACAATCCAGGACTCCGTTCCCCAAACCTCCAGATCTCTCATGCAGCATAAGGTGGGTTTTTTCCCCAAAATTAGCCTGATTCAGCAGGAGCTCCAGTGATCTGCAGCCTGTCGGCATGGCCGCCCGGCCCCGCCCCCTGGGTTTTATGTATGTTTAACCCCTTAAGGACACATGACATGTGTGACGTGTCATGATTCCCTTTTATTCCAGAAGTTTAGTCCTTAAGGGGTTAAGGTACTTTAGGGTGTTTGGGAAATGTGTGTCTTTTGTACCTGGAGATAATTGAGTTTAATACTGTGCTTGACTCAATTATCTCCCAGGCATGGGAGAGGGATTATCTTGTTTTGTATGGGAGTGTCCTGGATGTAATTGTGTGTATGTTTTTACTGTAGTCTACTCTCAGGTCCAGGGGGGCAGGGCCCCTTGCATGGGGACCTGCACATAAGGGCAGTTGTGGCTGCCAATAAATGTATTGCAGCTTGTACTCCCAGAACTATTTGTCATCTGGTTACTGGGAGGGGAAAGGGCTACTCTTTAATCCCTGATCCAGTGTGGAGGATTCAACAGGGAACGTCCTTGTAAGGACTAGAGCTCCCAGGACTGAGTGTCGTCCATTGCCGGGGGGTGTCTAGAGCAAATTCCCCATTCCGCTCCAGGAGGCAGTGGTTCCAGAACCCCAGTCAAGCCACAGAGACTGTGGGCAGAAGTGTTGCAGTTTATCCCCTGTTCCAACTAGGAAGCGGTCTTTGGTGGAGGTACCCAGCCAGGGGTACAGGGAGCTCTGTTACAGCTACATAATCACACCAGCTCATTTTCAAAATGTTTGACACTTACTTGGGTTCCCTAGATGAATACATTCAGCTGCTCACCAACATCATTAGACGTGCATCCTCTGCATTCACATATTCATTCTGTTGGTCCTTGGACAGAATTCATTAGCTGAAAATGTCTGCTGACGTGTTGAAATGCTGAATTAAAGAAACCCTATAGTGTCAGGACTACAAACATATTTTAGACATAATAGTGTTTAGCTATTAAGGCCCCTCCAATCACCTGGGAAAGGTGAGTTTACTTACTTTTTTCCCCCACGCCATACCAGTCTCGCAGTGGCTGGCCTTGCCTGGCTCCACCTCAATGGCTAGCATCAATCAATCTTGATGATATTAACCAATCCAATGCGTTCCCATAGGAAAGCATTGGGAGGCTATTGCACATGGACATCAAAATGCTGCGCAACGCTAATCGGTTTCTCTGGATAGAGATGCACTGAATCAGTGCATCTCTACGGGGAACATTCCGAGCCTCCATGCAGAACGTGGAGACGTTGAACACCAGTGCTGCACACTGTGATTGCTACTAGCGGTGTTGCTAGGCACCAATGTAAACACTGCCTTTTCTCTGAAGAGGCAGCATTTACAGTGCTCAGTCTGCAAGGACTGGCTATAGACACCAGGATCACTACATTAAGCTGTTGTGGGTCTAGTGACTATAGTGTCCCTTTAAGTCAAAACAGGACACGTTACATATCTAATGCGGAAGGGGAATTTTCAATTTAGCTTGATTTGTTAAGAGGTGCTAGACTGTAAGGGATCCAGTGTCAAACTAGGACAGAGCCAGGGGACCCATAGCACCATAACATCTGCAGTCAGATGCCCCTTTATGAATAAAAGGCAGAGACATTTAATTGGTCCAAAAACATAGACCTTTCTGCTGGTGTGGGATCAATTTTAAAATAACACACTAAAATATATTGTGCGTATTTAAGAGATCCACACTTTGAATAAAGGAATAGAATGCAATTCACAAAAATAATGATAAAAGTTTTATTTGCACAACAATGAATTGTAATAAACTGGAACTTGAGTTGTAAAATTTAAGGACCAGAAGCCAATTTGGAATGATTCTCAAGCATGAGTTATAGTTATATTCACAGCTTGGAGATTTTAGCCTAATTTGGCAGTTTGGGTTGCAGTTCACTATCATTCAGTGTATAATGTAGAGTGCATTTAAGAAACCACTGCCGTACTCCACAGAAGTGGCCAACATAGTAAAAAACAAAGTTAGCATTTAGTAATTATAAAAAAATACAGAGATGAAGATAGACAGATCTATAAGATTAGGCAGAAAGAGGCTAAGCAAGTTATAAGAGCTTCCAAATAACACACAGAAGAGAAAATAGCACAGTCAGCAAAAAAAAAAAAAAAAAAAAAAGGGAACAGATACATAAATGAGAAAAGTAAAGTAAAACAAGGATTATATAGATAGATAAGGAATGTATGTAGAAGAGGATAAAGGTCTAGCTGACTGCCTCAATTAATATTTTTGTTCAGTACAGAATGAAATGAAGAAAGGGACCTGTTAGGAAAAAGGACAAATGAGTAATTTGTTACATGTCAGTTTACAGAGGAAGAGGTTCTATTTCAACTGTCCAAAGTAAAGTTATAAGTCAATAGGGCCTAATGGAATAGACACAAAATTATTAAAATAGAGATAAAAGCTGCGCCAAACAAATCAAAGAAATACAAAATATTAAAAATAAATAAAATAGTCCAAGTAGAAAAAGTCCCAATAAATCCAAATAAAATAAGATAAGATAAAAGTTAGTTGGATATATCTTCTTTAAGATAAGTTGCTACAATGGTGGTATCCACGTAGACTTCCTCAGGTAATCCAGTGATGTGAAAATATAAAAACAGATATCCAAAATAGTGTAATATGTCTCTAAGATATAATATATAAAAAAGGAGAATGATGTCTCACTCACATTTAGTAGTGCTATAACCAGCTCTAGCGTAGATAGGGTACAGCGGTACAAATCCCCGCTTATGGGATACGATGTGGTGTCCTTTTCTTCAGGGGTAAATTCCACTCAAAGAAAATATAAAACAAACCAATAGTGTTCTCTGTATAAAAACAGTATGGAAATAAAATAAATAAATGAAATGTTACTCACAAGAGTGGAGCAGGCTGACTGCTCCTTGATGACAGCGTAGGTAGAATAATCCCCACCAAGGATTTCTTGGAGTACAGAAGTATAAAATGCCAGGTAAAAAGATGTCTCTAAAGATACTTGGTACAAACAAAATAGTGACCAAAGAAATCTTTAATAATTAAAATATACAATTCTAAATCCATACACGCGTTTCGCCTACAATGGCTTTATCAATATGGAATAAGACATATAACCTGGCACGGTGACTTTAAATAGGGGTACATATGTTTGTAAATGGCGCCTAAAACAGAGGTTGGCCAATCAGATTACAGAAATTTCGATTAAAATAAATAGCTTATGAATATACTTAAAATAGATATATATTAAAAGATTAAATTAATAGGTACTGGTAGCACTTTAAATTCAATGTAAAACTTTGAAAACGAGCGTTATATAACAAAAAATAAAATTATAAAATTGTTGATTGCGGTCATGTGACCGGCTGACCGCAATCAACAATTTTATAATTTTATTTTATGTTATATAACGCTCGTTTTCAAAGTTTTACATTGAATTTAAAGTGCTTCGAATACCTATTATTGTAATCTTTTAATATATATCTATTTTAAGTATATTCATAATCTATTTATTTTAATCGAAATTTCTGTAATCTGATTGGCCAACCTTTGATTTAGGCGCCATTTACAATCAGATTACAGAAATTTCGATTAAAATAAATAGATTATGAATATACTTAAAATAGATATATATTAAAAGATTACAATAATAGGTACTGGTAGCACTTTAAATTCAATGTAAAACTTTGAAAACGAGCCTTATATAACATAAAATAAAATTATAAAATTGTAGGGGGGCGGGGCCTGACCGCTGAGCTGAGCGGACGCAGGCTGCAACAGCTCCTGTGCCAACCGACATTATAAGCTACATCTGCCAACACAGACACCCAAATCGGGCATTTGGAAGCTGGATATAGGCAGAGAAAACTGAAACCTACACAAAGATACCTCAAAAGTGGAAATACCGCTGGGCACCAACATGCGGCCTACTCACACGAGCGGCACGGGAGAGACGGCCGCTCTCCCGCCGTTTCCACACCCAGCTGAAGCAATGCAGAGCCCACGTTCCCCCCCTATGGACCGGTGGGGGTCATCCCGGTCCACACCACGCTGGGCCACAAGCTTCTACAAACTTCTGTGACCACAAGCATCCCGCATCGTGTGACCAAGATGGCGGCTACTGACCACGCTCCTGGGCCTGCTCTCACCCAGCCTCCTCAAACGCGACATGTGAGTGGGACCCCCCAAGCAGACCGCATAGCGGCAGCCTTCGACCACTTTTGGACACAGCTGTGGGCCAAAGTGCCACAGATGCGAGCAGCCCAAACGGTCTCTAAGCAACCCACCACCTCACCTGCTAAACCGGCTCCAAAAAGAGCAACCGAGCCACGCACTGCACCCGGTGATAGCAGCCCAGAGGCAGCTAAGAGGCACCCGGATACAATCTCCGCTAACCCTGGGTCCAAACTATCTGATAGGCACAAACAAAGAGTAGAGTCAGAGAAGAGCGACACCTCATTGCAAGGCTTACCCCCTAACACTTGCCGACCCACGCCTCACCTCACTAGGCATAAAATCTCTACGCCGCGCACCTGGCACCAACGGAGACGATCTGACCGACCCCCTGGCACTTACCGGAGCCACGTGGGGACCAAAACTCCTCACCGCAATCCTGGGCGGAGAGCCGCAAAGGGGAGCCCGCGAGAGCACGACCCACACCTCCAGAGGGGGACACTTCGGGTTCGCACCAACGCTGAACCTCACCGGGATACCGGCGGAGGAGCAACACGCAACTGGATTAGCAGGAACCGGGTCCCAATAAAAACCTGGGGCAGACGGAACAACGGGTTTGGGGCCACTGAGACTTCTTCAAATCGAAGTGTACAGAAGCCAAGTCAGGGAATAGGGTGAAACTTCAACTACACGCAGCCTGATGTGCACACCTCAGTTAGTGGCTCGCTGTTACTCCACAGACTGATATGTATCAACCTCAAACTGGACTGTTTATCTGTCTTATTACTTATCTCTTATTACTTATTATTTACTATCATCCAACAACTAACCGTTTGTTATAACCTACCTAGTTTATGTTAAATTTTATTAGTTGTAAGCAGTTCGACAAGCTTAGGACAAATCATAACCTCATGTAAGATGTACTCTAACAAAATGTGCAGTACCCTCAAATGCCAGCAACTGTTTACATGATGTATTTTAAATGTCAAGCGCAACTAGCTCAGTCACTTTGGGGCACAGCCTACTCTGCCCGTGAGGATACCATTTGGCAACCTCTAATGGCTATCCACACCGGGACATTGCTTTCTAGACGACTAAGTCGGCACTCAGTGAGTCTCATTGGACTTGATCGCTTCAACTTGGCAAACTATGTAATTAGACGACCTAGCCTGTAATACTAGCGACACTGCCACTTTTAGACTTAGCTCGCTCAATAGCATTACAATGTCCAACCTGCATAGCTAATGTTGCAAGGTTATCCTGCTTATTCCTCCCTGACACCAGCAGCCACATGTTGCCAAGTTAACTTTTTATTCAGAAATGGTTTCCTTATTATATGAGTTTAACAAAGCAGTCCAAGTATGAGAGACTCAATAAATCCAGTTAAGTTAGAAAAAGCAAGTATAGCTTTATCTCTGCCACATCTTTTTGTTTCATCTTTGTATGTTTATTGTTGTGGCTCAGACTTCCATAACTTGTATAACATTTAACCACACGCCTGTATTTGCCTTCATTTAATTAGGCTTAACCCAAACAAAAAACTACATGCATTTGATATAACGACACCTAACGACCAGCCACACTTAACATTTGGTTCACAGGGCATGCAGAGTGCACTACATCAAAACCAAACCTAAAGCGAACTTCAACGTGTTCTCCTATGATGTTTTATGTAAGCAACGTTTACTTATGCTACTTTCATAATTATACTTAAAAATGCTAGCCTTCCTAGCTACTTCTCACTCTGTTGAAATAATTGTTTAGTTGAACTTACCAAATCTACAAAAATGTGCGAACCCTCACGCCAGTGTTTATTCTATGTACAAACTGTGACACGCTGTTGTGGCGTATGTTGATATGTCTGTAACCCCCCGCACAACAAAAATAAAGAATTAAAAAAAAAAAAAAAAAAAAAAATTATAAAATTGTTGATTGCGGTCAGCCGGTCACATGACCGCAATCAACAATTTTATAATTTTATTATATAACGCTCGTTTTCAAAGTTTTACATTGAATTTAAAGTGCTACCTGTACCTATTATTATATCTAGGCCCCATTTACAAACATCTGTACCCCTATTTAAAATCACGGTGCCAGGTTATATGTCTTATTCCATATTGATAAAGCCATTGTAGGCGAAACGCGTTTATGGATTTAGAATTGTATATTTTAATTATTAAAGATTTCTTTGGTCACTATTTTGTTTGTACCAAGTATCTTTAGAGACATCTTTTTACCTGCCATTTTATACTTCTGGACTCCAAGAAATCCTTGGTGGGGATTATTCTACCTACGCGGTCATCAAGGAGCAGTCAGCCTGCTCCACTCTTGTGAGTAACATTTCATTTATTTATTTTATTTCCATACTGTTTTCATACAGAGAACGCTATTGGTTTGTTTTATATTTTCTTTGAGTGGAATTTACCCCTGAAGAAAAGGACACCACATCGTATCCCATAAGCGGGGATTTGTACCGCTGTACGCTAGTTACGCTAGAGCTTGTTATAGCTCTACTAAATGAGTGCGACATCATTCTCCTTTTTTTATATATTATACCTTAGAGACATATTACACTATTTTGGATATCTGTTTTTATCTTTTCATATCACTGGATTACCTGAGGAAGGACTACGTGGATACCACCATTGTAGCAACTTATCTTAACCCCTTAAGGACCGGACTTTTTTTGCGATGTTGTACATTTGCGACCAGGCATCTTTTTGACACTTTTGTGGTGTTTGTGTTTAGCTGTAATTTTCCGCTCTCTCATTTACTGTTCCCATACAAATTATATATTGTTTTTTTCAGGACAAAAGGGGCTTTCTTTACATACCATTATTTATATAATCTCATGTAATTTAATTTAAAAAAAAATGAAAAAATATGATGAAAAATTGAAAAAAAATACATGTTTTTTGACTTTTATGTGAAAAATCTTTTACTCATCTACAAAAGCGAATGAAAAAAACTGCTAAATAGATTCAAAATGTTGTCCTGAGTTCAAAAATACCCAGTGTTTACATGCTTTTTGCTATTTTTTTGCATGTTATAGGGCTATAAGTACAAGTAGGATATTGCGGTTTCAAAACATACATTTTTAAAATGTATCAATAGTGACATTGTAACACTATTATCTGTCATAAATTGCTAAATAACACCCCACATGTACATATTTTTTTAAAAGTAGACAACCCAGGGTATTCAATATGGGGTATGTCCAGACTTGTTTAGTAGCCACTTAGTCGCAAACACTGGCCAAAGTTAGCGTTCATATTTGTTTGTGTGTGAAAAAAGTAAAAAACTAAATTGAACGCTAATTTTGGCCAGTGTTTGTGACTAAGTGGTTACTAAAAAAGACTGGACATAACCCAAGGTATTGCAAATGGGGTGTCTTCTTTTGCAAATGGTATGCCATCATGGGGGTAATTCTCATTCCTGGGCTACCATACGCTCTCAAAGGCAACGTAACCAACCTGGCCATTTTCAATGTAAAAATATTTGACCCATATATTTGACCCTGTAACTTTAAAAAACGCTATAAAACCTGTACATGGGGGGTCCTGTTCTACTCAGGAGACTTTGCTGAACACAAATATTAGTGTTTCAAAACTGGAAAATGTATCACAACAATTATATCATCAGTAAAAGTGCTGTTTGTGTGTGAAAAATGCAAAAAAAAGTCACTTTCACTGACAATATCATCGCTGTGATATGTTTTACTGTGTTGAATCACTAATATTTGTGTTCAGCGAAGTCTCCCGAGTAAAACAGTACCCCCCATGTACAGGTTTTAGGGTGTCGTAGAACATTACAGGGTAAAATAGTGATAGCAAATTAAATTCTCTAAACTTTCGGCCTGGGTTGGCAGGCAGGTCCCTTAAATTGCAATCAATAAAATAACTTAATTATGTAAAAATATTACATAAATACGCACGTAGAATTTAAATATATATGCATATTTATATATTTGAAGTCTACGTGTATATTTATATAATTATTTATGTAATTTTGTATATGGACATATGAATAGTTCGCATTCTTTTTATTTATTTATATATACATAGATATATATACAATTTCATTCTAAGTGTATTTTGATATAAATATATATATATTAATATCAAAATACAGTTAGAATAAAATTTCGTATAGATATATAATTTTTTTAATTTTTTATTTTTTATTTCATTTAAATTATTTATTATTCGTATTTTATAATAATATATATATATACAATATATATAATTATATATATTATATATATACGTGTGTAAATTAATTATAAGTGTATTTTTATATTAATATATGTACATATTAATATAAAAATACACTTAGCATGACATTATATAGGTATAATATATGTCTATATATCATATATATACACATATATAATAATATTTTTTTTTTATTAACTTTCACTTAAATTTTTTTTTTGATTTTACAGTTGCAGGGAGACTGCCTGTCAGCACAGACAGTCCCCCTGCAGGCAGAGACTAGGACACCTATTGTGACCATGTGGTCGCCCTGTTGGGCGATCACATGGCCACAGAGGTCCTAAACCGCCATGGGGAGACTGTCTGGGCTGCAGGCAGTCTCCCCACACCGGGAGCACCGCCGATCGCCGCCGGGGGAACGACAGCGATCGGGTAAGTACATTTTAAATTTAGGATGGTTCAGGACCACTGTCGGTCGGCAAGGGAAAAATGCCGATGACGGTCCTGAACCGTCTAGCGTCCTCAAGGGGTTAAAGAAGATATATCCAACTAACTTTTATCTTATCTTATTTTATTTGGATTTATTGGGACTTTTTCTACTTGGACTATTTTATTTATTTTTATTATTTTTTATTTCTTTGATTTGTTTGGCGCAGCTTTTATCTCTATTTTACCTATTTGTGTTTAAAGGGTTTTGAGGGATTCCCTTTTTAAAGTTGCAGCCTTGTTTTGTTTTTAAGCGCTAACCCTCTTCTTTCCTTTTACAAAATTATTAAAAGAGGCTTAGTGGTGTACTAGCAAAACCATTAACAAATTTATTTAACCAAACATTATAAACAGGAGTAGTCCCAGAAGATTGGAAGTTAGTGAACATTGTGCCCATTCACAAGAAAGGTAGTAGGGAGGAGTCGGGCAACTATAGGCCAGTAAGCCTTACTTCAGTAGTGGGGAAAGTGGTGGAAACCATGTTAAAGGATAGGATTGTTGAACATTTCAAATCACATGGATTGCAATATCAGAGACAGGATGGGTTTACTTCAGGGAGATCATGCCAAACTTATCTTATTGATTATCTTGATTGGTTAACTAAAATAATAGTTTAGGGTGGTGCAGTAGACATTGCTTACCTAAATTTCAGATAGAATTGTGATCAATCCACCTAAATACCAGCGAATTGTGTGAATATATAAATAAAAATACTTAGATTAGGTATATATAGATATATATATATATATATATATCTATACTGTATATATATATATATATATATATGTTTGCACTGTTATGTCCTTCATTTTAGGTACAGCAGCAGGATCCCTACATTTTCTCTTTGTGTATTTACCTACATTTCAGTAAGGCTTTTGAGACTGCTGCACATAGAAGGCTTATCAATAAACTGCAATCTTTAAGTTTGGATTCCAATATTGTTGAATGGGTAAGGCAGTGGCTGAGTGACAGGCAACGGATGGTTGTAGTCAATGGAGTATATTCGAAGCATGGTCTTTTTACCAGTGGGGTACCTCAGGGATCTGTACATGGAACCATTCTCTTTAATATTTTTGCAGAAGGTCTTGATGGTAAGGTATGTGTTTTTGCTGATGATACTAAGATATGTAACAGGGTTGATGTTCAAGGAGGGATAAGTTAAATGGCAAATTATTTCGGTAAACTAGAAAAATGGTCAGAGCTGTGGCATCTGACATGTAATGTGGATAAGTGCAAGATAATGCATCTTGGATGTAAAAACAAAAGGGCGGAGTATAGAATATTTGATAGAGTCCTAACCTCAACATCTGAGGAAAGGGATTTATGGGTAATTATTTCAGCTGACTTAAGGGTAGGCAGACAATGTAATAGAGCAGCAGGACATGCTAGTAGAATGCTTGGGTGTATAGGGAGAGGTATTGGCAGTAGAAAGAGGGAAGTGCTCATGCCATTGTACAGAACACTGGTGATACCTCACTTGGAGTATTGTATGCAGTACTGGAGACTGTAGCTCCAGAAGGATATTGATACTTTGGAAAGAGTTCAGAGAAGAGCTACTAAACTAGTTCATGGATTACAGGATAAAACTTACAAGGAAAGATTAAAGGATCTTAACATGTATAGCTTGAAGAAAAGACAAGACGGGGGGGTGGGATACGATAGAAACATTTAAATACATAAAGGGAATCAACAGTTAAGGAGGAGACCATATTTAAAATAAGAAAAACTGCCCCTCTAAGTTAAGACTATGTCCTCTTGTTGTGGTAAAGGTTTAAAAATATCAGTGAGTGTTACTTTACTGAGAGGGTAGTGGATGCATGGAATAGCCTTCTAGCTGAAGTATTAGAGGTTACCACAGTGAAGGGTGGGGATATGTATAAGACTATCCTAGCTGTAAGATAATACCAGGGACTAATGAGAGAATTTAGAAAATTAGGCAGACTAGATGGGCCGAATGGTTCTTATTTGCGGTCACATTCCATGCATAGTCAACATAAAGAAATATGGTAACTAGGGCAACCCACGACGACTGAAACCAGGAGAGGCTGCTGCATCGACGGGTGCTTCCCCCGAACTCCTGCACAGCCAAACTGACACGCCGAGGCTTGCGGCCTAACGCGAACTGAGCCACGGAGAGACGGCCGCTTTCCGGGCACAGGTACAGTGACTGCAGCCTCGCACACACACCTCCCCCCCCCCCCTCGGTCCAGTGGGGGTTATCCTGGACCATACAGAACTGCGGTAGAGAACCACTTGCATCAGCATCCAGCACGGCACTACAAACGCCTGCCTCGTGGCACATCCAAGATGGCGGCTGCACACTCACCGCATACTAGAAGCCTGCCTCTAAGCTACATGCCCAGTCACAGTAATGCCACAGACACCCTGCAACGCCTCGAGGAAATCTTCCTCCGGTTCTGGGAGAAACTGGACCAGCGCATACAGGCAGCCCAGATTGATTTACAAACCAAGACACGCGCCGGTGAGGTGGGGCACAAGCAGCGGGGAGCAAGGAGGGTGTCCTCGGGCACAGCGATTTCACAGCCAAACTCCCCTACTCCACGTAGCCCACCTGGGCTGAAGGCCACCAGGGCTAAAGCCCGTAAGCATCTTCCACAGCGGCGGAGGTCCCAGCGCCGTAAACGGCAGCATACCACCAGACCCCCCAGCACTCCCACAAGAGGAGGAAACTCTGACTCTGGAAGTCACCGGGTTTGTGGCTCAGTGATGCAGGCCTGCTCACCAGCCTGGGGCTGGAGGATCGCCTCTTCCCGCACCTGCACAGCAGAGGCCCTACACAGCCCACCAGCGTGTACCAGCGTTTTCCCTGAGGCCAACACCAACAGCAAGAGGCACACTCCTGCACTGGGCATAGGTTGGATAGCTGCACTTCATGCCAACTTCTACGCTCCACCAGCCCAGGGCATTGGTTAATCCTGGACTTTCCACAGTGGCCTGACAGGCCGAGAGGACTGTCTCACTCTAGACACCACAAATTAAGCTACATATGCCGATAAATAATGATGCACACCATGATATATATATTTTTTTCTTGTTTCTACACACTACCTATGGTCTCCTACCCTTCAATCACCTAAGGTGTTAACAATTTAAGCATGTACTACACTGTATTTCTGATGTATGAACCCCATCACTAGGCCATGCTTGTTTCCTGTTAATCACTGCTATCCACACTTGTAGCCAACCCTGACGCACACGATTAAAGCCTAGAAAAGCATAATACAGCATATGGGATACTTATAAGCAATGGTTTAGCTTATGTTTAACGTAAAAATTAACATTCTTGGGTGATGTACTGTTGTGTTAACGTCTATTGTGAAACCAATGTTTTTCTCACCCATGTGTCACCAGACGCCTGACTAACATGACTTAGCGAGTTACCAATCCGGATCTTTTGATCCTTAGCTTGTATTTTCAAACCGAAGTTTAACTACAATACATATAAAAAAAATGAGGCATAGAAAATCTGGAAATGTAATCTAACTTGGCGTATTGTTGTACCAACCCTATATTGTAAATCGCTTAAACGTTTCCTCCGATTTCTCTTTTGTATCCCATACTATATGCCTTTAATAAAAATAAGATTGACAAAAAAAAAAATATGGTAACTAGTGGGTCTGTGAATATTGACATTAATTAACTTATATACAATAAATACTTTTCAGAGAGTGTCTGAAGATGGGATGAGAGGGAAATCAAATGTTGCCTCGATGTAGACTCCAGAGAGAATATGAATTTGTAGATAGGAGATGGAATAGTTGATAGCAAAGCTACAGAGTCCTTGGTTTCAGAAAATGGAAAAGCAAAAAAATAAAATAATTAATGGTACACTACGTGGTAGGTACAGTGTATCCTTGTGCATCTCTCTCTGCGCCCAAGGAAACAACTACTTCCTTCTGGCGCTGAATCAGCACAGGGGAATTGAGGCGGGAGGCTCTACTGAATGGGTGTGGGCGGCAAGCAGAGACATCTTTACCCGGTGCCCTGCCAGCTTGCCATTACCCTGCGCGGCTTCAGCTTTGAGAGGAAGTTGTTACACAGTTCCCTTCATTTCCTCCCTGGGAGCAGAGATCGAGAGACATGAAGGCTGACAAATCCCAGGCGTCAGGATAAATTCCTAGTTGTCAAGCCCTGGGTTAACGTAAAAGATTGCCGGATGGACAGTTGAATCAATTTGTGGTTACAGTAGGACATCCCTTCTCACCTAAAAAAAAAAAAAAAAGCCAAACAATCATTCCTTCACCCTCCTTTTGAAACTCCAGTCTAGGGATCGACCGATTATCGGTTTTACCGATATAATCGGCCGATATTTGATATTTTCGGCAATATCGGTATCGGCCAATATAGATACCGATATTGCCGATAATACCTCCTAGGACCACCAGGCTCATTACATGCCCGGCGGTCCTGCAGGTAGCATTTACTTACCTTCCCTGCAGCTCCTCCAGCTCCCCAGTGTAAATCTCACGAGACCCGCGGGCGTCAGAGAGTTGCCATGGGTTGCCGTGGCAACGCTCCGCGCGGCACACAGACCACGAGATTTACACTGCAGGGAAGGTAAGTAAACGCTACCTGCGGGCCCCGCCAATGCCACTGGACCACCAGGGACTGTCATATACCCCCTCCCTGGCCAGGCAACAAGCAGGGAGGGGGGACAACAAAAATATAAATATTAAAAATAAACATAAAAAAATTAAAAACAAACAAATATTAAAAATGAATATAAAAAAATGCCTCCCCATTTTACACAAATCACATCCCTTCAGGAAAACACACACACACACACTCTGTATATAATGCAGAGTGTGTATATATAATGTAGTGTGTGTATGTGTATAATGCACACACTACACACACTGCATTATACACACACACACTGTATATAATGCAGAGTGTGTATATATAATGCATACACTACACCCTGCATTATATACACACACACTGTATATAATGCAGAGCGTGTATGTGTATAATGCACACACTGCATTATATAAACACACACTACGTATATAATGCAGTGTGTATATATAATGCACACACTACACACACTGCATTATACACACACACACACTACACAAACACATTGCATTCACTATACACACACATTACACACTGCGTTCGCTATACACACTACACACTGCATTCCCTTTACATACCACACACTACGCATTCAGATTATACACACTACACAGTCACTGCATTAACTATACACACTACACAAACACACCCTGCATTCATTATATATACACACTACACAAATATACACAGCTTCACTGTCTAAACACACTGCATCCAGTGCATGCGGCTTGTATATTTTATGCATTTACCTTTAGAAATAGTTTATTTATTCAAAATGGTAATTGTACAGAATATTGGCAAGTTATCGGCTTCGGTATTGGCTCTAAAAAAATCAATATCAGTCAATCCCTACTCCAGTCATTCTCCAGAAATTCTATACTTTCTCCTTGCAAACTCTGTCCAATATCAGTAGTCAGGTGGAAAAAAACTACACCTCAGTTTGTAGATATAAACTCCTGAATATGTATAAGTCATATGTAGAAAATATAGCTTCGACATTTGATGGATTGTGTGCTTATGTGACATGTTAATGAGTTTACACAAAACAAGCCAATTTTTTTTTATATTGACTAATATATATTATATATATAAAAAAAAAAGCACCTTACCTTGCATTACATAAACACATGAACAGGAAATCATCATGTGTAGAAAACTTAAAAAGAATGGCTGTGATATTTGATGGATTTTGTATGGTTTCTAAAATTTAATATCAGAAGCAGGGTGGAGTTTAGGAAAAGACAGGTGGGAGGATGGAGTTTACGAGGAGAAAAGAGGGGAGGGGGCGGAGGGAACTATAGTGTAAGGATCACAACTTTGTATTACTTACACTACAGAATCCCTTTAAGTGAAAGGATGTCCTAAGATATACAGAATTTTGGAACAGCAAAGTGCAATCCATTCCATAGTCTATATTACAAGCAGTACACAGATGTTTGGTCCCCTACTGGGGCATGACTGGACAATAACAGGGCAGCTAGTGGCAGACTAGGTATGTCACAGAAAACTTGAGCCACAATAATGCTAGTTAGGGACAGATCACCCCCTTGTTATTATTTATATAGCGCCAACAAATTCTGCAGCACCTTACAGTGGGTGGACGAACAAACAAGCTGGACATACAGGAACAGAGGGGTGGAGGGCCCTGTTCAATGAGCTTACATGCTAGAGTAGTGGGGTAAAGTGACACAAAAGGTAAGGATAGTATTAAACTAATGACAGTTGCAAGAGAGTAATTAGTCTGGAGCTATTACCAGTTTAATTGATACGCTTTTATGAAGAAGTGGTTTTATAATGATTTTTTTAAAGGAGTGGAGACTGTGTGAGCATCTAACAGAGGAGGGAAGCGAGTTCCACGGGAACGGTGTAGCCCTCGAGTAGTCTTGAAGGCGAGCATCTTCAGTAAGTCTTCAGCAGAGCGTAAGGGCCTAGACGGGACATACTTGTGTTTTAGGGAGGATAAATAGGTGGAAGCAGCATTATGTAGAGATTTGAAAGCAAGAATCCGAATTTTAAATTGAGCCCTATATCTTACAGGAAGTCAATGTAGGGACTGACAGAAGGGTGAGGCGTGGGAGCTGCTGGAGGACAGGAAGATAAGCCTTGCCGCCGCATTCATTATGGACTGTAACGGCGCAAGTTGGGAGCACGTAAGACCACTGGATAAGTGGATAACCGTAGTCAAGGCAAGAAAGGACAGTGGAATGGACCAGCATCTTAGTTGCATCTGGCGTTAAGTAGGGTCAGATGCGTGCAGTGTTTTTGAGAGTGAAGCGGCAGGATTTAAAGCTAGACTGAACATGAGGGATGAAGGAGAGGTCGGAGTCAAGAGAACACCTAAGCAACGAGCCTGCGTGGTGGAGCTGATGGTAGCACCGTTGACTTGGAGAGAGACAGACACAGGAGTAGCACTTAAGGGAGGAAAGGCCAGAATTTCAGTTTTGGTCAAGTTGAGTTTAAGGAAGTGGGCAGCCATCCAGTTAGAAATAGCAGAGAGGCAGTCAGAGACATTAGTCAAGAGGGACAGGGAGAGATCAGGAGAGGACAGGTAGATTTGCGTGTCATCTGCATATAAATGATACTAGAAGCCAAAGGAGCTAATGAGTTTACCCAGGGAGGCAGTATATATGGAGAACAGTAGGGGACCAGGGACTGAACCTTGGGAGACACCAAAAGAGAGAAGTTTTGGGAGAAGAAGCAGAACCAGAGAAGGTGGGAGGGATTAAAAACTCACTCCAAACCCAATCACCACTTTCTGCATGAGGAATGAGTCTGTGCAGTATTTCAAGCAGATATATTTGGCCTACGGGCTACTTACACATTTGACTATTATAGACTGTTTAAAGGGACACTATAGTCACCTGAACAACTTCAGCTTAATGAAGTTGTTCAGGTGAGAACTATAGCTCCCTGCAGCCTCTCATGTAAACACTGTATTTTCTGAGAAAATACAGTGTTTACATTGAAAGCTAGGAACACCTCCAGTTGCTGTCAGTCAGAGTGAA
Organism: Pelobates fuscus; assembly: GCF_036172605.1. NCBI lineage: Eukaryota > Metazoa > Chordata > Amphibia > Anura > Pelobatidae > Pelobates > Pelobates fuscus. The sequence continues at coordinate 59,819,574 of NC_086323.1, read as the reverse complement.
CCAGAGGGACTTCTGAGTTGATGGAGGCATAATATGCTGTGCACGAGCATCCTGTGATTCAGTATCTCCTCCCACTGCATGCAGACACTGAACTTTTCATTGATTCAATTCATCTCTATGAGGAGATGCTGATTGGCCAGGGCTGTGTTTGAATCATGCTGGCTCTGCCCCTGTTCTGCCTCCTTGTCAGTCTCAGCCAATCCTATGGGGAAGCACTGTGATTGGATCAGGCTATCACATGTCAGCAGACTGTGTGTTTTTCCCGAGTCCAACAGCATGCAGATTTACAGCTTCTGGCTTGAATACAGTAAGAATTTTACAATATTTATGGAGGCATGAGGGGCCCAGGGGGGCTAGATGGTTGTGTTAACACTAAAGGGTCAGGAATACATGTAGTTGCACTGGTGACTATAGTGTCCCTTTAAAGCGGCACTGTCATGCCGAACTTACCTTTCCTCAATCTCTTCCTCTTCTCCCCCTCTCTCAGGATCTGTTATTCTTTTCTTCCTGTCTTCTTTAGTTTTCTTTAAAACCATAAGACAAAGTAGGGACTCTTTGTCTTATGGGATTCCTCCGCTTGACCAGCTCTGACCAGCGGAGGAGCAAAGTGTGCTTCATTTCCGCTGGTCAGAGCAATTTTCCCATGATCCCTAGCTTTCCTCCCAGTTCCCACAATACTTCCTGTCAGTATTGCCGAAAGTCCTGTCACTTAGACAGAACGCCGGCAAAACTGCCGAATTGCATCCTAACAGAATGAGTACCGTTTCTCCATTGGTGTTAGGATGCAATTCGGTACTTTGTTCGGATCGGAATTTCATTCAAATGAATGAAACTCCGATCCTATTCATTGCTGTGGCTGCATCTTGCAGCCGCTTAGTAGATAACTCCCTAATTCCCACGGTATCAGGGAGCTATCTACTAAAAGGCTGAAAGACCTAAATTGGTCTTTCAGCCAAATTTACTAACACCAAGTAAAAATGACTTGGTATTAGTAAATAATATGCCCCTACTCGCTATACCGCGAGTAGGGGCATGTCTAGTAAGCAGGCTGCTCACTGTAGAAAAAAAATAAAAAAAATATTGCCCCCCACCCCTAAATGACGGGTGGGGGCCGTAAAGTAAAATAAGGGAGGGAGACCTATTGTCCCCCCCCCCCCCCACCCCTGAGCGGTGGGTGGGGGCCATAAAGATAATGAGGGGCCCCCACCCCTGGCCGGCGGGTGGGGGCCATAATAGTAATAAAGGGGGGGGGGGACCTACTGTCCCCCCCCCCTGGCCGGCGGGTGGGGGCCATAATAGTAATAAAGGGGGGACGGGGACCTACTGTCCTCCCCCCAGGCCCCCACCCCTGGGCGGCGGGTGGGGGCCATAATAGTAATAAAGGGGGGGGGGGGCCTACTGTCCTCCCCCCCGGCCCCCACCCCTGGGCGGCGGGTGGGGGCCATAATAGTAATAAAGGGGGGGGGGGCTACTGTCCTCCCCCCCCGGCCCCCACCCCTGGGCGGCGGGTGGGGGCCATAATAGTAATAAGGGGGGGGGACCTACTGTCCTCCACCCCCCGGCCCCCACCCCTGGGCGGCGGGTGGGGGCCATAATAGTAGTAGGGGGGGGGGACCTACTGTCCCCCCCCCCCGGCCCCCACCCCTGGCCGGCGGGTGGGGGCCATAATAGTAATAAAGGGGGGGGGACACCTACTGTCCCCCCCCCGGCCCCCACCCCTGGCCGGCGGGTGGGGGCCATAATAGTAATAAAGGGGGGGGGACCTACTGTCCTCCCCCCCGGCCCCCACCCCTGGGCGGCGGGTGGGGGCCATAATAGTAATAAAGGGGGGGGGGACCTACTGTCCTCCCCCCCCGGCCCCCACCCCTGGGCGGCGGGTGGGGGCCATAATAGTAATAAGGGGGGGGGGACCTACTGTCCTCCACCCCCCGGCCCCCACCCCTGGGCGGCGGGTGGGGGCCATAATAGTAATAGGGGGGGGGGGGGACCTACTGTCCTCCCCCCCCGGCCCCCACCCCTGGGCGGCGGGTGGGGGCCATAATAGTAATAAGGGGGGGGGGAACCTACTGTCCTCCAGCCCCCGGCCCCCACCCCTGGGCGGCGGGTGGGGGCCCTAATGGAAAAAGGGGGGGGGGACCTACTGTCCTCCCCCCCGGCCCCCACCCCTGGGCGGCGGGTGGGGGCCATAACGATAATGGGGGGGGGACCTACTGTCCTCCCCCCGCCCCCACCCCTGGGCGGCGGGTGGGGGCACTAAGTAAATTCCCCCCCCCCCCCCCCATCAAGGTGACTAGGGGTGCCCAAGCCCCTAGTCACCCACCCCCCACCCAAATAAAAAATGCCCCTACCTACCCCCCTCACCCTAAAAAATAGTGAGGGGGGAATAAAATTGCTAACCTGTAAAGTAAAATTAAACTTACCATTCGACGTCTTCTTTTTTCTAAAATCTTCATTTTTCAGCCCCAAAAAAGGCCAAATAAAAAACCATCATAGCCGTCGAACTAAAAATAAAATAAAAAACCCGAGCGCAAAAAAAAAAACCCGACGAAAAAGAAAAAACCCGAGCGCACAAAAAAATAATCCATCTTCACCCATGGAGGGCTCCGCGCAGACTGAGCTCCGCAGGGCGGGGCAAGGCTTATAAAGCCTTGCCCCGCCCTGCAATTAGCCTAAGAACACTCTGATTGGTGGGTTTAAGCCAATCAGAGTGCTCTTTGTCATTTTACAAGCGTGGGAAAGTTCTTTGGAATTTTCCCACGCTTGTAAAATGACACAGAGCACTGTGATTGGATGGCTTGAAAGCCATCCAATCACAGTGCTCTGTGTCATTTTACAAGCGTGGGAAAGTTCTTTGGAACTTTCCCACGCTTGTAAAATGACACAGAGCACTGTGATTGGATGGCTTGAAATCCATCCAATCACAGTGCTCTGTGTCATTTTACAAGCGTGGGAAAATTCCAAAGAACTTTCCCACGCTTGTAAAATGACACAGAGCACTGTGATTGGATGGATTTAAAGCCATCCAATCACAGTGCTCTGTGTCATTTTACAAGCGTGGGAAAATTCCAAAGAACTTTCCCACGCTTGTAAAATGACACAGAGCACTGTGATTGGATGGCTTGAAATCCATCCAATCACAGTGCTCTGTGTCATTTTACAAGCGTGGGAAAATTCCAAAGAACTTTCCCACGCTTGTAAAATGACACAGAGCACTGTGATTGGATGGATTTCAAGCCATCCAATCACAGTGCTCTGTGACATTTTACAAGCGTGGGAAAATTCCAAAGAACTTTCCCACGCTTGTAAAATGACAAAGAGCACTCTGATTGGCTTAAACCCACCAATCAGAGTGTTCTTAGGCTAATTGCAGGGCGGGGCAAGGCTTTATAAGCCTTGCCCCGCCCTGCGGAGCTCAGTCTGCGCGGAGCCCTCCATGGGTGAAGATGGATTATTTTTTTGTGCGCTCGGGTTTTTTCTTTTTCGTCGGGTTTTTTTTTTTGCGCTCGGGTTTTTTATTTTATTTTTAGTTCGACGGCTATGATGGTTTTTTTATTTGGCCTTTTTTGGGGCTGAAAAATGAAGATTTTAGAAAAAAGAAGACGTCGAATGGTAAGTTTAATTTTACTTTACAGGTTAGCAATTTTATTCCCCCCTCACTATTTTTTAGGGTGAGGGGGGTAGGTAGGGGCATTTTTTATTTGGGTGGGGGGTGGGTGACTAGGGGCTTGGGCACCCCTAGTCACCTTGATGGGGGGGGGGGGGAATTTACTTAGTGCCCCCACCCGCCGCCCAGGGGTGGGGGCGGGGGGAGGACAGTAGGTCCCCCCCCATTATCGTTATGGCCCCCACCCGCCGCCCAGGGGTGGGGGCCGGCGGGGGAGGACAGTAGGCCCCCCGTCCCCCCCTTATTACCCTTTTTTTTTTTTTTTTTTTTACAGTGAGCAGCCACAGGCTGCTCACTGTTTAGTGGACATGCCCCTACTCGCGATATAGCGAGTAGGGGCATTGGGGAGATTTTAATCTCCCTTGTGCTATTATGGGGGTCATATTGACCCCCATAGAGTGAGGGGGGGACCTGGGGGGCTTATGAAGTGGTGGGGAGCTCTGCTCCCTGCCGCTTCTATAGTTACATATTACAAGGAGGGAGCTGCACGCCGGTAGCTCCCTCCTTGTAATAAACTGAACGAACAAACTAACACTGATACACAGTGTTAGTTTGTCCGTCTGATTTTTTCTATTCATTCATTCATCTGTCTGATGAATGAATGAATAGGTGAAATTCCCGTTCGCATGTCCAGGTGTTTCACTGGGCATGTGCGGGAATCTCAGGGCTATCTAGTGTGGGCAGATGACGTGTCCCACAGGGACTTCACCTACCCACACAAAGATGGCGGCGCCCTGAATAAAGATCGGGCAGAAAATAAAGAATAAAAAATAGGTAATGTGGGGGGCATAGGGGCATTTGGGGATGACTAGGGGGTCGATTGGATGTAGTTGAGGCGGGAGGGGGGTTAAAAAAAAAACGGAATTCGGCATGACAGTGCCGCTTTAATGATAATTCATGAGAAGCATCTGATGGTAACATGAACAGGGAAGGAGTGATGTGGCAGTGAGGAGATCTTCGCCCACAACTAGATTCCATGTCAGTTTTCTTTATTTTACAGCGTACTTACTTTAAAAAAATAAAAAAGTAACTTTTTAAATGACATGCTGCCACTGTTCCTTTTTTAAAATGCCTGGCTGAGTCTTGCAGTGTGACTTTAGTTGATACATCTGCACACGCAATTCCCCCACACTGAAGGACTGTCACTTACACTACAAACTCAACAAGTGGGAAAGCATTGAGTGGGTCGTCAATTGCCCAATCACATTTTCCTTTTTTGTTAAAACCCTGATTTTCAATTTAAAATTATTCCTGTGATGTAATGCTCCTCTTTTTCAGTAATAAGATTTCCAACATGTTAAAATATCCATACACACATATATATATATATATATATATATATATATATTATAAAATATAGCAATATAAAAAGATATATTTTTCATAATATTAAATAATTTTAAAAGTTTATGCAAAAGTAATAAATCATTTGGAGAGCTTATGCAACAACATTCAATTAAGGCTTAGTTCTCTGACTTATACAATAGATTTTTTTTTTTTATTCAATATATTATTACAACTCAGTTAGAATTGCAAAAATATCTAATTGAGTAACCATTAGTCTTGACAATACTGCAGCAGTTTTTGCATTGCAGCACACTAATAGGCATATTTTCACACCTTTATGATTCATCCGAATCATTTTCCCCCAAAACTACCTCTGGAGCGAAATGTATCCAAACTGAAAATGCCACATGGATGAATACCAGTTTATCCGAAATATTTTCAAAAGTCTTTACCTCAGTAGAAAAATCTCAATTTATTTATTGATGGTTGAGATGCAAATAATAATTTGCCATAAAGATCACGGTTGCACCTTCCCTCAACATACTGCATGATTTTACTATTTAGTCAGTTGCAGCTTGTTTCTGCATGCCTCCACAAGTTGGCTATTTACAACTACCTTATGACACACATTCTTGTTGTCATATAAAAAAAAACTAAATTCTAAACCACCAAATATGAGTAATTTGAAAAATTTGAAAGCCCTTAAAAAATAAATAAAAAAAATTGTTAATGTAAGGGCAAGTTAAACTTTCCATGCATGTAAACAAACACAATTTTTTTTTTTTTTAAATTGTCTTCAATCACAATGTGTAAGATTTGAAAATCTACAACAGTTCTTTTGGCACTAAATATTTAACCCCAAAGTCTTTTTTTTCAGTGCAGAATCTCCCTGCCTCTCAGTTTTCTGAAAATCTCTAAACTGGAAGGCTCTTGCAGAATCAGCTGTGGCCTCACTGATTGGCTGAGAACGGTCAGCAAACACTCTCACCCAATCAGTGAATTCCCATTCATAAAATCGGCTTGAAAAGATACATACCTTTTTCTTGATACTGCAGCCAATGCCAGGAACCTCCTGGCACCATAACAACTATATTGGTATGGTGGCTAAACTGTTCCTTTAAAGGAGCATCACCATTTACTTAAACTTTCTAGCTACTGAGAAAAGACTGGTTCTCCATAATCAAGAGTACAGTCCAAACTAATGCAGATACATTCATTTCTGATTTTTAGATAATTGTAATTTGCCCAGAGATAGGGAAACCTAATCAATTCTTCTTTGGATGACAAGGTCATAAAAACAGTTTTCAAATGCTACATACTTAAAATAGGATATTTCAGGCAAATGTTAACTAAGCAATCAATGGATAATATAATAAAGAAACTTATCTTGATTTATGTCTTCAAAATGAATACTTTGTTGTTTATACAAAACACATTAAACATGGTTTCTCAAACCATGGTAATATTTATATTTAAAAACCATAGTGTGTGTATTGCCTCATTTGTTTTGGTTGTGTTATTAAGGGATACTAGGGAGACATAAAGAATGAAAATGAATTGTAGCAAGAGAGAATGACATACCAAGAAGATCTATTTCTGTAGATATTCAAGAGACTACCAAATAGAGAGAAACAAACAAGCTGTAATAAAAGTAAAGTCTGTAAAAGCAATAGATTTAAACAGGGTGGGAAATATTTTGTGCATGCTATTGTTTAACCCAACCACTACCGTTTTGAAGCAGTGTGGGAGTCTGCCAATGAAATGGTTTAAAATGCCACGATTTCGCACTTAAGCTGAAAATTAACAAAGACTTTCCAAAAAATAGATTTTTCCCACCCTGACAGAGAAATATGAATTTAGAAGCACAGTAGATAGAAAACAGAGCAGTAGAAAGAAAAGGAAGCAGAGATAGACAGAAGAGGTGAGTACAGAGCTACAGAAGTGTTTATTGAGCATGCTACAGAGGTAAGCAGAGTACACAAGATGAAATCAAACCACCATCAAACCTCCCAACTTTGTTAGAAAATTAATTTTTAATTGTGCCGCTTTGAAACTATACTGAATTTTACATTTCTAAAGATGTAAAAACTCAACTAATAGAAAATATACATGACCATTTTCTTTCTACATAGATAACAGAATCTATGGATAATGAGGCCAAATACATTCATTTCAAAAATGTACTTGTCCTTACAGTATCGAGCCAACAGCTAACCTGGCAAGTGAACTGTTCAAAGATTGCAACTTGTAGATTCTGAGCCATGTCTTTAGTCTGGTCTGTTTCTAAATATAAAATATTTTTGAAGAGATTTATTAAAACAGAATATTACAATGCAAGGTAAATTAAGACTAAAGGCACATAAACTTTGGTCCCACCTGGTTGTCAGTTTAAAAAAAAAAACTGCCACAAATTATTCTATTGTCATAGGCTCTCCTTATCATTGTAAGATACATGCACCAGTTACTGAAAATTGCTAGACCAGTCTGTACATGCTCAGAAATCCACAACTATATTTCCAACAATAATTACAAACGAAAAGATGGCAAGATATAGATAAATGCACATCAGTCATGTCAACTTCAAAAACTACAGAAAATATCAGCCACGAACAAGACATTACTTTAGTGCCAACATTTAAATGATACGTTTCACAAGAGTGTGTACAAAAAGGTTAAGATTCTACAATGCTTTCCACATATCTGAAACTTCTAGGGATTTTGTTTTCTTTAAGAAAAAAGAAAAACAAAACAAAAAAACACAAAAACACAAAAAAACTTCATAATGAATTCATGCAGAATTCAAAAGAGAACAGAACTATCAAGGCCGATGATGGATTTAAAAAACAAAACAAAAAAAAAATAAACCCTCCTCACAAATGCATTGTATGCTTAAAAGACCCACAAATAAAATAGAATGATATAGAAAGTTGAAAGGCCAATGAATGAGAAGTTCTAAGGAGGAGGAACCAAAGCTTAACCTTTTTACACACCTCCTGGTGCAAAATGTTTAAACTCACATGTAACAATGTGCCTTGAACATTGTAATTCACAGATATTCTAAAAGTTAACATTTTAGAAATCATACTAATTCTGTAAGGCACATGTCCATGTATTTACACAAAGCAAAATAAACAATAAAAAAAAAACTGAACCTAAAAATGTTTAACAAATTGGCATCCCTAGTGATCTTGGAAAAAAGTGCAGTTAAATTTAACCGCTTTTTTCAAACAAAATTATGTAATTTCATGAACTAAGGAATGATAACAGAGTGAAAAACAAAGACTCTGGTCCCAACTTTCCTGAACAGTCCATTGGTGACAATACACTTAACAATGCAATAAACCCTGACGCTCTGCTTTTTTTTAAATTGTTGATTTTGAGAAAGAAACTCTCAGATGGTGGTTATCGCCAATATTGTAGTTGTGGAGGTCAATCAATGCTTGGATGGCTTCTTCAACTGTAGACATTTGAAGGAGGGCCATCTTATGATCCCTGTGTGAGTTAGGAGAAAAATGTAAATAACTAATTTTATACCAAAAAGAAACGAACGATCAAGGGAAAAAAATAAAGCATACTTACTGAAAAAATTTAAATGCTTTCACAGTGCCACCTGTATTTGTAAACAGTGTACGTAAGTCTTCTTCAGTTATGTTTTGCCTAAAAAGAAGAACATTACTTTACAAACAGCACTGATGACGAACAGCTGCTTTTTGCAGTTACTTCACAGATAATTACTAAAAAACGTTTTTGAAGGACCATAGTTAATGAGGCACCAGCCAAGCATACTGGAAAGCTATTTCTGCTTGCTTTACTTATTATTGTGGTTTGTCTATTCTTAAACAGTGGACCTGTCATTCCAATTAAACAGCTGCAATTTCATAGTTATTAACACTTCTATATCTCAACATATTCACAGTGCTTTACAGTTTTACACTGAGCATTAACCGCAATAAAGTTGCAAAATAATATCAAATACAATGTGACCAGTTTAATTGGATAGTGTAAGCACCAAAAAGACTTTATTTTGGGGTGCAGATGCTGCCCTTCATTTTTGCAAATGAAAATCGTGCCACTGTATACACTTTGCAATGCCCCTGACTTGCTTGTGGGCATACTTTAGCCTAATGGAAAGAAGTTTATGAATGGGAATAACTGAATAGACATTGGTAGAGGTCATGATTTTGTCTTTCTATAAAGACAGACTGATAAATATACATTTAATATAAAATAATGCCAATATTGTGATTAGTAAAATTAAGTGTTAAATCCATACTTTATATTTAAGAAATTCACATCTGAATATTGGTACAGGCAGTATAAACAAACAAAACCATACGACTTGATATTTACTTCTGAATACCATCACAAAAAAAAAAAAAAAAAATTAGTATGAATACAATGTGCTTTATATTAGCATGAACAGTTGATATTTATACTCTGTGTCCAGCATTGTGGAAATTGATATAGGGTCTTAAATAGTCATATTAATAAAAAATAAAAATAAATAAAGAGATTGCATTTTTCTCTCAACAGAGTATTTAGCGCAGTTGTGAGTAGAAGTAGACTAAATTTACTTACGGGATATTGGACAGATGAAGAGTTGCAGATGGTGGGAAGATATTTTGAAAGTTTTTTGAGCCAGGTTTTTTAAAACGGTGTAAAGGGGAATTGCCAAAATCTTTTGTAAGCCCTTGATCATCAAGACCTTCACGAGGTAGCTGGACAGTTTGGTGTTTTGACAATGTAACCCGAATAATTTTCCCATACATTTTTTGTCCATTAAGATGGCTCATTGCTGAAAACAAAATGCAGCCTCAATTAGGAAAAAAACAGTAAATTTGCTATACAAATTATTGGTGTTATTGTCGGTCTAAAAATGAAAGGAATTGGGGAAAACAAGAAACCTCTTTCAAAATCAAATCTTTTAATCTTGTAAAGCTGAAAATTTGTTTGTTCATAGAACTAGCTTAAATAGTATTACTTGCGCTTTTCAATTGCAGTTATGCAACGCAAACCACAATTATGCAACTTAAACAAAATAAATATTGTCATGATAGAATGAGATTTAAGCATTATATTCACAAGTTAGAAATTAGCTTAAAAAGAGGTTCCCAAATCAATCTTCATCACCCAGCAACAGTCCAAGTTTTGTAAGTATCTCCATTGGAATCAAAGATGAAATATAGAAAATCCTGGATTGTTGGTTGGTAATGAGGACTGGTTTCACGGCCGTCACTAACACAAATTAAAGCGAAACTCTAGTACTAGGAATACAAAATTGTATTACCAGCATTATAGTAGTTCCCACTTTGTCTTAGTATGTGTTTTGACTAGTTGAAGAAGCACTTTAAAGGGACACTATAGTCACCAGAACAACTACAGCTTATTGTATTTGTTTTGAGGAGTATAATCAGTCCCTTCAGGCTTTTTGCTGTAAACACTATATTTTCAGAGAAAAGGTAGTGTTTACATTACAGCCTAAGGATACCTCCACTGGCCACTCCTCAGATGTCTACCAGAGGTGCTTCCCGGGGCAGTGCTGCACACTGTGCAGCACTGACAATGACTAGATCTACCAACTGGATGGAAACACTAAACTTTCCACATAGAGATGCATTGATTCAATGCATCTCTATGAGGAGATTTTGATTGGCCAGGTCTGTGTTTGGCTTGTGCTGGCTCTGCCCCCTGACCTGCCTCATTGACAATCTCAGCAAATCCAATGATTTCCTAAGTGAAAGCACTGTGATTGGCTGAGATCACTTCTGATGTCAGTCAAGGAGGCTGATCGTGGCAGATCCAGCAGCAGACTGGAATTAAAGTAATATTTTACTATATTTAAGGGGACAGGGAGGCTAGATGGTGTTTTTATGACACTAGGGTCAGTAATACACGTTTGTTCTCCTGACCCTGTAGTGTTCCTTAAAGGGGTTTTGTTGAAATCAAATGAACTTAAAGAGCATTTGAATCTAATTTTGGCTTTACAGTCATACTCTATTTTACACATTCAAATCAGATAAGTTTCTTTAAAAAATAGTTTTCAGATTTCTATTGTGTAACTCCATTCTCTTTATGTTCTTTATAAGACATACTTTGTCCAGCCAATAAGAGATCAGTGTGAGCAGAGTTGTTGACATGACCCTATACCAGGCACTCACTGTCCTCTTACCATTGCTTTGATGCACTTGACTAGACAGATAAAAAGAGGACAGTGATTGGCAGGGTGTCCGCAGCTCACCTTTTCTCATATTCTAAAGATTATAATAGGAGTTGAAACAAAAAGGTAGCAGGGGAAATTTGAAAGCGACTTCCATAGAGAATTATAGAATATTTGCAGACACGGTTAAGATGAAAAGGGAATGAATTGAGGAAGATATCGAGCAACAGAAGAGGTTTGCTAAAAGTAGGCAAAAAAAAAAAAAAGTTGACAGGATGGGGATTACATTTTTTTTATTTTTCCTTATTTTCTATTGTGATGTTTAGTGGGTTGGCCTCTGAACAGAAATTAAGCATCAATTTCACAATATTAAGGTCGCTGAAGAGGGGGTAGTCTATAAATACCAAGGAAAAACAGTCTTTGTCAAACGGTTTGGCAAATAAAAATGGAGAGATGATTCCCATACATGTGATTTGAATGCCACTTTAACCATGCATTTCCAATCAGTTTTCACTAAAAGTTTACAGCTCAAATAATTTTTGACTAATATATTTAAACAAGTTAAAAACAAGCTAACATGTACGCGATACAACTAACAATTGGGCAAGAAAAAATAAATAAATGATCCCACTCATACAATCACTCAAAATCAAACCAATTTTACGAAGTCAGTGTCTGCCATGTATACCCAACATGAACAGTTTAAAAACTATTACTCATCTTAATACAATAAGTATTATGTAGAATACAGATGGTGAATCAATTATCAAGACTGATCATTGTGTAAGATCTAACAAGAAGAGCAAAGAGTGCGGTATTAGAAAAGTGAGTATGTGGTTGTGCTCCCAGGTTACAGGTCAGTGGTTGTCCAAGTAAAAAAAAGAGACAGTCAAGCTACTGTGAGATACATAGTCTCATGTAGTAAGGTGTCATTTTATTATAGAGCAAAAGCATTATTGGTCTTTCTAAAAAAGCAAAGAAATTGCTTTTGTCAAACATGAAAATTCATTTTGGTTTGACTATTAAGAATTAACCATTCAAAAAACAAACAAAAAAAACAAAACAAAACAAAAAACAGAATTGTAAGCAATGTTTTCCAAATATACTGGCACCTTTGTAAATCTTTACAAGAATGTAAAAAGATTTTTTAAAAAAAAACAACCCCCCCCCAAAAAAACACTCACCAAGTTGTGATTGGTTCCCATCAGCCATTTGTATAAGTGCACTGTCTTTCTTATTGTATAGAATCTTCACGCGCTGCACATCTCCATAAACACCTTTTTCAAATTCACAAGAAGCAATATAAAGAAGAGTATACATGTAAATCAAGGTTTATGAAAGACCACACAGCTCAAATATCAATGACACAATCAGACATCAATGTTATCAATCAGTCCTAACATTCACAAGAATGAAAAGCAGATCAAGATTTTCAACAGTGAAATTTGGATAAGAATACAAATTTGATATACCCTCAAAGCTATGTGAATGATAAAATTAAAAGACCATGCAAAATAAATCATCATGCATTAAAATAATGCGACTATGGTGAGTTTTTGGTTTGTTTGTTTTTTAAAATAAAAAAATAAAATAGCAAAAATAAAATAGCAAAATAATCACTATTCAAATTTAAGCCCGACTGCTAGCTACAAATAAGAATTAAAGGTGAAATAAAAATGAATAATAAAAGTATAGTGCTAACAATAACATACCGAAGAGGGTAAACAGACTTTGGGGCGAAACCGTCTTTAGAAGGAGAGAAGAGCAAGCAGCGTAAGACAAGAAGAGAGAAGAGTCGAGGAAGAGCGGAGATGAACAGATCATCCATAACGAAGGGTGGTTCCCGTAGAATGGTGAAGGTGGTCATGGGTCATGGTTCAAGGCAGTTAATTGGGGCAAGTTGGTCCGAGGAACACATTGTTCAGGCAGAGGAGCATGAACATTTTGAGTGGGGAAGGTGATGACAAACACCAGGTGGGAAAGGATTCGACACAGAATTTGGAAGACAAGGAACAAGAGGAAGAAGACAACCACACAGGGAAAGGATGTAAAAGGGGAAGGTAAACGATGATGCAGCACACAAAAAAAAATAAAAATGAAAAAAAATATATAAAAGAATTGGGGAGAAAATAAAATAAAAGGTCAGTACAAAGGAAATGCAGGAGTTTGGTAAGAAAAATGGTTGGTTTATGTACTGTACAAGAGAAACTGAATAAATGTAGTCATCCAAGACAAATATGGGTAAACACATTCATATCAGAGTACATCATAGTATAGAATCTCAACAGGGAACAGCATGCAGTAGAATTCTGAGTTTTTTTGATTTACTGCATTAGCACAGCTGGCTTTGAAATGTACGGGAAGCCTCTTAAATGATGGGTGGCTGATTCTCTAAACATGCAACAGTCAGGACAATAAAACATGTCAAATGAGATCAACGCTAAACAATGTTTGCTATAGAGGAGCACTCAAATATGTTGCAATGTCTAGACAGCAGCATAGAATTAATACTCTTCAAGAGCAATTATTAAATAATAAATTATGGCCATCACAATAACCTGATTATTGAACTTCCCACATTTCATACCAGTATACGGAGCACCCAAACGCAAAATGTAGAAAGAGTGAGTTAAAGGACAGCTTTCAGGAAGAAAAGCAGGGTTTAGAGAAAGACAGTTTGAGAAAGTGAAAGAATGCCCAGTTACTGGAAAGAACATAAAGATTACTAAAAAGACAGGAAGAGAGCTTCATCAAACTCTTTGGAAGAACCTTGAAAGAAAAATGTATTAGATAGGTTGACAAATATAAATTTGTATAAAATAAAAGAAAAAGCAAAATGAAGCATGAAATGAAAACATAAATGTTACAGAAAGTGGAATAGCAAAAACATAATTTAACTAGAAAACTAAAATCTTGCCATGTTGCTTTGCAATTTATGATATATCTAATTAAGCTAAGTGGAAGGATACAAAATATAAGACAGCATACATCAATCACATGAACAATTCTCAAAACTGGCTTAATTCTCCCCACAACAAAAGGTGGTTTCCAAACTAAAACCAATTCAAATGTACATGACACAAAGTATTACAAAAGCCGCTGTTTCAGCATTTCAACCAATCTGCAATGAAATGTATTTTATTGCGAACATTTATGGAATATATAAAACAGTACTATGTATCTTTTGAATTATGTGCCATTTTTAAAACAAATGATTAAGGCTTAAGAATAAAACGCCAAAACAAGCAGCCAAACAGCAGAAAAAGTGACCAGTTGAAATCATTCATGTATGATAATTGTACAGCACTATGGAATTTGTTGGCACTTATATTATTGGCACAATAACAACAAACAAAATTAAAATGACTGGAGGTTTATATACAGAAAGAGATGCTTAACTTGTTGAAGCTATTAAAAGCATTCCTTAAAAAGGATTTTAATATTTGTAATTATTGCTATGTCATGGAACAGTAACTGTTGTAAAGTTGTATTAGGTAGGTTTTACAGTTTTAAAAACGTGAAGGAATAAAAGATGGTTTGAGAAAAAGTCAAGAGAAAAAAGATTAACCCGTATATATGGTATGTGAACATGATTACACAGGATAAAATGAGTTATCACTGACCTCTTCATTCAAATTGCTTACAAGGAGTACAGTGTTGCTACCAGCAGAAACTCCATGCATACCAACTCGACCTGCAGCAGCAGCAGCTGCTGCTGCAGCCGCTGCATTAGGAATTCCCAAAGGACTTAATGCACCAGGAACAGCTTAAGAAAAATAAAAAAATAAATAAAAAACAAACATTACTTTACCAAAATGTAAAAGGAGCTTAATGTTTATGCATGTTTTATTTTAGACAATAACAGCATAATTGGGTGAAAAGAAAAATATCACTGGAGAACAAGGAAGACGTACTAGGAACAGTCTATTCACTTTTATATGCAATATGATTTACATATACGTTTCTTGAACCTGATTTTCAGCACACTTTGACATCCTCCACCCATTCTGTGGTTCCTTCAAATGCCCCACCCAAGTAAACTTTTGCTCATATTGATCAACTAGCAAAGACCGCAGTAACAGCATTTAGGCAGCTGAAAATGGATCATCTGAATGCATTGATTTAGCCAGCTTGGTACAGTTCTTAACTTATGCACATTAAACATGAGGGCAACAGCTTTCTAGTCATCAACAGGTATCTTTTTATAGCAAAATTTAGAGACCAAGATATAAGGTAAACATCGATAAGTACTTCATCAACCAATCTAACTGAAATCATGATAAAGTCATTAGTCTGAAGTAGAAAAGACACCATTAATACTTGGAGCAACCATAAGTACTACTGCGAGTAGTTTAGAGTACCTCAAGGTGACCAGTGTCTTCAGTTTAGCAGGTTTAAAAAAGGATACAATACTACTTTTAATGACTTGTGCCTCTTGCCACTGTTCAGTGTCTGTTTCTCGACTGAAAATTTTCTCAACTAGTGACAGGGAGTTACCAGCTGCTGCTTCTGAGAGTCAGTTGCAAGGTAGTGGCTAAAGCAGGGCGTGACAAATTTCTTTCAAATCTAGAAGTCAGCTAAAGTTAGGAGCCAGGTTTTTCAACGCCAAAAATACAATTCTTAAATGGACACTACAGTCACTGGAACCACTACAGCTTATTGTAGTTGCTCTGAAGTCTTTATCCTGTCCCTGCATGCATTTCAATGTAAACACTGCATTTTCAGCTCCTGGATTCTTTACACTATTCTCTAGAGTGTTCCCTTTGCCCATTTTTTCTATAGGTTTTAGTGAATCCCTATTGCTTCCATTTTGAGTGACATAGTGTTAGTCAGACTCCCTCTCTTCCGTGTGTTACATTAGGTATAGCAGAACTATCTACCTCCACTGTTAACATTGCTGCATGGTGACACATCTAGTGACAGTCACTCAGACAGCCTCTAGAGGTGCTTCCTGGGTCAGTGCTTCACATGCTTCACACTGTGCAGCTACTATGTTAATGTTCCTTAGAGAGAGTTCAAAGAAGGGCTACTAAACTGGTTCATGGATTGCAGGATAAAACTTACCAGGAAAGGTTAAAGGATCTTAACATGTATAGCTTGGAGGAAAGACGAGACAGGGGGGATATGATAGAAACATTTAAATACATAAAGGGAATCAACACAGTAAAGGAGGAGACTATATTTAAAAGAAGAAAAACTACCACAACAAGAGGACATAGTCTTAAATTAGAGGGACAAAGGTTTAAAAATAATATCAGGAAGTATTACTTTACTGAGAGGGTAGTGGATGCATGGAATAGCCTTCCAGCTGAAGTGGTAGAGGTTAACACAGTAACGGAGTTTAAGCATGTGTGGGATAGGCATAAGGCTATCCTAACTATAAGATAAGGCCAGGGACTAATGAAAGTATTTAGAAAACTGGGCAGACTAGATGGGCCGAATGGTTCTTATCTGCCGTCACATTCTATGTTTCTATGTTTCTATGTTCCCTATAGGGATGCATTGATTCAATGCATCTATATGAGAAATTGATTGGGACAGTGGCATTTTGCCGTGCATGCGCAATAATCTCCCAATGTTGTCCTATGGGGAAGCATTGGATTGGCTAAGATCGTCAAGACTGATTATCTCAGCCATGGAGGTGGGGCAAGCTGCTGTGTCACCAGCACGGTGTGGGGAAAAAAGGTGAGTAAAAAAAACATTCCCATGTGATTGGAGGGGGCAGATCATCTAAACACACACACAGATACTCACTTACAAATAATAACTTTTTTTATTTTAATTTATATACCTTTGTAAAGTTGAAGTAGATAGGTTTTCCCCTGGGGTCCAGTGGGCTGCTGTCATCCCCCTGCTCAGTTCCCTCTCATGCACTCCTCAGTGACACGGGGCTGGAGTGACGTCCTATTCCAGCACCCGGCAAAACTGCAAAGCTTGCGATGGAGCAGAGCAAGGAGATTACAGCTCCCTCACCGTCTCAGCGCTCCGTAAGTCGCTCACCTCCCTCTCTCAGATCTACATGAGCCGGCTACCATCGCCGCTGCCCGCCTGCCCCAGCCCTTGGTGAGGCAACTGCCAGCCTCTGCTCTCAAGCAGCCAGTCAGCTTGGGTGCTGAACAGGCTCATAAAACACAGGCGCCAGGACACATTTTCTGGTCGCCATGGCGACCTGGCATGTGTCGAGCTTAGGGCTCGACAAATGGGCTTATTATAGATATCCACAATTTAGAGACTGTTTTTCAACCTTACCAATACTCACTGCTGGCCACCACTAAACAAAATTACTTAACATCAGCCTATAAGCCTGGTAAAAATTTCTACACATCCTATTCCAATCCGTTCATTAAGTTTAACCAGCCAGTCACTAATTGCTTGTCACAAAAGGCCACACGGGGTGAAATGCACATGCTCAGCTCTGTGTTTCTGTGCTTTAAGTCACTAATAGAGTAGTCTATATATGTAGCGTCAGTCATTGTTAGCGATAGGCTACAAAAATGCAGTAACAAAGTGATCATTTGTAGCTACTACAAGTGACAGTTTACAGCAGCGATTTACCAACAAGATTGCAAAATGAACACATAACTGGTTATCCAAGTTATTAAAATGTATTCAAGCCTCAGAGGTGCATATCAAAAGCAAGGTTAACAGTTTTTTATTTTTCAACATAATATAGGTCAATAAAATGAATACAATAGAAACCTCAAAATACTCTTATTACAAAACCATTACTCTAACAATTATCCATTTTAAGCACAACAAAAACAAACTCATACCTAGAAGGGAGGTCTCCTTAGCAAATGCAGCAGCTATTGCAGGATCTAAGGCTGGTTGCCCATCGCCAGACGGAAGATCTGGACGAGTATAGTCCCGACTTTTGTCATTGTTGTATTTTACATTTAAGTTCACCAATTTCGAAAAATCAATCCGAAGGGTACAACAAGCATTATAAATATTTTGACCATCCAGGGCCTGAAAATAAAAAAATAGTTTATGGTGTGCTTTACAGATTAGTAATTAATATGCAGATCACAATTAAGCATTACACACAGATATATTGCAAGTTATCATTTTGTTACAGTTGTGTAAAGTTTATAGAATAACAAGTTGAACATTTCACTCACTAGTTTTGCTTGTTGTGCATTCACAGGGTCCCCATATTGCAATAAAGCTTGAAACTGATTATTCTTTGTGAATGTGATGATCTTCAACACTGTACCAAACTTTGAAAATATCTGTTAAATAAATAAAGACACTTAAATTGCAAAATACATTTGCTTTAGTATGTTCATTTAAAGGACCACTATAGTGCCAGGAAAACACTCGTTTTCCTGGCACTATAGGGTCTCTAGGTCCCCCCCCCACCCTTAGGGTCCCCCTCCCGCCGGGCTCTAGGGGGTGGAAGGGGTTAAATCTTACCTGTTTTCCCCCGCCGGGCTCCCTCGGCGCAGGGAACTCTCCTCCTCCTTTTCGCTGTCATCGGCTGAATGCGCATGCGCGGCAAGAGCCACGCACACATTCAGCCAGTCCATTGGAAAGCATTCTCAATGCTTTCCTATGGACGCTGGCGTCTTCTCACTGTGAAAATCACAGTGAGAAGCGCTGAAGCGCCTCTAGCGGCTGTCAATGAGACAGCCACTAGAGGCTGGATTAACCCATTTGTAAACATAGCAGTTTCTCTGAAACTGCTATGTTTACAACAAAAAGGGTTAAACCTAGATGGACCTGGCACCCAGACCACTTCACTAGAACGCACAATGATTATTTATACACATGAATAACAAAACAAAAAACTATAGCATTTATTTTTTAGAAAGACACTTTCTCTTTAAGTAACTGAGTGGTGGATCCTGAGCCACTCCTTGTGTGAGAACTGTTTAACAGCTTAACTGTGGCCACCAAGTACCTGCTGCTGCCACCTCTTCAGTGAAGAATAGGTTCATTGGTTTACATTATTATGTTATTTTTTATTATTATTTATTTACATAAGAGGTAGGCACTAATAATGTTGTGTACTACATCTCCCAAAATGCTTTTACAGTCATAATGCTGGCAAAGCTTCAGGGGAGATGTAGTTCACATATGCAGTGCTGAAGTTTGCTAGTACCTGGCTTGGAGAGTTAGCTGAATGCTCTTAGCCAATGCAAGTGGCCCTTGTACAGTGAGTTCAGTGCTGGAGCATCAGTCTTAAGAGAGGGTTGCAGCAGGCACTAGACAGACTCATGACAAGTCATCAAACCGTTCTTAAATGGCTTAACTATTACACTGAAAGGGCACCAGGGTTCTCCTGGCATCATAAGCAGTACAGCACACTGAATTGGTTATGGAGCTTGGAGTGTTTCTGTACAAAAAGTTAGAATGTATGTATGTATGTAATAAATGTATTGCCAATATAAATTTTATTGTGGATTGGATTAGTATTGAACACAAGTGGACACCAATCCATTCCTCTCAGGTTCATGAATCAAAACTTTACTTTGTTTTGCTTTTCCTTTCACTTACAGCTGTTGCTCAAAGTATCAGACTAAGGCCTTGATTTAATATTCTTGGCCAAGCATTTAAAATTTTTGGATAAACTTTTTAAAATTATAACAAAAAAAGGTATATTATATATATATATATATATATATATATATATATATATATATAAATATAAATATTAAAATCTTTTTCAAAATATAAAATGCTTATCCTAAAATATTAAATTATTTGAAAAGCTTATCCAAAAATATTACATTGAGGCCTAAACTACTCAAAGGATTTTCAAAGAAAAGCACCATCTGCACATGTGCAGCAATAATAACAATTCACCGGCAAGTTAATAGAATGTGAAAAATCGGTATAAGCAAGCAGCCAGAGATTGACACATTTGGATAAAGCGGATATAACCAGACTGGAAACAAGGTTTAGGGGTTGTATGATTGAGGCGGACAGCCCTACATATAGAATAAAATAATGACAGCGTTTCTAGCTGAAATTATGCATAGGCACGGTCCATTTGCACAATCATCACTTCAGCAAATTAAAGTGTTTTTGGTGCTTAGATCGACTCTTTAAATTTACACTGGTATACAATTAGATCCAGAGGTTTTCCATGTAGGATAGGGACCAGACCAACAGCACTGAAGATTGCACATCTATTGCAGATTGCTATTAAAGTAATCACTATTATCAACAGTGTTTCTTCAGATACTCTCACTAGCTGTATATTAATTACAGATCTCAGATACAAACTGCAGTATTTTTTGAAACAATTTGACTACTTTCTCAAAAGCTACACAATGTGCAAATTAGGGGAAGGAACCCTTTTTGTAGGGCATCCCAGGTGAAATAAGGGTAGCCTAATTGCTAATTAGAGACTCATTTGAATTATGGCATTAATGCACAACTATTTTTGAGAATCAATTAATTGATGCTTTGATTGGAAAATACTTTTTAGCACTGAACCCTCTGGTGCCCAAATAGCCATACACCAGAAGGGGGAGTAGATTTTAATAATAGGATAACATAGCCCTTTTCCACTCTTAAAGCTGCTGCATACAAAAGATGTACAAACCTGGTGAAGAACATCAAGAGTGACTGGGTAATACATATTGTCAATAATTATTCTCAGCACTGGACTCTGTGAAGAAGATAGCACACTCTCACTTCCAGCAGTTGTGCCAACAGATGAATTAGAGGTCTGAACTGCTGTTACAGCCTGCAGTACAGCTTGGGCACGCTGAAATAAAAATATAAAATGATTAAATCAAATACAGAAGAAAATACAAAAAAATGCAACACTACAGTTTTTGAGATGCAACTCATATATCCAACAACTTACCCTGACACAGGGATTAAAAAAAACCTCTAGTCAGGTCAGCTACAGATACCAGTGCTGACAGAAAACATATTAAAGGGGACCTGCCACGCACCAAACAACCTATGCTCATTAGATTGAGCATAAGATTGCCAGGAAATGTAGAGATTAGGAGAAAATTAAACAGTTTGTTTTCTCCCAGCTGTCTCGTGGATACTATAGTGTAAGGAACAAGAGATCAAGGAGACTGGTGATCTCTGCCATGGAAGTGGAGCATGGGCTAGATGTGACCAGACCCGCGTGGTACTGGAAAAGGGTGAGTAGACTGGCTTTTTCATGGGGGAATAATTGTGCATTTTTTTCTATGATTTCTACCGGATGTATTTTTGGGGATTCCCTATGAGTGCGGATCAACAAACTTGTCCTGTTTGGATCAAGTGCCTAAACGGTAGTTTTGCCCCTACAGTGTCAGGAACACACTTTAGTGTTCCTTTAAAGCAAGCATGTCAAACTCAAAGGCTAACACGGGCCAAATAAACAAGGTTTATATGGACCGCAAAAAACGAAAACTTCAGTTTTCATAGAACGTAGGTTTATTTAGAAAAGTACAGTATTGAAAAATATATATAAAAAAAATTGGCTGACACTGGACATACTCGCCTTCCTAGGGCTTCAAAGTAAAATAAAGTATGAATGAATTTATTTTACGGAGACGTGTATATTGCATATAACTAATGTTTCAGGCCAACTACCTTGACATATTAACAACAATTTACGTTATCTTGTTGATTTTGAAGTCCTATGAGTGTGTTCTTCACTTTGGATGACATCATCAAATTTGATGATCTCAGCCAATGCAATGCTTTCCCATAGGAAAGCATTGGGAGGCTATTGTGCTTCTGTGGCAAAAAGCTGCGCAGCCAATGAGCATCTCAATGGGGAGTGTTCAGCCTCCATGCAGACCCAAATACACTGCCTCCCCCAATTTAATACACTGGCCCCCCCTCCCTCCCTCCCTCAAATTAATACACTGACCCCTGCCTCCCTCAAATTAATACACTGACCCCCTCCCCAATTTAACACTATACAGGATAGTCACCCTAAGCCCCTCTTCCCCTACCTTAAGGTGAGCCTCCCATCCTCCAGTTCCAGCTCTGCTCTTCTCTGCTCAAGCAGGCCAGTTGCTCCTCTGGCACTGCAAGCAGGAGGGAAGGGGAAGTGGCTGACCTGATCTTTAGACAGACAGCCACACTGCGCTCTTGCGTGCGGGAAGACAAGAATCAGACAGGAAAGATCTTTCCTGTCTTGCAGCTGGTTGCAGCCACGGCACAAAGCGGCCTCAGGGCAGGAGGGACGCAAATATATTCATCGCGGGACACATGCCGCAAGTTTGACATGCTTGCTTTAACCCCTTAAGGACACATGACATGTGTGACATGTCATGATTCCCTGTTATTCCAGAAGTTTGGTCCTTAAGGGGTTAAAGGAAAAGGGCCTTTATACACGACCATTCAAGTAATTTACCACTAAAATAAACTGACTGTTTCAACTTGGTGGTTATCTTGGATTATACCAAGATATTCTGCAGTGAACTGAGTTTGAAGCATTGAGAAAAAGATTTTGTTTCTTACTCATATTTTTGAGAAATCCAAGTTTTGTTTTATTATTACATTTTAGTTGTTTGGTGTAGTGTAATTAGAGAATGCATATAGAGTAGTCTACAATATTTAGCAGCACCTATCTTAAGTGGTCTGTTATTCTAGAACATAATTTAATGTACTTTTTTTTTTAATGTGTCTTAATTTAACAAATATAGAGTATATGGGTGCCATTCAATATATAAAATAAAAAAATAAAAAAAAGGAAAATTACATACATACATATATATATATACACACACACTACTTGTTCTTCTATAGAGAAGAATAATCTTTTGAAATAAACAAAGCCTTAATGAACACTCCAGACCTCACTTTAGCCTTCTGAAAAAGCTTTTTGTGTGAAGAGTGTGCACGCTTTTTTTTATTTTGCAAAAGGTACAGATTTCAATAGAAATTTACACATTTATAAATTAACTGTGTTACACCTCCTCTGCATTTTACTTTCTGCTTTGGTTAGCTCAGTCAAGCTAAACTTAAGAGGCAGCAATTGAACAGAACAGCTGCCTTGCAAAGACTTCTTATTAAGATGCATTGGGAAGTCTGTGATTGGACAGACAAAGTCTGGGCGGGGTTAGAAGGTTTTTAAATGTACCCCCAATGTAAAAAATGCATATTTAACAGCATACACGTTTTTATTAAGGGGTATATCTGTTAAACAGTGATTTGTATTTCTTTTGTATTTGGGCACTGCAGTATTTCTGTAAACACGATTTCTTGTCAGTTCCCAAGGTAATTTACCCACAATCATCAGTCAACAAAATCCCACATAATGGTAAACTACACATAATACTGATGGAGGAGAACAAAAGGGAGAAGGCCCAATATCGAGACCTGACACAAGACAGAAAAGATAAGTGGGAAGGGGTAGTATACTCATTAAGATTAAAGGACCAACAGTGCAAGAAGAAAAGTCAGTGCTGTTTTTAGATGTGCTTGCTTTCATTGACTGTTTATTTTAATGTAATTTACAATGCACAAAAATTGAGAGATAGTTCATAAACTATTAGACAAATAAAAAAGCCCATGGCCCCTCCTTGCCCCCCTAAATATAGTAAAATCTTAGTTTATTTCCAGTCTGCTGATGCTGGGTCTGCCCCTGGTCTGCCTCCTTGGCTAAATCATCAGAAGTGATGATCTCATAGGAAAGCATTGGATTGGCTGAGACTGTCAATGCGGATTATCTCAGCCAAAGAGGTGGGCTCGGTAGGTGGAGCCAAATGCTGCACTGGCCAATCAGAATCTCTTTAAAGAGATGCACATTATCAATGTATCTCTATGAGGAAAGTTCAGTGTCTCCATGTAAAGGGTGGAGACACAATGAACCAGGAAGCACCTCTGGTAGCCATCTGAGGAGTGGTCACTGGAGGTGTCCCTATGCTGTAATGTAAACATTGCCTTTTCTCTCAAGAGACCGTTTTTACTGCAAAGGCCTGGAGAGACTGACTATACTAACCAGAAATACTACAATGAGCTGCAGTTGTTCTAGTGACTATAGTGTCCCTTTAAGCTATAAAACAAGTCAAACAAATATTAATGAAAATACACAAAAATAAAAGCATTACAAAACACACGTTTTCATTTGTTCCTCAGCATACTAACATGTATACATAAACCTAAGCAGTGCATACCTGATTTAGTGCACTGTCTGTTTTCAGTTCTTTGTGGTTGGAGTACTGAATGTATATAGGCTGGTTGCGTAGATGAGGCGTCATGGTAGTGTAATAATTAACCATTGTGGCAGCAGCTTCTTCAGTTGCCAACTCCAAAAAAGCCTGAAATGTATTTTTTAATAAACATTAAATAAAAAGAACAAACTTTAAACTGAAAAGACATTTTAAAAACAATACAAATGTAATTCTTATGTAAATTATATCATCTTTGCAAATATATTGTTTTGTCAATGACAAATATAAATGACAATGAGCCTCTTTAAGCAACAATCTGTTGGGTGTCCGTGAGGTAACCCCCTAATACACGTCTTATCAGAGAAAATGTATATAAGCTGGGTGATAAAAATGGACTGCAGCCAGCAACCTATTCTAATCAAGTGTCTCCTATCACTGTAGTTGTACAGTAAAATGCAAAGATCACTTTCTTTTTCCTCTCTGCACGCTGTATTAGAGTCTTTTATTTTTATTTTGAGTTTGACAAATTTTATTGTTTTGTCGATTAGTAAGACATGGGGATACAGAAAAGAAGAGAGGGGGGGTAGTTGATATTAGCAAGTAGGTTACAATTACATCAGATCAATTTCTAACATGTACATTTCTATCACTTTTTATACATATTTTATAACGTTGTCGGTACACACATGAAAAATTACATTCCATCGCTGTGTAGCTTACAGTAGGCAACTGTGATTTTCATAATACAACGTATTGTGCCTTGGTCTCTGTGGTGCTAGATTAGTCCGGTGTGAGGGCAAGGTGCTGTGATGTGTTGCGTGTGTTGGGGAATCATTCAGTTTCTGCCCCGTGGAGTGCTCAGTTATGTCTTAGTATTAGTGTTCAGCCTGTTTTGTTCCTTTCTGTTTTGACACTCTGGGGAGTTTGGTATTGCAGGGCTTGGAGACCTGGGTTAAGAGGACATCCTAACGTGTGGCCAGTTAGGTCTGTCTCTTGGTGATAGTGCCGGTGTTCCGGGAATAGTTGTGGGTTATGGCACGTTTTAGTCAAACATGTAACATTTTCATCACTTTGTAATTCTCCCACTTTGCCCAGGCTATTTCCCAGTATGGTCTGTGTTTGTTATGATTCTTTTTGGGGGGTGTATTGTGTCGCCTCATAGTGGTCTTGAAGTGGCGGGATTGGTTTATGTGCTGGATAGATAATGGCAAATTGGGTATCGTGTGTGTAGACCAATGCCGTGCTAGTGCTCCCAGGGCTACTATGTTGATATGGAATATCAGGTATCTATCCGGTTTGGGGATCGATCTCGGTATATCAAATAGAACGAAGTGTTCCAATCGATGGGGCAGGGTGTGTCCCGTACTGTCTGTAATGAGTTTGGTTATATCTTTCCAATATCGCTGTAAGAGTGGACAAGTCCACCAGATATGTGACATGGAACCTATACCGGTTTTGCATCTCCAGCATTGTGTAGAGATGGTCGAGTTATATTTGTGTAGTCTCGTCGGTGTAAAGTACAACCTGTAAAGGAGTTTTTTTTTAGATAGTCCTATGTGTCTAGAGCAGAGTGAGAAGGCTTTGGGGGTTAAAATCACCCGTTCCCAATCAGAGTCGTTGAATTACCTATGTAGCTCCCCCTCCCATGCTTTGATAAATTTGTGTTCTTTCAATGAGTGTTTTGAGGGTAGTGTTGCATATATTGAGGAGATGATTTTCAACGGGGGTTTAGTTCCCATGTACATTTTTTCAAACTCCGTCAATTGTTTTCCCAGAACTGTAATGTCGTTCTCTTGAGTTTGTGAGTGGAACCATGAGTTTAGTTGGTGATATGAATAGGGTGCAGTTGATGGAAGTTTGTGGGAGTCTTGCAAATTGTGGAATGGTGTTAAACCGGTATGTGTAAGCATTTGGTATAAGAAATATATGCCATGTCTTTCCCATATTCTGAAATTATAGTCTGGGATGAGATATGCTAAGGATTTGAGTGGTGTGGCTCTGGGTATTGTCGAGCAGTTGTTGGTTGGGAGACAGTCCAGTATCTGTGGTCTGTTTGTCGTCGGGATCCACACTAGGCTGTCAGTGCTCGCTCCGTTAGCCCATTCTGCTTCTAGGTGCTTCCATTGTGGTTCTTGTGTTCTCGGTCTCGCTTGTATTATGCTGCTTAATATAGCAGCGTGGTAATATTGTCTAAAGTTTGGCAGGCTCATGCCTCCTTCGTTTAACGGTTTATGCGTGACTTTCAGTGCTACGCGAGCTCTTTTGTCGCACCACACAAATCTGGTCACCCAGCGTTGTAGTGTTGTAAAGTAAGTTGGGGGTATATGTATCGGTAGGGATCGAAATAAGTATTGTAATTTAGGGAGGATTATCATTTTGGTCGCTGCTATGTGGCCCAACCAGGAAATGAAGGATTTTTTCCAGTCTTGCAGCTGTTTTTTTTACTTCTATCAAGAGTTTGCCGTAATTGGAATGAAATAATGCTGCATGCGATTTAGTGAAGCGTATGCCTAAGAAGGTGATGTGGTCGCTTCTCCAGTCATAGTTGTATGTTTTTTTCAGTCTGTGAGTCACGTCTAGAGGGAGTCCTTTGCTTAGGGCTTGCGTCTTGGATATATTTAACTTGTAGTATGACATCCTGCTATAAGTGTCCAGGATGGAGTGAAAGCATTGCAGGGAGGTGTCCGGGTTTTGGATCGTCAGGAGAATGTTGTCTGCAAATAGTGTTAGTTTATGTTCTTCGCGTTGAGTGTGAATGCCCGTGATAAAGGGATGTTTCCGAATGAGAGTTGAAAGGGGTTCTAGCGCTAGGACGTACAGGAGGGGCGAAAGGGGGCATCCCTGTCTGGTTCCATTTGTAATACGAAATGGGTCAGAGAGGAATCCAGCGTTTGATATTCTAGCGGGGGGGTTACTGTATAGCGCCTGTAAAGTGTTCATAAATGCCGGTGGGAAGTCAAATTCCAGTAGTACTGCCTTTAGGAAAGTCCAGTTAAACCTATCAAAGGCTTTCTCGGCGTCCAATGATAAAAAATAAGCTGCCTGTGCTACGTTTTTGGAGGCTATATATGAGGTTCAGGACTTTCCTAGTGCCGTCCGTGCCTTGTCTGCCTTTCACAAAGCCTACTTGGTCTTCGTGTACTAGCTTGGGGAGTATTGTGGCTATTCTATTGGAGTATATTTTTGCTAGCAGTTTAATATCGGTATTTAAAAGCGAGATGGGGCGAAGATTTTGTCCTTTGTCCGGTATTTTCCCTGGTTTAGGCAGTGTGGCCACATGAGCTATAAGCATCTCTGGTGGCATGGTGCCTGTGTTAACTATATGTAGGAATGCCTGTTGTAGGTATGGGACGAGTGTGGGTGCGAAAGTCTTATAGTAGTTTGTTAGGCCATCTGGACCCGGGGATTACCCCGTGGGTAAGCGGGAGATCGCCAGTTGCAGTTCTTCCGTCATGATTTGTCTAGATAGTGTGTCCTTCTGCTCAGTTGTCAACGTCGGTAATGGTATCTGCTGCAGATATCCATCAATGTCGGAGGGGGTAGGTTGGTGAAGGGCTTTGTCTTCTCGTAAGTTATATAGATTGCTATAAAATGTTACTAGTTCTTGGTTCATGTCTTGTGGGTTCCAAAGTTTGTGGTTATCTTTGGATAGTATGTATGGGATTTTAGCAGTTGATTGTTTTTTGCGTAGCATGTTGGCTAGTAGTCTGCCAGCCTTGTTTCCTTGGGCATAATGGGTCATTTTAAATTTTTGTAAGGTATACGCTGTTTTTTGAAATTGTTGTTCATTGATCTTAGTGGTTATGGTTTGTATTTTTGTCAGGAGGTCTTGTTGCCTTGTTTGGTAGTAGGTTTGTGTGGTGTCTCTTAGTTCCATGAGTAGTTTCCTGAGTGTGGCTCGTTTTTGTTTATTGAGATGTGATGCTCTACGAATTAATAGTCCTCTCACGACTGGCTTGTGAGCTTGCCACAATATCGGAGCTGTGATATGCGGGGAGCTATTGGTGTCAAAATAGTGTTTGAGTTCTTGTTCTATTGAGGTGAATTCTTGGTCGTACAGAAGTGAGTTATTGAGCCTCCATGAGCCTTTGCCTTTATAAGAGAATGCGTCTGTCACTGCCAGGATTACAGGTGCTCGGTCAGACCAGGTTATGTCCCCGTGTGTGCATTGTTGAGTTTGTGGGAGCCCTGCACTGGTTGTGAAAAAATAATCTATTCTAGAGTGAGTTTTGTGCACGTGTGAGAAGTAGGTAAAGTCTGTGTCACCTGGGTGTAAGGTGCGCCATACGTCATACAAGTTAAATTGGGTTAGGGTTTTATTGAGTAAGGTACAGGCGGAGATGAGGGATTTTGACCTAGGTTTTGCGGTATTTAGCGTTGTGTCTATTTCGGGGTCTAGAATATGGTTCAGATCTCCGCAGCATATTAGTAAGCCTTGCTGTATATTGCCCGTCTAGCCATTAAGCTATGGAAGAATTGGTTCTGGTTGTCGTTTGGTGCATAAAAATTCACAATGGTATATGTTACATTGTTAAGATTGCATATTGGTATAAGGCACCTTCCTTTACTATCTGTAAGTATTTTGATTGGTTCAAATGCTACCGATTGGTGCACTAGGATGCTAACTCCTCTTGATTTGCGACTGTAAGTGGAGTGGTATTGGTGTGGGAATAGTGTAAGACCCAGGGATGGTGTTTTTAACCGTTGAAAGTGAGTCTCTTGGAGACATATCACGTCAGCGTTGTGTTTCTTCATGTCTGTTTTCAGCATTTGGCGTTTTGGGGAGAATTAAGTCCCCGTACATTATGTGAATATATTTTCATTAAGGGTGCAGTTCATTGTATGCATGGTGTTAGTCGTTGGGTTGCATCATCTAATATTCGGTAGTGTTTGGCAGTGGTATACCAATAACGGTTTTTGGGTATGCGTATAAGCAGATCGTCGTGTGTTCGTTCTCTCCTGGTGTCTGGTAGTATTCATTATGCATGTGTGGTTTGAGATCGTAGCGATCCCTGGCATTTGTGGGTATTTATTTGGTGTGTTGATTTCTGGAACTGTGTGCAGATTAGCGGGTGTACTTTGGTTGCTTGAGTAGTGTGTAACCTGGGTCAGGGTGAAGGAAGGGAGAAACTGGAGTCTCAGTGAGAGCTCAACTATATACAATATGGCCCAGGTGGTGGGCTTGGTACCCTGTGTTGGCACCGTGGGGGTGGTGAGCATGCGTGCATTGCTCACTGAAGAGGCTACCTGGGCTCCTTCATTAGTTTGGTGTGGTTGGTAGTCCCCGAGTAGTACGTGGGGCCGACTCCCCATGCATAGTGTATGCGGAATATGCCTTAGTCAATATTAGTGCTTCCTGTGTCGGGTAGCTTGTGGAGCAGGGTTCATGGGATCTATAAGCTAAATGTGCAATACATGTTTACATTAGTGTTAAGCATGGCAGATATATGTATACAGTTTCATAGCAACAATATTCATAGTAACCTTCGTATACAGTAATACAGCAGTATAAAATCTATTGGTTACCCCTGCATAAAGCTACAGTATGCCCTGCGGTCTATGGGAATAGGATCACAATTGGGTCCCAAACATGCTATTATACATTAATGGGTATGAAGTTCCGCATAGGGTCGTATGAGGTCACGAGGTTGAAGGTTTTTTTTTTTTGTTGTTTTTTTTTGTTTTGTAATACGATAACTTAAATTATATATTCTGCTGGGTATGTAAGCAGAGTTGCTGTGCCTAATTCTGTCTGCTTGTTTAGTACCATGTCTGTGGTTATCTAGCTGCATAGGTGGATTTATTTATAATCACTCCTAGTTCAGCGGTCCTACTCAGTGGCTTATGAGAGCTTCCCTCGTAGGCAAACTAGGGCTGTTGTCAATTCAAAACCCTCTTCTCATAACCAGTGGGGGGTACTGCTATGCTAGGTAGAGTGCAGGCCTCGTCTCTTTGGGGTACGGGGATGTATAGGCATATTACAATTATGATTGGAGGTATGTGTCTTCAGGGGAAACTTGGTAAAACTAGATTCAACAGTGGAAATCATAAAATGTTTTTTTTTTTTGGGGGGGGGGGGGGGGGGGTTGTGATAATACTTTACCAGCCATTGTGTGGTAGGGTAAAGCGATCATGCATTGCAGCTGGTGCGAGTCCATGGCTGTTATGCTTTCTGCCATTCTCTTGGCATTTTAGTGGCTGCACGCGGTGCTTTGTTCGGTGGGGGCATGTTCCATTCCTGGAGAAGTCTTTCTCCGTCCTCCGGTGAGTGTATCGTCTCTGTGGTTCCGTTTTTGGAGATCAGAAGCTTGAGAGGGTATCCCCACCGGTAGGCTATTTGGTGCTGCCTGAGGATGATGGTAATCGGTTGGAAGGCTTTCCATCTCCTCAGTGTCGCCGCCGACAGGTCTGGATATATTTTGATGTCAGCATACTTGCTGGCTACATTCTTGGCATACCTGCTTTGTTTCAAGATAAGTTCCTTTATGTGGTGGTAGTGGGCACATAGGATTACATCCCGGGGTATTGCGTCCGGTAAGTGCCGAGGCTTAGGTATTCTGTGCGCTCTATCTAGAAGCAGTATAGCGGATGGTGTATCCGGCGACAGCGTATGGAAGAAGTCATGTAAGTAGGCCTGTAAATCAGGAGTTACCGTCTCCGGTATACCCCGCAGTCTCAGATTGTTTCTCCGTGCTCTGTCCTCGATGTCCATAAGTTTGTTTTCCATGGTAAGTATAGTTGATTGTAGCGTGTTTACTTGTTCCACTAGCTGGTTATGGGAGCTCAGATTGTTTTCCATTCTCTCTTCCACGCGGGAAGTTCGGGCGCCCAGGTCGCCTATGTCTTTTTTCAGGCCTGACAGGCCAGCCATCCAGCTAGTCATCATTCTGCTCGAGAAAGCATCCATGAGGAATTGTTTGAGGAATTGTTTGGTAACAGGTTCCTCCAGTGTTTGGTCGGCTATTTCGGTTAAGGTGCAGCCGTCGAGTCCTCTCCGCCATCTTGTTGGCGCGGCAGCGCTGTTTGTTTGGTGGACGGCATGTTTTGCCCAAAAAAATTGTGTTTGTCGGCTTTGGTGGTCTGCCGTTTCTGTTTAGGTTGCGACATGGTGTATTTGTGGAAGTCCAGGTCCCCCGTATTAAAGTTTAATTGCCATTTTTTGGAGCCCATGTGCTGGAGCTAAAGATTATGCGGCCATCTTGCTCCGCTGGTAGCCACGCCCCGTCTTTTATTTTTTTAAAGGAATAGTTCATTGAAATAAAGTTGTTACAGTACCAGGTCTCCTTACCATTAGGGGTTACATGGTTTAACCATTCACCAATGGTTCAACCCAAAGTCTGTGCCTAAGTGCCATATTGCTCTGTCCCACTGTTCTTTCATTACTGAATCTTCAGAATAGAGGGTTGGGCAGCATGAGGTGGGGGCATTGCTTATTGGCTTATAGCGGTTAACTAACGTTCTAAGCCAATCAGTAACTCCCTATTCATAAAAATGCCTTGGAAAAAAAAAAGTTAGATACCTTTTTGAAGCCGGGTTTATGAATGAGGAGCAAACAATTGGCTTAGAAAGTCAGCAGACTACTCTAAGTCAATCAGCACCCCGCCATTCTGGAGAATTTCGTAAAGTGGAAAGACAAGGGCAGTTGAGCACAGACACTGGGGTTAAACAATTTGTGAACAGCTTAACCCCTCATTAGTGAGGAAGCACCAATGACCTCTTGGCACCATAACTTAATTTAAATATATAGAAGTAAGAATGTGATAAAAGAGGAGTGCTCAATCACCTGTGTGGGTCACTCGAAAACACACAACTACAGTGAATACAATAAAAAGGTGAGAGCACACAGTATAGATATACCACAAATGTTGAATTATGTGGAATCTAAAAATAACAATAAAAAGAGAAGACCATAGCGTTATACAGTAAATATATAAAAATATATTTGTGCTTGCTGGTCCAACTCACATGATTCTGAGCCACTTTAACAAAGCTGGCTCAGACCAGAATCTTTAACTGGAGTACCCAGGGGATGCAGGACGTGGGTCTAGATAATTCTTTGTCCCTCCGTCTTACACCATATATAGATCCATGATGCAGGAAAATAGGTAAGTGGGGCCAGTGGACTTGTGTAGTGTGTGTGAGCTCTGATTTTATTTAGATCATTTTGTCCAATGAAGTATTTTTCTTCACCTATTTTCCCTTATCTTGGATCTATATATGGTGTAAGACGGAGGGACAAAGAATTATCTAGACCCACGTCCTGCACCCACCGTCAAAGAATTTGCCACAGAAATAGGGGGACAGCACCATTAGCCTGCTATAATATTTGCCATTTAAATAAATAAAATCAAATAAAAAAATATGCATGGTGGAAGAAGGGGAAAAAATGCTGAACAGCGGACTGCACACTGTGCAGCATTGCGCCAGGAAGCACCTCCAGTGTCCATCTACAAAGTGGCAACTGGAGGTGTCCCTAGGGAACAATGGAAACAGTGCCTTTTCTCTGAAAAGGCAGTGTTCACATGAAAATGCCTGTAGTGAATGATTATACTCACAGGAACACATACAATAAGCTGTAGTTCTGATGACTACAGTGTCCCTTTAAGTAGTTGTGCTGCTTCACAAAACAGTTGAAGAGGAGGACTTAATGCTTTTTCTATATTAATAATAAACGTTTATATATGGAACAATGCAGAATATCACAAATAACTACCGTATATACTCGAGTATAAGCCGACCCGAATATAAGCCGAGGCCCCTAATTTTACCCCAAAAAACTGGGAAAACTTATTGACTCGAGTATAAGACTAGGGTGGGAAATGCAGCAGCTGCTGGTAAATTTCTAAATAAAATTAGATCCTAAAAAAATTACATTAATTGAATATTTATTTACAGTGTGTGTATGAGAATGCAGTGTGTGTGTATGAGTGCAGTGTGTATATGAGTGCAGTGTGTATATGAGTGCAGTGTGTGTGTATGAGAATGCTGTTTGTATGAGTGCAGTGTGTGTATGAGAATGCTGTGTGTATGAGAATGCTGTGTGTATGAGTGCAGTGTGTATGAGTGCAGTGTGTGTATGAGTGCAGTGTGTGTATGAGTGCAGTGTGTGTATGAGTGCAGTGTGTGTATGAGTGCAGTGTGTGTATGAGTGCAGTGTGTGTATGAGTGCAGTGTGTGTATGAGTGCAGTGTGTGTATGAGTGCAGTGTGTGTATGAGTGCAGTGTGTGTATGAGTGCAGTGTGTGTATGAGTGCAGTGTGTGTATGAGTGCAGTGTGTGTGTGAGTGCAGTGTGTGTGTGAGTGCAGTGTGTGTGTGAGTGCAGTGTGTGTGTGAGTGCTGTGTGTGTATGAGTGCTGTGTGTGTATGAGTGCTGTGTGTGTATGAGTGCTGTGTGTATGAGTGCAGTGTGTGTGTATGAGAATGCTGTGTGTGTATGTGTGTATGTGTGTGTGTAATGCAGAATGTGATGCAGAGCCTTGGTGGGGGGTGGGCATTTTTATTTTTTAAATATTATTTTAATATTTTTTTTGTTTCATTACATTTTTTTATTATTATTTTATTTTTTATTTTATTATTATTTTTATTTTATTATTTTTTTTATTTTTATTTATTATTATTAATATATATACATTTTTCCGTCCCCCCTCCCTGCTTGCTAGCTGGCCAGGGAGGGGGGCTCTCCTTCCCTGGTGGTCCAGTGGATGGGCACTGTGTAGGAGGGGGCTGTGGGGGCTGCAGAGAGCGTTACTTACCTTTCCTGCAGCTCCTGTCAGCTCTCTCCTCCTCCGCCGGTCCGTTCAGCACCTCGTCAGCTCCCAGTGTAAATCTCGCGAGAGCCGCGGCTCTCGCGAGACTTACACTGGGAGCTGACAGAGGGAGCTGCACAGACCGCGCAGAGGAGGAGAGAGCTGACAGGAGCTGCAGGAAAGGTAAGTAACATCTCTCTGCAGCCCCCACAGCCCCCTGTCTGTATTATGGCAATGCAAATTGCCATAATACAGACTCTGACTCGAGTATAAGCCGAGTTGGGGTTTTTCAGCACAAAAAATGTGCTGAAAAACTCTGCTTATACTCGAGTATATACGGTATTTAAATAATAAAGCATTTTCAACAGTTGTAAGAAAAACACATTTCATCATTTTCAAACATAGTAATGGACAAAATAAACATATGGCAGAGGGGAGGGAAGTACCTGATTCTTTCCTTTAAGCATTAGAATGTTGGTTACTTTCCCAAAAGGTAACCCCAAAGCAATAACTTCAGTTTCTGTTACTTCCCCTGGAAGTTTTCGGATATGAAGCACCCGAGAAGGTGCACTTTCCATCTTGTCATCTCCTTTGAACTTTTTAGTATCGTTACCATTAGCTGAAACATAAATTCAAAAATCTAAATATTTAAAGAAAACAAAAAACCTTAAACTTTTCAGTGGAATCATGCCAAATTATCTCCTACATTCATCACCAAAACAAACTGTCAGGACTAGTACATACATCTTACTTTAAAACATTTTCTCAACAATGTTATATATTTTTTGCATATTAACAAAACACAATCATTACATTTTTGAATTAATCCATTTTTAAATTTTATGGATTACTGGTACACTATAAAGCAGTGACCGATCCCTTCTCCTCTCAAACAACTCCCCAATTTGACGTTAGCTTACATGGTGGCAACCAAGGGAAGGTAGATGTGTTTATCTGAATCATTTTCTCATAAAGAACAATTTTCAGTCCTGGCAGCATTATCTACCCGAAGCAGTGTAATTGGTGTACTCTAGTACCTGCACAAAATGGAGTCCTAGGGGGCTTGACCTGCAGGGGCTTGACCTGCAGGGGCTTGACCTGCAAACGGAATGGACGCATGTTGAAGGGGCTCCCACTGCCCACGTTGAAATAATGGAGATACTCACCGACTCGATGCTTGTACAGATGCCAGGGTACGCTCCCCACATCGGGGGCACCCAGGGGAATCGCCCGACACCAGACACGAGTGTCTCCCGCTAATGAGAAACCGAGATGGCAAACAGCGGCCAATGGCGGATGGGACTGGGGGGAGGCGGCCGCTCTCCTCGCCCCTACGCCGGGGGTACAGAGCCACTGACTGCCCACTCCCCCCCCCCCCCCTCAGGACCGGTGGGGGTAATTCCCCCACCGGTCCAACCCCTCCAAGCAGCCTGGCCACAACGGACACAGACCGTGAAACCACACCTGCCGCAAAGAACGGCCCAACATCCTGACCAGGCTTAATGCCCTATTCAACGCCTTTTGGGCAAAGCTGGAGAGGAGTGGACAGCAGAATAACATACCTGAATATCACCCACACAGAGAAAAGCGCGCACGGCCCAGACACAGCTATGCAGGCCTCCGTCTGAACAGGGCCTCAAGATGGCGCCGAAAAGGGAGACCCGCCGGCCCGCAAACCGACACTACTGAACAAAGCAGCGGAGCCAGCTCAAAGGGTGCCACAGACAATCCCTAAAACCAGCAAGAAACCTGCTGAACACCTGCAGAGAGGTAGACCACACTCACAACACCAGATCATAACATATCCACGGAGATCACGGGAATCACCAACGACGACAACCTCCCTATGCCACAAGCGCAAACCCCCACGGCGCCGAGCGGATGGGGTTGAAGCAGGGACTCACGCAGCTGGACTTTGGGATACCACAACGATCCACGCCTGACACACATGAAGACCAAAATCTGCCGCAACTCAGCAAGAGGGCACAAAAGACCACCATACCGGGCCAAAGGATGGACTATTTGTACCTGCACACTAGTGGCATTGGGTGAATGGTTGCAGCCGCGGGGACTCTGTTTGCTGCCGCTGAGTACATTCATTGCATTTATTTTTCATTGTTGCTCCCTATTATGTTACCCCTCCTTATTCATGTCTCATCTCAGTACAGCAACACACGCACTACCAGCTTGCACTTAACCTACTAACACCAATGACAAGCTGTTTTTTAACCAGAAGAATGTGCCCTATAATCAAATATTAAACATACTGGCATGAAACCCTGCTCATCCACACGCAAATCACATAGATTAACCTTTTGAGCCACTCACTACCATGTTATGCCCAACTGGACCAAACATACAGGGCCTCAATATAATCCACGCTTAGATATACGACAGGTTAGCAGCTCTAACACCCGAAGCAATCTCGGCTGGACTAGCCTCACCATTTACTGCGGCTAAATGACCACTAACCATACACTACACACAGGCTGACCGAATGTTCCTACTATATTTCTGTTAATATATAAACAAAAATTAGTGCACGTATTCCTGACTACCCTATTGTTATATAGGGTTCTGATAATGCATGAGGACTGCCGCTGGGGTACCTCGCACACGTTGTAATCTTGATATGCACTGCAAAAAAAGAAAAAAAATGGAGTCCTAGGACACATCCTACAATATAGCAGAATCCTGCATAGATCTTGCACATTCAGATTAACAAGACATTTGCATCTACTGCATAGCATTAAATATGTCTTGGTCTTATGATATATGAAGATGTAATTTTAAATATAAACTATCCTTGTGCAAAAACAGAAAAGTGACAGTGTTGCATTAAAGGAACACTATAAGCACCGGAACCACTACAGTTTAATGTAATGCTTCTGAGACAAAGACACCTGCAGGCTAAGAAAACGCAGTGTTTGCCTAATGTCAAATCTGGTGGCTGTTATTCTGACAGCTACTAGAGGGACTTCCTGTGGGGTAGGCTAGTTTGTATGCGGGAATTGAGTTGGAATGACAGCCACTAGGTGTAACATTAGGCAAACATGACCTTTTCTCAGAAAAGGCAGCGTTTACACGGCTCAGCCTGCAAGTTCTGGCTCTTGGCCAATCTGAATGGTTTTGAGGCAAAAATCTTTAGAAATGATAATCTCAGTTGGGGAGGCGTAATAGTAATAGTGAGACCGCAGTTTCAAGGGAAGAAAGGAAAGTAAAACTGATTTTTTTTATTGCACATAGTACAACATCTAAATTGTCATCTCTTTTAAATAAAAACATACCTAGCACGACTTTTTAATATTTGAAATTAGTTAATGAAATCAGAACACCTAAAATTCTCCTTCTAACCTCAGAAAAACAGCCTAAAAACAAAGTGAGATATATATATATATATATATATATATATATATATATAACAAATTCGAAATCTGGCACTCTACCTTTAAGTGATGATCCTCAAAAATTGCCTTGGTGCTGCAGAGCGTAGGTATATAGGAAGCAATGATTCAGAGCACTCCAAAGGACTTGTTTGAAACAAACTTTATCTGTGTGAAAAGATCGACGTTTCGACCCGCAGGTCTTTATCAAGATTTAGCCTTGTACTGCAGAGAGCCTCAGATGGAATTTTTTCCCAAGTAAGTGGTTAATCTCATAAGAGCAGACATTAGACTGTGAGAGTAGGACCTGCCAAAGATGGGGTACATTGACGTTGTGGCAGGCTTATGCAATGTATGATCATATAATGTAACTAAATCCCCATTTTTTTGCCTAGATTAGGTGTTTTTAAAAAAAACTTTTACAAACTAATAAAATCTGTCAACATTGAAGTTGCTGTTTAGTAGATAGGAGAGTGCGCTGGATCTTGTGTATTTATTGTATAATATGGCCCCCAGCAGCACCCCATTTAAGCATGTTTAGGTGAGTGCAACCATCCCCCCATGTTTCCTATATATATTTGGGAGTCTAGCCAACTCCTTGGTTCTGCACCCCTCCCTGTTACAGGTGCCTCATCTCAGGTCCCTATTTAGCCTTGTACTGCAGAGAGCCTCAGATGGAATTTTTTCCCAAGTAAGTGGTTAATCTCATAAGAGCAGACATTAGACTGTGAGAGTAGGACCTGCCAAAGATGGGGTACATTGACGTTGTGGCAGGCTTATGCAATGTATGATCATATAATGTAACTAAATCCCCATTTTTTTGCCTAGATTAGGTGTTTTTAAAAAAAACTTTTACAAACTAATAAAATCTGTCAACATTGAAGTTGCTGTTTAGTAGATAGGAGAGTGCGCTGGATCTTGTGTATTTATTGTATAATATGGCCCCCAGCAGCACCCCATTTAAGCATGTTTAGGTGAGTGCAACCATCCCCCCATGTTTCCTATATATATTTGGGAGTCTAGCCAACTCCTTGGTTCTGCACCCCTCCCTGTTACAGGTGCCTCATCTCAGGTCCCTATTTAGCCTTGTACTGCAGAGAGCCTCAGATGGAATTTTTTCCCAAGTAAGTGGTTAATCTCATAAGAGCAGACATTAGACTGTGAGAGTAGGACCTGCCAAAGATGGGGTACATTGACGTTGTGGCAGGCTTATGCAATGTATGATCATATAATGTAACTAAATCCCCATTTTTTTGCCTAGATTAGGTGTTTTTAAAAAAAACTTTTACAAACTAATAAAATCTGTCAACATTGAAGTTGCTGTTTAGTAGATAGGAGAGTGCGCTGGATCTTGTGTATTTATTGTATAATATGGCCCCCAGCAGCACCCCATTTAAGCATGTTTAGGTGAGTGCAACCATCCCCCCATGTTTCCTATATATATATATATATATATATATATATATATATATATATATATATATATATATATATATATATATATATATATATATATATATATATATATATATATGTATATATGTACCAATAAAGTCATACGCAATTTTCATTCCAATATATTCACCATCCTAAAAAAAAAAAATAGAAAATACATTGTGTGTGTAAAAGTGTGTTGAAGAGATGTGGAGGAAGGAGAGAATTTAAGGAAGTACATCAATTTCCACAGCACATATCAATAGAGGTTTTGTTTTTGCAGAGCAGAACATTTTTTTTGTTTTGTTTAAAAAAGTACTAAATGTAAAACGTTTAGGTCTCTTTTCATGGGCATTTCTGCACCTGTTTCACTGTCATCTCTCAGGAGAATATGACCTTGGAATAAGTGAGGAATGTACCAATGAATAGCTTCTTTACAATGTCATAATCATTGAAATAATTCTACACTGTATGACTGAATCCCATTTACTATCTAACAAAAGACCATACACATTCTGGACAGCTTTACTTTTAAAGTGTCCTAAATGTAAGCCTTTACAAAACCGCTATTCATATCCAACATGTACAACCTCACAAAGAAAAGCAAGCTCCCCTTTGGAGGGCCAGATGATAGCTGTTTCAAGGAAAATGACAAGAAATACATGGGCATCAAGATTTAGAAATTGGATGCATTTCATCATCCATGTTGTTTGAAATCTATAAAGAGGTGTTTAACAATGAAACTAAAAATTACCCAAATTTTTTTATGTCAGCGTGTAAACACTTGGCAGAATTTCAGCTATTTGTAAGAGGCTTTGTAGACAAACTGAACTGTAAAGCAGAGTGAAACTGTGAGGATTAAAGATAAACACTCCAAGTACCATAACCACTACCGAACAGTAGGCTTATCTGATGTCTGCCTGAAGCGGTTAGCTTTGGGTCCAGGAGGAGAGCAAGAGACACCAACATTGGTCCAGGGGAGGGGGGAGCAAGACACACCGAAATGGGACCAGAGAACAAGTGCTACTGAAATTGGTCGGGAGGAGGGGCGCAAGAGACACCGAAATGGGTCACGTGGGAAGGGCGCAAGACACACCGAAATGGGTCATGGGGGAAGAGCAAGAGACACCGCAATGGGTCATGGGGGAAGAGCAAGAGACACCGAAATGGGTCATGGGGGAAGAGCAAGAGACACCGAAATGGGTCATGGGGGAAGAGCAAGAGACACCGAAATGGGTCATGGGGGAAGAGCAAGAGTCACAGGAATGGGTCCTTGGAGAGAGCAAGAGTCACAGGAATGGGTCCTTGGAGAGAGCAAGAGTCACAGGAATGGGTCTTTGGGGAGAGCAAGAGTCACAGGAATGGGTCCTGAGGGAGAACAAAAGACAACAAAATGGGTCCTGGAGGAGAACAAAAGACAACGAAATGGGTCCTGGGGGTAGAGCAAGAGACACCAAAATGGGTCCTGGGGGTAGAGCAAGAGAGACCAAAATGGGTTCTGGGGGTAGAGCAAGAGACACCAAAATGGGTCCTGGAGGTAGAGCAAGAGACACCAAATGTGGCGGGGAACAAGACCCACACAAAGTGGCCTGGGGGGAGCAAGAGACCCACACAAAGGGGCACGGAGAAAGCAAGAGCTACCAAAATTGGTCGTGGGGGAGATACAGCAAAATGGGTCCGGGGGAGAAAAAGATACACAAAGGGGCACATCCGGGGGAGAAAAAGATACACAAAGGGGCACATCCGGGCAAGCAAGGCACACACAAAAGGGGCCCGGGAGCAAGCAAGGCACGCACAAAAGGGGCCCGGGAGCAAGAAAGGCACGCACAAAAGGGGCCCGGGAGCAAGAAAGGCACGCACAAAAGGGGCCCGGGAGCAAGAAAGGCACGCACAAAAGGGGCCCGGGAGCAAGAAAGGCACGCACAAAAGGGGCCCGGGAGCAAGAAAGGCACGCACAAAAGGGGCCCGGGAGCAAGAAAGGCACGCACAAAAGGGGCCCGGGAGCAAGAAAGGCACGCACAAAAGGGGCCCGGGAGCAAGAAAGGCACGCACAAAAGGGGGCCGGGAGCAAGAAAGGCACGCACAAAAGGGGCCCGGGAGCAAGAAAGGCACGCACAAAAGGGGCCCGGGAGCAAGAAAGGCACGCACAAAAGGGGCCCGGGAGCAAGAAAGGCACGCACAAAAGGGGCCCGGGAGCAAGCAAGGCACGCACAAAAGGGGCCCGGGAGCAAGCAAGGCACGCACAAAAGGGGCCCGGGAGCAAGCAAGGCACGCACAAATGGGGCCCCGGAGCCAGCAAGACACACACAAATGGGGCCCGGGAGAGGGGGAAGCAAGAGACACCGAAATGGGACCGGGGAGCAAGTGCCACTGAAATTGCTCAGAGGGAGGGGAGCAAGCAACACCAAGAGACTGCAAAATGGGTCAGGGGGGAATTTGTACAGGCTGGTAATGGATTACTACAGTATAAATGAAGGTGAATGAAACTTTATGGACTAAATTTCATACTGCAAAAAAATAAAATAGAAACGTTTATACTCTGTTCTGATATTGGAGGGGTTACTTGGACTAAGGTATTGTCTTATGTAGCAAGAGACGAACAAGCGGCATTGTCTTATGTAGCAAGAGATACACAAACAAGAGATTGTTGGTCACTTATGAAGTGACAGGTGGTGGTGCCCTTAAGCCACAAAACCTTTGGGGAAACATGTGACTACTTTAACATGCAAACATACATATAAGCAGTGAAATCACACTAACCATGGAGTGGCTGAAAGAACATTTTTTTTTTTTCTAATCAGCTCTTTCTAATCAGCTCCCCACATGCATAGCCCATATAAGCTTAAAGCTCAGTGCATCTGTCAAGGTTATGTACTAAAGCCCTTGCTTGGATCATCCATATTTCAGAATGAAGCATCAGGAGATCCAATCTTCCACTGCAATATGCAATGAAATACCCTGTACTTTTCATTGTATCATAGGGTTCTCTAGTTGCAAAAATGCAAAAAAATAAATAAAATCTCTGCTGTTGCTGTTGACTAGACTGTGGGAAAGTAGTATTGAAAGCACTGCTGCGTGTCTTACCCCAGACTATCCACACCAAAATCAACATTGAGTATGGACACTGCCCCTTTACATTTACAATTTGATATACCGATCAAAGATCTATAAAATAGTTAAAGGGACATTGGAGGCACCCAGACCACTTCAGCTAATTGAAGTTGTCTGGGTGCAGTGTCCCTATTGCACCTAGTGCAGCAATGTAAAACATTGCAGTTCCAGTCTGCCCTCAATGGCTGTCTACTAGACAGCTACTGGGCGTGCTTCCGGAATCCAAACGGACCTTTGGTCCGTTATCTGATGCTGGACGTCCTCACGCTCTGCACTGAATAAAGCTTTCCTAGGGGGCGGGGGAGAAGCGTGGACAGAGCCTGACCCATTGGCACTGGTATCAGGAAAGTGGCAGAAAGGGTTTTAACCCATTCATCCCCGCAGAACTATTAAACCTATAGTGCCAACAAAACTGATTTGTTTTCCAGGCACTATGGGATCCCTTTAAGCATTAAAAAAAAAAGCACTGCCAAGAGTTTTTTATTAAAATGAACACTTTGTGAGAAAAAAAAAAAAAAAGAGTGTAGTCTCTCCCTTTATCTTAGTGTGTCGGCTGTATGTACAGTGTGTGTGTGTGGGGTGGGGAGAGTGTCTGTATGTACATTGTGTGTGCTGTATGTACACTGTGGGCGTGTGATTCAGATTGTTATTCTCTATGATTTGAGTGTTTTACACATATATAAGCAATGCTAGGGATGCATCAAAATGTACCGTAATCTGACAGTGTCCACAAAAACCTACACACTTTGAAACACATACTCCAAAACACAATAACTGACCCACACACATTAACTGCATACTCATACACTGACCCATGTACTGTACAGTCCAAAATCCATATTTTGCAAAATCAGCAGCTATAATCCTGCAGTTGCTCTGCAGCTTGACCCCTTCCCTTCTTAGCCCCTTCCCCACCCTCCATGCAGAAGAGATGGCTGCCAGGATATGAGGTCATGCTCTATCTTGGTGGCCATCAGCTCTCTACATCACAAGGAGCGGTTGACACTCTTTACACATCCCCATACCTGGCAGTCTTGTGGCTTGTAGCCGGCTCTAGGTGAAGTTGGTCAGTCCTTCCACTGGACCAAAATACCACTCCCTTCCCATCCCCGTAGAGTAAGACTATAAACTACTTGCCCAATTTCAGGCAATATAAATTTCACATTCATGTTCTTCTTGCACAATGTGCAATACCTATGGCATTAAATTGGCCATGCATGAATAGATCTCTGCCTCTGCCACACACCTACACATCTCATAAATAACCTGGATTCTGGTAGCATCATCTGCAAAAATAAATGCATATATACAAACAATATACAAAAGATGTTCTTTAGCTTTTAAGGACGGAGGAAATTGTACAAGTTCAGATCAAAACAAAACGTAAACAAAACCTTGAATTTGTGCTACATGTCTGTTCAACCGTAATTCACCAGTTTCATATTAAATGCACTCACGCTTATTATATATCATTTTGTTCAGGAGAAACTAGGCTTTCAGGTCATGTCAATATTTATATATGACACAATTTTATATGAATAAAAAAAGTTTGAGAAATTAAGAAAATGTTATTTTGTTCTGCATGGCATTTTAACTGTCAATGTCACAATACTTAACTTTTATGACAATAAAACACACATATTGGTGTTCAGTGGTGTCTCACAAGTACAATAGTAGTACCCCTCATGCACAGGTTTTACGGGGTTTTAGAAAGTTACAGGGTCAAATATAGGGCTAGTCCATTTTAGTTTTACACATTGAAATTTGCCAGATTGGTTATGTTGCCTATGAGACCGTAAAACAAAATAGGATTCAGAAGCTTACCAGTTACTACTATACTGCTCATATTTGTGCTTGGCCCGTTAAGCACAGTTCCAGAAAGCAGCTCGTCTGACCCTCTCTAAATAAAAAGGAGAATATTAAATTAACAAAATAACATTCACAGTAATTAAAAAACAAAACAAAAAAATAACAGAAAAAGTCATTAACAAATAATGTCAATGAGTAAACAAAAGAGCACTGCTTCAAAACAGCTGCTGATTACAAATTGTGTCACCTTTATTACTTTATATATAAAAGAACAGTAATTCTTAACCAAAAGTAGTATACATTTGCAAAAAAGTTATTTAAACCAGAGTGAGGTGAGATAAAGTTGTTGATATGGTCAGAATTTTTTTTATATTGCCTTGACCTAAAATATAATCTGTTCTTTATCTACACCCTAATGAGTAGAGGGTCAGGAACACAAACGTGTATTTCCTGGTCCGCCTCTTACACAGCTTATACAAGTTAAAAACGTACCTTTATTCCAGGGAAGCATAGGTGGGCCGGCTCTGGCCGTGCCCCTGATCTCCTGCACTAAAACCCAGGAAACATCTCTAGTGGCCATCTGAGTGACTGTCATTGGAGGTGTACCTAGGCAGCAATGTGAACACTACATTTCTCTGAGACGGACTATACTCAATAGACAACTACATTAAACTGTAG
Source organism: Pelobates fuscus (assembly GCF_036172605.1). NCBI lineage: Eukaryota > Metazoa > Chordata > Amphibia > Anura > Pelobatidae > Pelobates > Pelobates fuscus. The sequence continues at coordinate 59,775,221 of NC_086323.1, read as the reverse complement.
TTGTTCTGGTGACTATAGTGACACTTTAAGGTTGAAATTTATTTTGAATTCCCGAAAATTATAATTTTAGTAAATAACCCTGATTTTTTGTATAACATTTATCCCTTCATAATAATTTTTCTCCTCCACATGTATTTTTTCGTTATAGAAGTGATTAGTTGATTGTGAGATTATCTTCGGAATAGTACAGCTCCAATATGCACTGATCAGCCAAAACAACTGACAGCTGAAGTGAATAATATTGATTATGTATAGCTACCATGGCACATGTCAAGGAGTGGTATAGATTAGGCAGCAAGTGAACTGCCAGTTCTTGAATTTCATGTAGGAAGAAGGAAAAAAAGGCAACCAAAAAAAGATCCAAGTGTCTTTGACAAGGGCCAAATAGTGATGGCTAGACGACTGGGTCAAAACATCTCTAAAATAGAAAGTCTTGTGGGATGTTTGCAGTGGTTAGTACGTACCAAAATGGGTGCACGTGGGGAGTGAAGGCTAGCTCGTCTGGTCCAACCACATAAGAGCTGACTGTAGAGCTGACTGTAGCTAAAATTGCTGAAAAACTTAATGCTGGCCATGACAGAGTGGTGTCAGACAGTACATTGCAGTTTGCCGTCTATGGGACTGCTTTGCGCAGACTAGTCAGAGTGCCCATGATGACCCTGTCCACTGACAAAAGTGAGCATCAGAACTGGACCATGGATAAATGGAAGAAGGTTGCCTGGCTGGGTGTTCATTGTTTACCTAGGGAAGAGATGACAGTAGGAGGCAATTTTATGCTGAGGACAATGTTCTGCTGGGGAACCCTGGGTCCAGGCATTCATGCGGATGTTACTTTGACACGTACCACTACCTAGAGATTGTTGCAGACCACATACACCCCTTCATGTCAATGGTGTTCGCCGAGGGAAGTGGCTACTTTCAGCAAGATAATGCACCCTGCCCTATTGCAAAAATTCTTCAGAAATTGTTTGATGAATATGACCGCCAAGAATTTGCCTTGGCCTTCAAATTCTCTAGATTTCAGTCTGATTGAGCAAATCCTATCCATGCAACTTGCAGAACTTAAAAGGAACACAAACATGTATTCCTGACCCAAAAGTGTTAAAAACCACTATGTAGCCTCCCTCCCGCCTTGTACCCCTAAATATAGAAACGTCTTACCTTTATTCCAGTCTGCTGCTGCTGGCTCTGCCCCTGACCTGCCTACTTGGCTGACAATATCAGAAGTGTTGATCTCAGCCAATCACAATTTCCCATATGAAACCATTAGATTGGCTGTAATTGTCAAGGAGACAGATCAGGGGCAAAAGACAGAACAAGTCAAACACAGCCCTGGACAATCAGCATCTCCTCATTAAATCAATGCATTTCTATGAGGAAAGTTTAGTGTTGTACACACTGCCCCAGGAAGCATCCCTAGTAGCCATCTGAGGAGTGGCCACTGGTGGTATCTCTGGGCTGTAATGTAAACACTGCCTTTTCTTTGAAAAGACAGTGTTTACTGCACAAAGCCTGCAGGGACTGATTTTACTCTCCAGAACAAATATAATACACTGTAGTTGTTCTGGTGACTATTGTGTTCCTTTAAAGGAAAACTATAGGTTAGGAATACAAACTTGTATTCCTAGCACTATAGCTCCCTATAGTGCCCCCTTTGCAGCGCAGAACCCCTTTATCACTTGTCTAAATCCAGCATTGATGTCCCTCTGTGCTGGGTCAGGTTCCGCCTTGGCTCCTCCTTCCCCCACTTCGAGGACCTAATGTACATGTGTGGCAAGCGCATTAGGTCAGCCCCATAGGAAAGCATTGTATAATGTTTTCCTATGGGGATTTGGCTGACGCTGGCTGTCCTCATTCATAGCATAGCATGAGGACATCCAGCATCAGTGAGGCAACCAAAATTTGCTTAACATCTTGTAAGTCCCTCTAGTGGCTGTCTGGTAGACAACCACTAGTGGTGGAGGCAAAATTTCTCAATAACTGCAATAATGCCTATTGCAGTGATAAAGGGGACTGGGACAGTACACCCAGACCACTTCAATAAGCTGAAGTGGTCTGGGTGCCAATAGTGTCCCTTTAAGGTTCTGCTACTAATGTCTTGGTGCCAGATACCATCCAACACGTACAGTGGTCTTGTGAGTCCATGTCTCGATGCATCAGAGCCGTCTCAACAGTACTATGTGGGACCTACACAATATTAGGCAGGTGTGTTTAATGTTGTGGCTGATCAGTGTATTTTCTATGTATTCTACTGCCCTCCCCCCCCCCCCCCCTCTCGGGCTCCCACCCCTGAGCGGTAGGTGGGGTCCATAAAGATAATGGGGGAGGCCTACTGTTCTCATTCTGTTAGTACGCAATTCAGCAGTTTTGCCGGCGTTCTGTCTAAATGACAGGAAGCATCGTGGGAACAGGGAGGAAAGCTAAGGATTGTGAGAAAATTGCTCTGACCACCGTAAACAAAGCACACTTTGCTCCTCCGCTGGTCATAGCTGGTCATGGCGTAGGAAACCTCCAGAAGAGAAATAGTCCTTACTTTGTCTTAATTTTTTAAGAAAACTAGAGCAGACAGGAAGAAATGAAGAACAGATCCTGAGAGAGGGAGAGAAGAGGAATTGATTGGGGAAAGGTAAGTTCAGCATTACAGTGCCGCTTTAAAAAGCCCTCTCTGAAATGTTAATTTTGTGTAACATTTAAGAATGTATAGCAATGATATATGCTGATGACAAAAAGACAAGATGAAGTCAAAATGCATAGACATTTGTGGCTATTTTTCAAATTCTTACTTACATTAAAGGAAATTGTACAATCCTACAGTGTTTACAATTTTAAGTACTATGCTACTTGCCAGGTCTCTAAAGTTATTCGCCATTGCAAGTCAGCAGGTGTACATTTCTACTCGCCAAGGCTAAAATTTCACTCGCCGATGGCTAGTATAAATTTAGAGACTTTCCCTCTCCTGTTGCTAAACAATGATGCCCTTTTTGTCATTTAAAGACCGATCTGTAACGAACACTGGAGGGTAAGAAAGAGGGGCGGGAAGGCGGAGAAACACACCTAGCTGAAAGATGTGCTCAATAATGCAATCTGGTACTATATACAAATATATAAGAAAGATTTAATTTATTAACTAAGTTGTGCATCTTTTTGTATATAGTACGATGTTGTTTGGCATTAAGGGATTCCTCTTTAAGATAGTACTCATACATGTTATGTGAACTACAGCCTTTTTCCAATTGATTTTGTTTAGTTACCATAATGCAATCTTACATAATTTTCAAAGTATTTTTTTGCTTTATTTGTTTTAAAGTGCTTTCTTGCTGGTTTAAAATAAATAAATAAAAACATAATTGTCAAGTGATGTCCCTTTAAATTAAATTTGTGTTTCACTGTACACACAGTCATGACTTATTTGTGTAAGAAATATGGACGAGGAAATTTCAAAACAGATTAGATCTTACCTTAACGCCAACCGCAACATCAGTAACAATGCTGTAGGGAGAAAAAAAAAAAAAAAAAAACGACAAACGATAAATTATTACATTAATACATGAATACTCTGTGAAAATTACAGCACTGAGTAACAAAGGAATTCATTTTGAGGGAAATTGAGCGTCAAAAAGGTGAATATCTTGCAGGCAAGAGTGAGGAATTTAAATACTGATGCCATATAAAAAACACAAAATCCTCGATGGGGGGCAAGTTGTATAGCATTTACAAGGGGGCTTGTGTTATGGGCATATTTGCATTATTACGTTCACATTACTGTTCTTTTGTACTTTGGCTTCTGCGCAAGCCTTCGAATTGTCTAATTCTTGCCTTACCCATTGTATGCAAAAATAAAGAATTTAAAAAAAAAAAAAAAAGGTGAATATCTTTAAGTATGTTTGATTACAAGCCATTAATATGTGTAGGGGCAATGGTCTGACATACTCAATAACTGTACTAGTTATTGCTCTCAGTAACTTTATTTTCCAAGTTTCTTATTAATGGAGTACTTCTGAACTAGCTTGCACGCGGTTATGACACTCCTCTGGGACCCTGGTCTTCGTCAAAAAAGTCTGACTCAGAATCAGTTGATCGCTCCCGCTGCCGAATAGCATAACAAACATTACAACAGCATGACTGCGCTATTAACATATCTTATGTTAATCATTCCAGCGACCATCAGAAATTATTGGAATCATGTCAAATCAAATGGTATGAATGGTTTTGTTTTACTTATTTTATTCATTTTTTATTGTTTTACAAAACCCAGCCTCAACTTGCAAGCACATTAAAAGACATTGCACACATTTTGTTTTTATGTGTATGTTGATATTTAATGCATGAAGTATGTTAAAGGGTTACCAAAACCCTTTTGTGAGGGTTGACCCATTAGATGTAATATACCCTATTTGGTATTATAGAGAAGGACCCCATCTAAAGGCGCTGTAAAACTTGTTGTGAAAGGTTTTACTTACCTAAAATCCAGTGCCGGAAGCAGTGCCCAATGATGGATTTTATGTAAGTAAAACCTTTTATTACAGATTTGTTTTACGCCCCATCCTGATGTCACTTGGGCTGTGCGCTGTTCAATCTCTTTGAGAAGCCTGTAATTGGAACAATTCCCTGTATCAGAGCGCATGCACGTACTTCAGGCTGGTGAGGGTGGGAGGCGGAGAGAGGGATTATTAAAATAAATACGCAATGAAGGTAGGGTGGGAGATCTATTAGAGTGCCTGCAAGGAGAAGAAGTTCATGTTTGTTGTCAGCATGCAGTGCATGCTGACAACAGATATCATTTATGTACAGAATTGACACTAGGCAGCCCGGGGCAGAGTTCTGGGCTGCCTAAGTAATGTGTGCTGGGGGAGCAACTAATCTCCAGCCAGCATACAATTAAGAATATCTCATACTATGTTTGATACTCCATAGCAGTGATGAAGGCAACCTTTGCTGTTCAAGAATGGTTTTCATCAAAAAGAGCCCGGGGGCATCCTGGCCCCCTAATAACTTAACAACAATAAGTTATGGTGACTGGAGTGTTCATTTATAGTACCAAAATATGATATTTAACCATAAAGTGAACCTGTCATGGTACACCTAAACACGAAAAACAGATGTACATTAAATACCATCCATTCTACATGCTAGCAGTATTGACAATTGCCTGCCTCTAGTGTAGTTCAAATGAACTGAACTGCCAGAAAGTAACAGGACCAGTTGTCTGATTGATAGTCAGGGCACTGTAACAAGGTTAATTCATATAATAAATCAGGGCTTGAAAAACTTGCTTGAAATCTAGGACCCAACTAAAAATATTAGGGGTCAGGTTCTTAAACGGACACTATAGTCACCAGAACCACTACAGCTTAACGCAGTTCATCTGAAGTCTATAGTCTGTCCATGCACGCTTTTCAATGTAAACACTGTCTTTTTAGACAAAAGCAATGTTTAAATTGCTGTCTAGTAACTTCTACAGGTGCTTTCTGGGTCAGTATGCACAAGGTGCAGCACCTACGTTCATCGTCTCCACGCTCTGCATGGAGGCGCAATTAATTCAATGCAACTCTATGAGATGTTGATAGGCGTAACGTGTTTTGCCGCACATGCACAATAGTCTCCCAGTGCTTGTCTATAAGGGGGAAGCATTGGATTGGCTGTGATCATAAAAACTGATTAACTCAGCCATAGAGGTGGCACCAGGCATGGCAAGACCAGCACTGTGTGGGGAAAAAAATGAGCAAAAACACCTTTCCGATATGATTGCAGGTCACCTAAACTCCTTGACACAGCAACACTCACTGACAAAGTATCATTTGTTTTATTTAAATGTGTCCACCCAGCAACCGTACCTTTTGGGAGAGCTGGAGTGGATACTGTGGGTCCAGTGTTGCTGCACAGAACATCTTCCTGCTCAGCCCTCATACTCCGGCTCCCGGCATCACTGCGGGGCGCGCGAGGGAGCAGAGCAGGGAGATTACAGCTCCCTTGCCGTCTCCACACTCAGAGCCGCCCGCCCACGTTTTCCGTTAGGGGATTTTGATAGCTCACCCATCCAACCATCTACCTCCACTCTCCATGAGCAGTCTGCAAGCCTGCCTCCAAACTCAGGGTATTTGTGAACCCTTTTTCACCTCTGGGGCTGAATGGGCTCACAAATCCCAGGTGCCAAGACAAATTTCCTAGTCGCCATGGTGACCTGGCACTTGGGATTTATTGAGCCCTGTAATAAATGTCAATATCTATTGAAATCAGCACTTTTTGTAAAGTAAAGAAAAATAGGTTTGGGGTGTCCCTTTAAAATTAATTTGTCACCTAGTTTAAAAAAATAAATAAAGTTACTGTACTTAAAAGTTAGCTATTAGTCAAGCTTTAGAAGAAAGAAAAAAATAAAGCCACCAAGATCACTCAGCATGCTCCACAATGGGACAGGTCACACTCTATCCTCGGCAGAGGAAGCTCCAGCCCTATTTGGGAAACTGGGACTATACGCATCTCCTGACAACTCAGCCAGCACCCACACATGGAATCCCAAAGAGCACTAAAGAGCCCAATCAGACCTCTCCATTAGGCCCGCACAGCACAGGATCTAGTAGCTACTAATAGGCTAATCGCCCAGCGACACACCTTAACCCCAACATATATAGCAGGTACCAGAGACACAGCTCACAGTTAGCCCCAGGTATTATTCCACTAATTTTTTTTTCCTGATTCACCGCTCCCATAACACAAGAGCTCAGACAGCTAGAGGTTGGGACCAACCAGCTTAAGATATACAATGATAGTGTTAAAACAATTGAACTACTGTTTCTCAGATTATTTCATTATTTCTTTTTCAAAAATGTTTTTACTTTTATGCCATACATATGTTACTAACTGTGATTACTTTGTTTACCCCTGCTGTTAAGGCATCTCTGTTCTCACAGCACAAAAGAAAAAAAATGTTAAAGGGTATCTATAGGCACCCAGACCACTTCAACGCACGGAAGTGTTCAGGGTACAGAGTCCCTGTCTCATTAAAGGGACTCTCCAGGCAGCCCCTGTTTACTCACCTGGTTCCAGCGCCGGGAGCCTCGTGAAGCCGCGCCCCCTATTTCATCAAAATGACGAAATAGGTGGGCGCGAGCAGGGAGCAATCAGACGCTTCCATTTGGAAGCGTCATTGCTCCCTTGTGCGCATGCGCCGCTTCGCCGCACATGCGCACAGACTTCAGAGGTCGGCATTCATGCCGCCCTCTGAAGTCCTCAGCGCACTACCGCGCATGCGCGCGGTGTGAGCGGCCGCGAGCTGAGCTGACTGACAGCCAGTTCGCGGTCTTTGCCCGCCCCCTCTCCTCTCTGACACAGTGCCTTCTCTCTCCTGTACACGTCAGACGTATTTTCAAACGTCTGACGTGTACAAGGCCTTTTTAGGGCCCTGCATGATAGGAAGTGCCTCTAGTGGCCGTCTGAGTGACGACCACTGGAGGTATTCCTATCAATCAATGCAAACACTGTATTTTCTCCGAAAATACAGTGTTTACATTGGATTGCCTGCAGGGAGCTATAGATCTCACATGAACAAATACATTAAGCTGTAGTTGTTCAGGTGACTATAGTGTCCCTTTAACCCTGCAATGTAAAACACTGAAGTGTAGGGAAACTGATTGCATTGCATGGTTAAAGGAACACTATAGTCACCTAAATTACTTTAGCTAAATAAAGCAGTTTTAGTGTATAGATCATTGCCCTGCAATTTCACTGCTCAATTCACTGTTATTTAGGAGTTAAATCACTTTGTTTCTGCAGCCCTAGCCACACCTCCCCTGGCTATGATTGACAGAGCCTGCATGAAGAAAAAACTGGTTTCACTTTCAAACAGATGTAATTTACCTTAAATAATTGTATCTCAATCTCTAAATTGAACTTTAATCACATACAAGAGGCTTTTGCAGGGTCTAGCAAGCTATTAGCATAGCAGGGGATAAGAAAATCTTAATTAAACAGAACTTGCAATAAAGAAAGCCTAAATAGGGCTCTCTTTACAGGAAGTGTTTATGGAAGGCTGTGCAAGTCACATGCTGGGAGGTGTGACTAGGGTTCATAAACAAAAGGGATTTAACTCCTAAATGGCAGAGGATTGAGCAGTGAGGCTGCAGGGGCATGTTCTCTAAATGTCTAAATTGAACTTTAATCACATACAGGAGGCTTTTGCAGGGTCTAGCAAGCTATTAACATAGCAGGGGATAGCTGTGTGCGTGGCCTAATGCTTGCCACGCATTAATTTGATGGATCGCCGTGATGTAGCAGGTGGAAGAGCCTGATCCAGTACAAAGGGACCTCAGTGTGGTAATCAGGTAAGTGGAAAAAAGGGTTTTTAATCCTTTTATGACCAAAGGGTGGCTGCAAAGGTAGAGAGACACACTATATAGTGTTATGAAAATAGTTTTGTATTTCTAACACTATAGTGTTCCTTTTATGAATATAATCCCCATGGTGCCATGAGAGGGAGCACCATGAATGCACAGGTGTGCACTAATCAGTCATCATATTTTGACATTGCTTGAAACAAAAAGTCCAGTGTTTACACCAACTTCCACTATTCTACTCATTCAAGTGAATGCTGGACAAAATGTCACTTTCAGTGAAGTTCCACACACAAAACACTTAACCTAAAGGAAAAAAAAATGCCATATCTGAGTACTCTTAGCAGGACACACATCTAGGGGTGATTTACTAGAAAGTGATTACCGGTACATCAGCTTTCCCCTATTCGCATTTTGTGTCATCATGAATGACGTGGCTTTATGAAACTGCAAGCAGCCTACTGAGAGGGTGCTTGCATATCCAAAATAAACAACAAGCTAAACAGTCACACAGCTTTCCGCTCATGATTGCGAATACCACTCACACATGCAGTTTAGCATCCAGCACTTCTTTAAGATAAGCATTTGACTAGTGCCATAGTCATCAAGCTTGGAGTACATCAGAGCAGGTGAATCACACTGTTGTGAAGAGGCCGTCTTGGCTATAAAATAATTGTAATTTAATAAATGTTTTTTTTTTGTTTTTTTTTAATGTTCAAGGCAAAACCAAACAAAAACAGAAGAAAAACAAAATAGCCCATAACTTATAAAAGTTGCCATGGCAGCCCCAGATAGGTTTAGATGGTCTCTTTAAGCCGTACTCTGTAGCAGAAAGTAAGTACGCATCGCATATGTTTAAAAACAAAAACTATAGTTCCACTAGATGTTAGTCCTCTTTTAAATGAACCAAGTACCATAATCACTACATCACAATGAAATGGTTATTGTACCAGGTACCCTTCCCCCTCCCCCGTTGTAAGTAGTCAAACTGTTTCAGATCAGTTTGAAGTCTTAACTAGGCGACTCCATGAACTACTTTTTAAGAAGAGCCGTCAGCTCCTAAGCAGAAGCTTCCATTAGCTCTCCTGAGCTAACCATTGCAAAGCAATAGGCAACACTGTTTGTTACACATTATTCTTCATGAGTCTTTTGACAGAAGGCTCAATTATCTCCGTTATGCAGTATTTGCTACAGCAGAAGTACTTGTCCCTATTCCTTTTCTCCATCAGAACAATGTAATGTGCTGACTGCACTCCCCGGCAGACAGCCTGGACACAAAGGACCTATTCCATATGGGTAAAGCATCAATCTACAAGCCTCCCTCAAAACATGAAAAGCTTTCCGTCTCCAACTATTGTTTTATTAAAATAGAAAGAATGGTACTCTACTAAAATGTGAAAGAAGGGTAAACAAAGCCACAGCTTGCAAGTGCAAAAGCAATTTTATATATATATATATATATTTAAAAAAAAAAAAGTGTACAGTATAAAATTTTTAGCTCAATCTGTACCGAGGGATGATTGTGGTGCAAGATATAACAGTATAAAGTACACCAGACCAACAGAATGACAACATTACTGTTTATTTTATATTTAAGCTTTTCTTGTATCCTATAAGAGGATCAAACTTTCTAAAATTGCTACTACATGTGCCCGAGAGCCAGAGAGATGAATTACTTGCTTATAGCAACATTTAAAAAAAAAAAAGTGTTTCAGAGAGAAACTTTCTTACTTGGGGGGGGGGGGGGGGGGGGGGAGGAATACCCATGTTATCATTAATGTCACTGCCAGAGCAAAGGTGACCAACAAGGTAGATAACAGCTGTTGTGAAACTAAACTCCCCCAAGGGAAAAAAACAAACAAACGTGCTTCTACCCTTTTGTCTCTATGTTTAGCAAAATATATCTAATCTCTAGCACTTCAGGTGATGTGTGAACCACCAAGTCCTATGGTACTCCATAACAGCTGGCATGCCACAAGGCTGGCTGAGCATGACTGGAGCTGCAGTCCAGGGCCATTGTGGAGCACTAGGGAAGTAGACATGCCTCTTCCAGAACAAAGGCAATAAAGAGCAAGGCCTGGGGCAGGTTACAGGCCCCTTCCTGCGATACAAACTATATCAGCATAGGTGAAGTCAGAGAAGGAAGCCCCCCACAGTGAACATATACCCCAGCCCCCCAGGAGAGGTGACAGAGGCTAGAAAGCCTGCAATGTAATAACAGGTTTATAACAAGGTGGACCTGAGGGAAGCCGGATAGAGGGGACGGCCTCAAAATGGAGGCCTTTTCTTGCAGCCTCCCTCCGGCTCCCACATTGCACTTTCCCGCACGTCACAGACAGGATGTATTAAGCGGCGAATGGGGACGTTAACGGGGGTCCCGAGCGAGCTCACGGCAGATCTAGTCTCCCTCACCCCCCCCCCCATGTCTCAATTTCCCGCCATAACGGGGCGGTGTGTGTGTGTCCCCCTCCCTCCCCTCAGCCGTGTCCACGTACATCATTAACAGAGACCTGCCACCCGCTCCCCTCCTCTGTGACGGTAAGTATTAAAAAGCCGGTGAGGGCGTTGCTCTCTATACATACCCGTCCATTGCCGGTGAGGACAATGCTTCCAATTACCGATCCTGAACAGCACTGCCACCGTCTCCACTCAGCAACAAAATGGCGCTCCCCAACAGGACGGAAATTGCCGAAGATGGGGCTGAGCCGAGCGTCGACACTCGGCGGAAACGCACGAGCGCCCGAGCCAGTGCCTGGAGAGTCAGACAATGCTGTGTGTGTGTTTCAGTGTGTGTGTGTCAGTCTGTCTGTGGCTGCAGACGGTTGAAGTGAGGAGAAGGGAGAGAGAAATGTTCTTTGCAATTGCACACACAGACTGCTAGACACATTCATTGCTCAATAAAAAGAAATGGAAAAAAAAAAACTACGAAAGACTGGAAAAGTAAACTTCTGGAGAATAGACAGACACTGTCATGTTTCTGTCTGCTGTTTCCTCTCATCCTCCCCCTTTTATTATCTCATGTGCAAAGACAAAACCTGAAATGAACAAAAAAAAATCTGTGTTGTGTTATTTCTCTTTTAAAATAAAAAAAACATAAAATGTCTCACTCTTTAGATGTGGGACGTATTATTGTAAATGTATAAATTATATAGGGAGAATTGTACGTCGGTGAGAAGCATTCTTTTTGTTAATGTTAACATGGGGGTTTATTCCACGAATTGGGAAATGTGGATAACATGCAAAGGGATTGCAAATTTAAAGGAACACTATAGTCACCTAAATTACTTTAGCTAAATAAAGCAGTTTTTGTGTATAGATCATTCCCCTGCAATTTCACTGCTCAATTCACTGTATTTAGGAGTTAAATCACTTTGTTTCTGTTTATGCAGCCCTAGCCACACCTTCCCTGGCTATGATTGACAGAACCTGCATGAAAAAAAAAACTGGTTTCACTTTCAAACAGATGTAATTTACCTTAAATAATTGTATCTCAATCTCTAAATTGAACTTTAATCACATACAGGAGGCTTTTGCAGGGTCTAGCAAGCTATTAGCATAGCACGGGGATAAGAAAATCTTAATTAAACAGAACTTGCAATAAAGAAAGCCATCTGATGACATCTGCAGGGTAGCAACTTGGTCATCTCCTATGACGTTCATCAAACATTATAAATTGGATGTTGCATTTCCTTCCACCTCGTTTGGCAGAGGTGTTTTGTCTTCTGTGTCTTTTATTAACTAAATTTTGTTATTCAGCTGTATTGGTGGGTATTTATTATGTCCTATCTGTTTTATCCTCACATTTCATTTAAAATTTTAGCATGGTATTAACCATAAGTGATGCTGCCATGATTAGCCCAGAATAAGGAAGATTTATACAATACTTACTGTAATTTTAAGAAAGAAAGACGTATTAAGAAATGAAAATGGAAAAATAACCTTTTGCAAATTTCTTTTTTATTAAGAACATTTTCAATCCACAGGTAAAGAGTGGTGAGACACCCAGGTCTCCAAGAATGTTTAAACAGAAAAGACACGTAAATCTAGGAAAAATATTCATTTAGCTCATCTAAAGAAATTACTTTCAGTTAGCTAAATGGTTGACAAAAGTGGGGAAGTATCATTTACTCTTAAATGAAAATGTTGTTTTTGGTGTCAGGTAAAGTCCACTTTCATGCAGTGGTATGAGGAATCGTTTGAAAACACAAATGCATTTCTTTTTTCACTCTAAAATTATTTGCTACTTTTTTTTTCAGGTAAAATACTTCTATCACTCTTTCAGATCCTTCTGGTGTCGCTTTTCATTTCGTAACGCACATTTTAGTGTTTGCATTTGAATTGTGCTAGTTCCTGAAATTAATTTTAGTCTGGATGTGTAGACTTTTTTTTTTCTTCACTCCTACTCTTAACCTTGATTGTTATTGAACACGCCATATGTTTATTGTCACTTAGATCATTTGTTGCTAAGGAGACATGTGGACATTGAGTAGGAAGCTGGTTTGATGCCAGATTTAAAAAAAAAAAAAAAAAAGAACACATAGTGAAATTCTGAAATATAGCTGTAGCGGAGCTGCAATATTAAAATCCACTATCTCCGCTGGTACAGTAGGTAATCCACAGTCAAGCCCTGAAAAGTAAGGCAATATCCCAAATCCCCCAGTAACCAGACGAAACACAGTTCTGGGAGTCAACTGAGGCTTTATTCACAGGCTTCCAGTATTTATGCAAGTCCCCATGCAAGGGGTTTCCAGACAGAGGTTCCAAACAGGGGTAATACAGTGGGGGACTACATGAGGGACTTCACATTCTGGGCATTTCTCCCATCAGGCACTGCTGCACGAGAGGGATACTCCCACTGGGATACACCGTTAAGTGGATTATCCCTCCGTGCAGCAGAACCGGCATTTCACATTTAAATCTGTAACTTCCACATAATTCACCTGATTTGCAGGAATGGACGTTCGGTAGATAGCTGGGGTCTGGGGTTACATTTCGTGGGAATACCGCTCAGATCCCAGCTAAAACTACCGAACGCTGCACGAAATACACTTTGTTATCGAGTTCAGTTTAAAACCACCGAACACCGATGGGGAACCTGGATGGGACACGGGCGGAACTCCCGAACGGCCTAGAAGTCCAGCGGTGTTCGTGTCGTCGAGTAGCCGTTTTCAGTTCCAGGCGCTCGACGACCAAACACCGCTGGTGGGACAAAGGATCCAAGATGGCCGACCGCCACGTGGTCGGTAGTCGAACGACGGCCACATAGGAGAGCCCTTAAGTACCGATTGCAACAATGTTGCAATCGGTTAACGAGCGCCACACGTTCCTCTATGGGTGGTCTACCAGGGGGGGTCCGTATTTGTTTCATGAACAGCCCAGACAGTCGCTGTTCGTGAAATGAACTACATGAATGCTAGTGGCTTATGGCTGCTAGCATACAAATTCTATAGGCAGCACAATACACATTTCAATTATACATACATCATAGCAGTACATACAGACAACCTTTTGCTACATAAAGTCCAGTATCCTAGAAGTGGCTAGGTTTGCCACAATGCTCCCCCAGAACCAAGCCGGCATACACAGTCTGATCCCAACGGATCGGCTTGGGGATGTCCGGGGAAGTACCCACAGATGACTTTTCAAGTTCAGTTTGTCTAGATAACCCGTTGGCGTTACCGTTTTGTTTCCCTGGGCGGTAGTGGATTGTAAAGTCAAAAGGCTGCAGCGCCAAACTCCAGCGCAGCAGCCTGGCATTGTCCCCAGCCACACGGTCCAGCCACACCAATGGGTTGTGATCTGTGAGCAAGGAAAAAGGTTGTCCATACAAATACGGCTGCAGCTTTTTGAGGGCCCACATCACGGCCAGGCATTCCTTCTCAATGGCGGCGTAGCTTACTTCACGGGGCAATAACTTTCGGCTTAAGTAAGCTACCGGGTGTTCTCCGCCATCTGCTCCAACTTGGCTTAGCACTGCTCCCAATCCAAACATTGAAGCGTCTGTGAGGACAAGAAAACATTTAGTTGGATCAGGAGCAGCAAGTACAGGTGCATTAGTTAGAGCCGTCTTAAGTTGGTTAAATGCCTGATCACACTCTGGGGCCCCAGACAACCTGTCGAGGAAGGTTCTTGCGGGTCAAGTCAGTCAAGGGTTTGGCCAGGGCACTATAATTGGGCACGAATTTTCTATAGTACCCTGCAGTACCTAGAAACGCTAGTACCTGGGTCTTTGTCCTAGGGGTAGGCCATTTGGCTGCGGCTTCAATTTTGGCTGGTTCGGGTTTCTGTTGCCTGCTCCCCACCCGGTGCCCCAAGTACTGCACTTCTGCCATTCCTATATGGCACTTGCTAGGTTTCAGTGTTAACCCTGCCTCTCCGATACGATCCAGAATGGCTCCTATGTGTTGCAGGTGCTCTGCCCAGGTCTGGCTATATATGGCGATGTCGTTCCTGGAACCCGTCCAATAGCCGATCTACCATCCGCTGAAAGGTTGCTGGGGCGTTTTTCATCCCGAATGGCATGACCCGAAATTGATACAGGCCAAACGGGGTGACAATCACCGACTTGGGGATGGCATCCTCGGCTAGTGGAATTTGCCAGTATCCCTTACATAAATCTATGGTAGTGAGATACTGGGCCCCGTGCCATCTTATCCAGCAGCTTGTCTATCCGGGGCATCGGATAGGCATCAGACACCGTTTGTCATTTAGCCTCCGGTAGTCGACACAGAAACGTGTCGTGCCATCCTTCTTAGGTACCAGCACTACCGGCGATGCCCAGGGGCTATCGGAAGGTTCGATAACCCCTAGCTGCAACATCTCCTCAATCTCATTCTTCTACAATATGGAGTCTGCCGCATAGGTAGCTGTACCGGGGTCTCGACTCGGTGAGTGGCTAGCGGAGTGTACCCAGGCGAATTTGAGAAGGTAGCCACTTTAGCTACGATCAGCTCTTGTACCTGGGCTTAGCCGCTCTCCCAGCTGAACTCCCTTGGAGGGCTCTGTCTGTTCTTCCTGTTCCAATAGGTCAGGTAGGGGCAGATTCTCCTGATCCTCAGAGGCGGAGGCGCATATCGTCGCCACGTCCTCTATCCTCTCATGGTAGGGTTTGAGCATATTCACATGGAGCATGCGTCTCTTCCCTACCCCTGAGCAGGGGCCAATCACATAGGTGGTGTCACATCTCTGTTCCACCACCTGGTATGGGCCTTGCCAGATGGCCTGCAGCTTGTCTGTGCGGACGGGTTTTAAAATCAAAACCTTTTGTCCCACCTGAAAGCTGCGGTCTCTGGCTCCCCTATCCTACCAGCGGCGCTGGCGTTGTTGGGCCACCAGGAGGTTGGTGCGTACGGCCTGGGTTAATGCCTCCAGTCAGTCCCTGAACTCCAGCACATAAGATACAATGGGGGTCCCATCTGGGCTACTCTCTCCCTCCCAATGCTCCCTAATGACATTTAACGGCCCTCGCACCCTTCTCCCAAACAGCAGTTCAAACGGGGAGAAACCTGTCGACTCCTGGGGTACCTCCCTATAGGCAAAGAGCAGATGGGGTAGCAAACGCTCCCAGTCTTCATGAGCCTCTCCAAACGTACGGAGCATCTGCTTCAGGGTACCGTTAAATCTTTCACATAACCCAAACGACTGGGGGATGGTAAGCAGAGTTTACTATTGGCTTAATGCCACATATCCTCCAAAGTTGTTGGGTGACCTCGGCGGTGAATTGGGTGCCCCTATCGGATATTATCTCTTGGGGAAACCCCACCCTAGAAAATATCTTCATTAAGGCTTCGGCTACCGTCTCCGCATGAATGTTGGCGAGAGCGATGGCCTCTGGGTACCGGGTGGCATAGTCCACTACGGTTAAAATATACCTCTTCCCTGAGGGGCTGGGCTTGGGTAGGGGCCCTACAATATCAACGGCCACCCTGCTAAAGGGTTCTTCAATAATGGGCAGAGGGCACAGTTTAGCTTTGTGGCGGTCCCCTCATTTGCCCACTCACTGGCAAATGTCACATGAGGTGCAGTATCGCCGTACATCTTTAGAGATCCCGGGCCAGAAAAAGAGGTGGGTGAATCGGTATCGGGTGCGTGTCATTCCCAGGTGCCCAGACAAGGGAATGTCATGAGCTATTCTAAGCAGTTCTTGTCTATACTTTTGGGGCACTACCAACTGTTTAGTTGTTACCGTGACTGACCCCCCCCACTCCTCTTTCTGCAATGCAATATAATAACCCTTTCTCCCAAGTATACCGCTCCCCCTCTAGCCCAGCCTGATCTGTGCTCACTCTAGCCATGCTCACTCTAGCCGTGGTGCGAGCCTGCTGCTGGGTGGTCACTGGCTGGGCTTCCTGGTGGGGAGCCTGGTGCAATTGCTGCAATGTATAGTATTAAAATAGAGTCACTCCAAGCATTCTAATCATCACAGCCTGCTGTAGTGATGTGAGGAGTACCCTGGCGTCATTCCCTGCTAATGGAGCAAATTGTTTTGCAATAGTTTGCCCTCTTACCTGTGTCCCCGCCGGTCTTCTATGATGCTGGGTGGACAACATCCCACTAGCCAACCACTCTTGTTCCGGGATGGCTAATGATGCCCCAGTAATGCTGACAAAGGTGGAGTTGCAACTCAGCAGCAAAGGGCTTAAACTCTCTATAAACTCCATACAGACTCAAGGCACCATGACCACTTCAAGTGACTTAGACTAACCCTTTATGGATAATAATGCTACACTGTAAGGTTTCTCAGCCCACTCAAGCTGTGGCAGCGGGACATTCCAGACAGAGATCCTATGAGCGTTGATTAATACTATTATTATTGGCATTTATATAGCGTCAGCTTATTCCTTTACAATATTGCTTTACAATATTATAAAAGAGGGAATAGTAACAATAACTGAGACAATTTCAAAATGTTACAGGAACAATAGGTTGACGAGGACCCTGCTCGCATGAGCTTCCAATCTTCAATGAGTAACTCTAATATATGATTAATGTTAAATGTGATTCATGTAACACATTTCTTTGTATGAACCTATGATATTGGTTCAAGTACCTGAGAATATTGCATTGACTCTTAACTGCTTGCCGGCATAACATAAGACCTGCACCTGTTTTCTCAAACTTTGCAATATAGAACGTTGGATGGAAACCAGAACTGTTGCACATAAATGCAACAATACAGAGAACTTCTACTCTTACACCTATAATATAACGAAAATGTCCTGGGAATATAAAGTCACTCCATTAAACTGGAAGCGCAGCAGAGGTAAGTGTGTTTCTACCCACCTCTGCTGCACATCCCACCCCATTAAGTTCATTTTAATAAAAGTTACTGCAGTTAAGTAAAACTGTCAATATTGTCAATATTGTCTGCATTGTAGCCTATATGTCAAATTACTCTGTTTAGATACGACTTAGACTGTGTTTAGTCTATTCTATGAGGATGCTTGTCATGCCGAGGTTCTAATATTGTACACTCTCCTGCAATTTCCTGCAACTGATTCACTCTGCAACTCTAACTGATTCTCTCTGTCAGTTTTGTGGGTAACAAGATTTTGCAGTCATAAAAGGTGTGTAGGTGTTTTACAAGCAATAAGGATGTCTGGATAACATGATATCTTAACATTGATATGATCTTTATTAAATGACATAGAAGGTAGTCACAGAATCTATCATAAAGATATGATCTTTAATATTTTTTTAATTTTATTTTATATCTTTGCAGTGGCATAGGTGTACAAGCAGGCTTGAGGTGCCCCAACAGCATTCCACAAGCTAATCAACATATATAACAGCTCGTTATGAGATCCCGTCTAAGCTCATAACATAACTTGTAGATTTGAGTAGTAATGCTAAGACATTTGCTTAGTAACACTCAATATACCTCAGGCTAGTGTACAGGCCATGTAGCACAATACCATGTGCTACAATGTGATATGACAGAAAGTATTCGTACAGTCTTTTCATAGTGTATATGTCAATTATTTTGTAGCTAGCCTTATTGACATAGATACATAGGATCTGCTTATTGCAGTTAGACTGTAGCGTGGGGGAGAGTGGGGGGGGGGGGCATGATAGGGCACTATTGTGCTAGGAATACAACTTTGTTTCCCTTAGTACTCCCATCACACTGAGCTTTTTTTTTTTTTTTTTTAAAATAATAATAATAAAATGTTATATTCCTTCACATCCTTAATATTAGTCAGTTTTGCTGCAATAGAAGTTTATTTTTCTCCATGCCTTGTTACTAGGAGGTCAGGTTATACATTGGAATATTAAAATATTCACTGTACTTATGTGAAAATTATATCTTGAGAGATAATAAAATGATTTGTTTAAGTTTCTATCCCCAGAGATCTGGCATGCAGGAGTGAATTAAAAAGTCTCAGAGGCCAACCAAGAAATGCCCAATTATGGACATGAATCTCATGCTATATGTTGGAGCCTCACATTTGTTCATGCAGGGCTGAGAAGTCAGGTATCAGTTGCAGATGCAATAACAAAACAGCTTCATTAATAAGATCTTGAATTCAACAGTCGCAGAAGAATAATTTTGAATAATGTCAGATAGAGAACATGAATCCAAGTGGAATGCAAACACGGGTGAAGTCGAAAATTAGAAGAGTTATTACCTAATGGTGCTGCACAATGGAGACTCACTTTCTGTTCAAACACAGTTATTCTTATGAAAATCTAAATTTTGGAAAATGATGTAAACAAGCTTATTTGCTTCCATGAATGCACCTCAGCACAATGCCATGGTGGACTAACTTTCGTCACTATGAGTGCTTTTCTCAACATCTCTGAGTGCATCTCTGCACACATACCCGATGTAAACTTCCCTATATTTTCTTGTACATCTTCCTTACATTGTATACCACCTGCATGTTCAACACATATCCAGTGGGTTTTCCCCACACCCATGCATGTTCATCTCCTGGGCATCAACCAATATGAAACTTTTCACATCCCCCTGTAGTCTCTCCACATCGCCCAGTGCTTGTTACATCCCCCATTGCTCTCCAACATCCCAATGTGCATTTACCAACATCACCCAGGGCAGCTTCCCACTTCCTCATGTAAATATATCACATCATTGATGTGTAATTCCTCACATCCCCCATACGCATCTCCCTATGTTTCTTAAACATCTTTCCAATATTCCTTTTGTGCATCCTCCCATATATCTCCCTACATCCTCGTTGATTTTTCCCACACTGTATCACCTCTAGTTCCCCACATGGTGCGTCTCCCTACATCCCCGTGTTCATCTTCATCACACCACAGCACACAAATCTAAACATGTAATTCATAAATTTAAAAAACAAAAAAATAAACATGGGATCTTGGAATATTTCAGGAATTTACACAGATAGTCAGTTTTTATTATCTTCATATAAAACCAGTGTTTTAAAATTAACACTCAAGTAGTGCTTGGCTTAAGTGCTGGCTTTTGTGGGGCAATTCAAGGCTATAGGCAAATAAAAGAACTCTTTTGAATGTTGTGCACTTAAAGGAGAACTGTAACCTCAACACTATATTTTAACATGATGGTCCTTTTATCAAGCTTGAAAAATAGATTCTTTGTTAAATGAAGTATACCGTATATACTCGAGTATAAGCCGACCCGAATATAAGCCGAGGCCCCTAATTTTACCCAAAAAAACTGGGAAATCTTATTGACTCGAGTATAAGACTAGGGTGGCAATTGCAGCAGCTACTGGTAAATTTCAAAATAAAATTAGATCCTAAAAAAAATATATTCATTGAATATTTATTTACAGTGTGTGTATAATGAATGCAGTGTGTGTGTATGAATGCAGTGTGAGTGTATGAATGCAGTGTGTGTATGAGTGCAGCGTGTGTGTATGAGTGCAGCGTGTGTATGAGTGCAGTGTGTGTGTATGAATGCAGCGTGTGTGTATGAATGCAGTGTGTGTATGAGTGCAGTGTGTGTGTGTATGAATGCAGTGTGTGTGTACGAGTGCAGTGTGTGTATGAGTGCAGTGTGTGTGTATGAATGCAGTGTGTGTATGAATGCAGTGTGTGTGTATGAATGCAGTGTGTGTGTATGAGTGCAGTGTGTGTATGAATGCAGTGTGTGTGTATAAATGCAGTGTGTGTGTATGAGTGCAGTGTGTGTGTATGAGTGCAGTGTGTGTGTATGAGTGAAGTGTGTGTATGAGTGCAGTGTGTGTATGAGTGCAGTGTGTGTGTATGAGTGCAGTGTGTGTGTGTGTGTGTGTGTGTGTGTGTGTGTTGCAGAGCCTTGGTGGGGGGTGGGCAATTTTTTTTCATTTTTTTTATTATTTTAATTTTTTTATTATTATTATTTATTATTATTTTTTATTTAATTTCATTATTATTATTTTTTTTATTATTATTTAATTTAATTATTATCATTAATATATTTTTTTTTCGTCCCCCCTCCCTGCTTGATATATGGCAGGGAGGGGGGCTCTCCTTCCCTGGTGGTCCAGTGGCATTGGCAGT
Organism: Pelobates fuscus; assembly: GCF_036172605.1. Taxonomy (NCBI): domain Eukaryota; kingdom Metazoa; phylum Chordata; class Amphibia; order Anura; family Pelobatidae; genus Pelobates; species Pelobates fuscus. The sequence continues at coordinate 59,754,405 of NC_086323.1, read as the reverse complement.
TCAGTGGGGGGGAGAGGGGGGCTGGCAGAGAGTTTACTTACCTCTCCTGCAGCTCCTGTCAGCTCCCTCCTCCTCCGCGCCGCCGCGGCTCTCGCGAGACTTACACTGGGAGCTGACAGAGGTGCTGAACGGACGGCGCGGAGGAGGAGGGAGCTGACAGGAGCTGCAGGAGAGGTAAGTAAACTCTCTGCCAGCCCCAACAGCCCCTGTCTGTATTATGGCAATGTAAATTGCCATAATACAGACTATTGACTTGAGTATAAGCCGAGTTGGGGTTTTTTAGCACAAAAAATGTGCTGAAAAACTCGGCTTATACTCAAGTATATACGGTATATATATATATATAAAAAATGGCAAAAACTCATCCCTACATATGCTATATAACAGGATTTCACAACTATATATATATATATGCCTTGGGCCAGACAGTGTTTGAATTTACAGTTAGTTGATCTGATGTCACTGCACTGTGTAGGGAGTGAAGACCATATAGAACAATTATTCCTTCTCCTCATCCACTTGCATTGTGTTGAGTGGTATATTTTGTGGGATACGTTAATATTCAGTTTGTTGCAGTAATAAAAATGGCAGCCATTTAAACATTTTCTTTCCATAACTTCTTGGTACGTGTGGGTGAGGGAGATACATGTACAGCAATAAATGTTTCCATGCTTTTTTTTTGACATTACAGTGCCAAGGAAACATTGTGCTACCTACCAACATTTCAAATGGACGAAGAGGGACACTTTAATTTTAAGGGTGTGAGTTGGGGTGAGGCCAGGGGCGAGTTTCTGAGAAATTTTAGGAGACTTACAAATAAAGATTCATGCAAATATAAGTGTTTCAGAACAAGAACAATGTATTTTATTTCTAAACACATTTATTGAAGTTTAAAGACACATTACTGTGAATTTTATTGCTGTGGAGCTTTGTTATACACTCCACCAACAATATGGAACTCTTAGAAAAGAGGGACATTGGGATAGAAAAGAGGGACAGAGGGATTAGGGCCCACAATAGTGACTCTCCATTTTATACTAAACAAAATTATAAACGCAACACTTTTGTTTTGCCCCCATTTTTCATGAGCTGAACTCTAAGACTTTTTCTATGTACACAAAAGGCCTATTTCTCTCAAATATTGTCCACAAATCTGTCTAAATCTGTGTTAGTGAACACTCCTCCTTTGCCGAGATAATCCATCTACCTCACAGGTGTGGCATATCAAGATGCTGATTAGACAGCATGATTATTGCACAGGTGTGCCTTAGGCTGGCCACAATAAAAGGCCACTCTAAAATGTGCAGTTTTACTACATTGGGGGGGGGTCCGAAAACCAGTCAGTATCTGCAGTGCAACACATCTCTTTGCATAGAGTTAATCAGTTTGTTTAGTGTGGCCTGTGGAATGTTGGTCCACTCCTCTTCAATGGCTGTGCAAAGTTGCTGGATATTGACAGGACCTGGAACACGCTGTCATATACGCCCATCCAGAGCATCCCAAACATGCTCAATGGGTGACATGTCCGGTGAGTATGATGGTCATGCAAGAGCTGGGATGTTTTCAGCTTCCAGGATTTATGTACAGATCCTTGCAACATGGGGCTGTTCATTATCATGCTGCAGCATGAGGTGATGGTCATGGATGAATGGCACAACTATAGGCCTCAGGATCTCATCATGGTATCTCTGTGCATTCAAAATGCCATCAATAAAATGCACCTGTGTTCGCTGTTCATAACATATGCCTGCCCATACCATAACCCCACAGCCACCATGGGCCACTTAATCCACAATATTGGCATCAGCAAATCGCTCACCCCCACGGCGCCATACACGCTGTCTGCCATCTGCCCTGTACAGTGAAAACCGGGATTCATCAGTGAATAGAACACCTCTCCAAAGTGCCAGACGCCATCGAATGTGAGCATTTGCCCACTCAAGTCGGTTACGACGACAAACTGCAGTCAGGTCGAGACCCCGATGAGGACGACCAGTGTTGCATTTATAATTTTGTTCAGGGTAAATAGGGACACTTGGGAGGTATGAAACAGGGGGCTTTTGGTTTAGTGGTAGCACTAAAGAGAAACATCCTTTACCACTGATTCACATTCCCTTAACTAAGCTAACTTGGACACATTCTTAGATTCTTAGTTTTCTCATTAGAGAATAATGTATACATTTATATTTTGTGCATGATCATTTCAACTTATTCTGCAGTGTGGCATTGAAACTATATGTTTTATATGTTTGATACTGTTTGGCTTCTCTTACTTCATATAGTCAACTTCATTTAGTTTAACAATTACAAAGCTTTATTTTATGTCACATCTTTGTTTTATAACCCCTGACAAATTGTAATTGATAGCTGATGGTAGATGAATTGTTATTAAAGAGGACAAATGTGTTCATGGTGCTTAAGTCCATTATAGAAATTCGACATATTGCGCTCATACAAAAGTGCTTTAGGGTTTCTGTGGTAATTTCCTTCATCAATAATCTGCAGGTGGAAAGATTAATGATGGGATTTATACGCTATTGTTCATTTTATAGACAAGATAATTCCACGTACCGAAAAACTACAGCCATTTTTTTGTTGGTAATTTATGAGAACAAAGAAAAAGGCCATCTTTTGTTTCAGTTCTCTTTCCTGTATGGAAATTTAGCAAAGTACAACACATTTGAGATTAATCATTGTTATTTTTAACACTTGGCAGGAATGCCACCTTAAATGGCAACATCAACCTTGTAATGTAGCCCCCGTGTGATCATATACTGTATATTAAACATATTAGGGCAGGATAAAAGCCTGTGGCTGTCACTGATCCAAAAGTTCTAGGATACTTTATACTGCCGGAGAATTCTGGGAGCTGTGCTTTAACAATAGTCAAGTAACCTCTGTTAATATAGAACTTCAGTAAGAGAAACATTTAAAAATGTTAACATAAAAATTATGACTTTTAAAAAGCAACCTTCACTATTATGACAATATATAATGGGGCACTAAAAAAATCTTTGCAACGTTATAGAACCATTATTAACCCCTTACTAACACAGCTTCAAGTTGCATGTTTTGTGCTCAAGGGCACAATCATAGGCGTGTGCAGCCTATTGCATTAGGGTGTGCACCCTAAAGCACAAACACACGGCGCATGTGTATATATGTAATATATATTTATATATATATATATATATATATAAAAGAAACCAAGAGGGCTGCACTCACCTAAACATGCATACATTATAGGGTGCTGCTGGGGCCAAAATATACAAAATACAGGACCCTATTTAGCCTTGACTTGCAGAGAGTCCCAGTAAGGAAGTATTTCCCAAGTAAGTGGATTAATCTCATAAGAGCAAGCATTAGGCTGCTATTAGGATAGGACCTGCCGAATATGGGGTACTTTGACGTAGTTGGCAGGCTTATGCAATGTATGATCATATAATGTAACTAAACCCCCATCATTTTTTGCCTAGGTGAGGTGTTTTTAAATAAAACTATTACAATCTCTAAGATTTAAAAAGCATTGTTTAGTTAATAAGCGAGTGCGCTGGATTCTGTATTTTGTATATATATATATATATATATATATACATACATACATACACACATATACACACACACACATACACTGCTGTGTATGTGTGTGCTGCTCGTGTGCTGTGTGAGGGTGGTTTGAGGGTGCTGGTAGTGTGCTATGTGGGTGAGGGTGTTTGTGTGTGTGTTTGTTAGGGTCCTGTTACTGTGCTGTGTGAGGGTGCTGTGTGTGTGAGGGTGCTGTTTGTGTGATGTGTGCGTGTGATGGTGCCGTTTGTGTGATGTGTGTGGGTGTCGTGTATTTGTGAGGGTGCTGTTTGTGTGTGTTTGTGAGGGTGCTGTTAGTGTGCTGTGTGTGAGGGTGTTGTGTGTTTGTGAGGGTGCAGTTAGTGTACTGTGTGTGTGAGCGTGCAGGCTGTATGTTTGGAGGGATTGTGGAGGTGGGGGCAGATTAGTAAATATCCCCCCTCCCTACCTTATATAGAGAGGGGGATCCTTGCTGCCATGTGCCATCCCTGGTGGTCCAGTGGAGAGTGAACTCTAGCCTGCGGGGCTAGAGTTAACTCTCGCGAGATCTGAGTGTTGCCGTGGCAATGCTCAGATCTCGTGAGAGGAACCTGGCGGAGCTGCTGTCTAGAGCTCCCCGGGTCCTCTACTGCCTCCCTCCATGTTGCTGTGGGCTGGTGAGGTAGATCTTTGATCTCCCCGCCAGCCCATGGAGGCTTAGAGCAGAGCCGGCACTCAGATAGCGCCGACTCTGCGTGAGCCGACAGGGGAGATCCGGAGATCTCCGGTGAAGTCCTGGGGAATAAAGTGTGGGAACTCTTTTCCCACCTCCCCAAAAAAATAATATACACGTGTGTGTGTATATATATATATATATATATGCGTGCACACACAGACTGACACATACACAGACACACATATATATGCATGCACACACACACATTCACAGACACCCACACACCTACAGACACACACCCAAACACACACACACACTCACAGACACACACACACATTCAGACACACACTCTCAGACACACACTCATACATTCACAGACACACTCACTCACAGACACACAGACACATACACACATTCACTCACAGACACATACACACAGACACACACACATTCACAGACACACTCACTCACAGACATATACACACAGACACACACACACACACATACATACATTCACAGACACACTCACTCACAGACACATACACACAGACACACACACATTCACAGACACACTCACTCACAGACATATACACACAGACACACACACACACATACATACATTCACAGACACACTCACTCACAGACACATACACACAGACACACACACACACATACATACATTCACAGACACAATCACTCACAGACACATACATACAAATTATTATTTTTTAATTAAAAAAGTCCACCCAGCCTCCCTACCTGGAGTGCTGGCGTGGACTTGTCCCTGGGGTCCAGTGGGTCGGTCAAGCGCCGGTCTCCACTCAGCCGCGGTGAGAGAGCTGTGTGCTCTCTGCTTCCTCTCACCGCGCGGGCTGTCTGCTGTAGCTGGGAGCCGGAATATGACGTCATATTCCGGCTCCCAGCATCAGCAAACAGCGCGCGGCGAGAGAAAGCAGAGAGCACACAGCTCTCTCACCGCGGCTGAGTGGAGACCGGCGCTTGACCGACCCCAATGACAGGGGGAACATAGGGTGAGGAAGGGGGAGCTGAGTGCCTGCAGGAACAGCGTTCCTGCTCAAATAAAAGTGCAGGAACGCTGTTCCTGCAGGACTCAATACATAGGCGTGCCACGGGGATTAGGGTGTGCCCAGGCACACCCGGCACACCCCGTGCGCACGCCTATGGGCACAATCATTTTGCTATATTTGTGTGTGTTCAACCGCAATTTTCATAATTTATATACTGTTTTAAAGTATACAAAAGGCTTTAATTTTATGTCACATTTATATATATTACTTCTCAGTTATTATAATAGAGTACAAAAATTGCAAACAAATGCAACAAACAAACCAATTGTTCACAGGTTTGGCATCATTAATCTAGTTTAAGAAAAATAATTAAAGGGACACTAAAGTAACCAGAAAAACTACAGCTTAATGTGATTATAGTCAGTCCCTGCAGGCTTTTTAATGTAAATAATGTTACATTACAGCCTAGGGACACCTCCAGTTGCCACTCCTCAGAGTTGCCTACTGGGTCAGTGCTGCATAGTGTACAGCACTGAGGTTCAGCATATCCACGCTCTGCATGGAGACGCTGATTATTTCCTAGAGAGATGCATTGATTCAATGCATATCTATGAGGAGATGCTGTTTGGCCAGGAAGGCATTTGGCTCTTGCCCCACAGTGGAATAAAATAAATTTTAATGTATAACAATTTTACAATTTAGTATGTTTGTTTTCTCAGTTTAATAAACATCACAATAAACAGAGCTGCCTCACAAAAGTATATATTTAAATGAACTATACATCACAGGTTATTTACGTAAGGCTATTTTGTACTTTTTTCATAGATATTTAACTGCCAATCTGCTAAGATTTTTTTATTTAATTACAAAAATATAAAGATAAAAATATAAGATTTTTTTTTTGGTGTGTATTATATAAACCTGATGTATGCTACACAAAACCTCATATTGTGTTCAGCTACATCTTCTGAGTACAGCAATCTCCTCAATGTATGCATTTTACACTATCCTTTGAAGCCCCAGAAAAAAAGGTAAACAGACTTGATAGGTGATGCTCAGTGTTTTAAACAGTGGTGTAAATTCAAAAAAAAGTGACAGCTTCCTGTAAAGATGGCTCCATGAACGGACTGTACCTTTGGTTTACTTCAATGGCCTACAAAACTATCTCCAAATCTAAATACTTTGATGGCTACCTGGAATGAGGTGCATTATCATTATATGGTAAAAGTGTGATCATGGAATCTTCAGTAACTGCATGATGCTGTTACTGTGCAATATAGTACACATACGTCCATAATCATTTAAACATTACCCTGGAAGAGTTTAACATAATTTAGATATTCAGCTCTGAGAGTGATGCGCAGTTTGTGATATATCACCTCATTAACTTCTCATCATATCTGTGACATCAAAGGTAGTAAGTACTAAATGCTAAATGGGTCATAAACTGAATTATTAAGAAGTATTGACGGGATTCTACAGGCACTAACCTATATTTTATGCATTTTATAGTTTTTGTCCTAAACAACATTAGCTGTGATTTTTGCATTTTGAATTTAGGTATTCCGCAAGTGGACAGATATTGGAAAAGTGTTGACCATCAGAAAGAATTAAGTAAAGGAGAAATGAGACGGATGCTTAATATGGAACCCCTCTCTCAAATGGGTTTAAATATTGACTTTGAAATAAATAATTTGTTAAATAAATTTACATCTTCCACTTTTGGGATAGTTTTATTTGGGGTTGTGTATGTATATATGTATTTTATCATTATTATTATTATTATTATTATTATGATATTTATAGAGCGCCGTCCCGATAGTTGGATGGGGAGTTAGGGTCAACATTGGGCTTCTTTAGAATTGGGGTTACAGTTGCATGTTTGAAGGGCAATGGAAATATACCACAGGAGAGAGAGAGATTGAGAATTTTAGTGAGAGGTGGAGAAAGAGAAGAAGACAGAGTACGGATGAGATGCGAGGGAATTGGATCTAGGGAGCAGGTGGTGGGGTGGGAGGACTGGAGTAGAGCAGAAACCTCTTCCAATGTAGCGGGTGCGAATGAACATAGAACAGCAGAGGGAGTGAAGTTAGGGGAAGTATTGTAAGGGGAAGAAGAAAGATGAGAGATCTCTTCTCTGATTGTAGAGATCTTGTCAGTGAAGTGAGTTGCAAAGTCTGAGGCAGTCAAGTTAGTAGGTGGAGGAGGAACAGCAGGGCGTAGAAGAGAGTTAAATGTGTGAAATAGTTGTTTGGGTTCGTGGGAGAGTGTGCTTATGAGGGTATTGAAGTAATTAACTTTTGCAGAGGAAAGAGCCAAGATGTATGAGCTCAGCATAAATTTATAGTGGAGAAAGTCAGATGCACATTGAGACTTTCTCCAACAGCAGTTCTGGAGCATTTTTGGAAATATCAAGTGAGCTTGGTGTGCCAGGGTTGCTGTTGGGGGGGCCTGCGGCGTTTAAATGTACAAGGCGCCATGATGTCTAGTTGAGAGGAGAGGGTGGAATTGTAGAAGGAGGTTGCAGAACTAGGACAGGTGACGTTTGAGATAGGTAAAAGGAGAGTTTGGAGATCATGTATTTTTAGTTCCTCTAGGGTGGCTATCTGTACTTTTTTATGAACTTTTAAGGTAACGATGGACTCTAAAAGCATTATTCACTAAAGTGAGAATTCAAAGTGATCTTCAGATTTAATGTCAAAATAGTTATCCTGTCATTTAGTCTTCTGTGGCCTACACAATTCTCTTTAAATTCTCACTTTAGTAAATAACGTGTACGTAACATCATTGACTTTCAAAATGGCATCATAGACCTCAACGGAAGATTAAATATGTTTGGAAAATGGCTTCCAGAAGTAATGAGACATAGGACATACTGGATGGGACGGCATTAGAGGAAGCGACATTCACAAACGTATAGCAATCAACGTCCATGGGGAGGGCTAATTGACTAGATTATATATGGACTTTCGGAATGTTTTGAGTACTTACCTGAAGAAGCAGAGACTTGTTGCAATGCATTGTGTGATTGGTTTTATTTAATTATATGCTGTTGGAGACTTTGGGAACATCAGTGTATCAACTTATATGTAAGATATCTGCACTTTTTTTGAATAAATGTGAAATATTTTATTGTGATTGGTTGTCTCTCCCTTTCTTTGGAGGATCATAGAGGAAGATTCACTGTATACCCGTTATGCTACATTACCTTTACTCGAATCTCTATGCTTAAGTCAGTTTATGAAGGCTCAAGCAAACTTGAGTGCACTGACAGATTGTGATTCAGAGTGTGTAATAACCCTCTTTTTATGTTGTTTATTTGTTTTTTCTCTTAGTTCTCTAATCAGGAATGTAATAATGTATTTAATTTGCATTGTTTTGTTTTAGTGTGTTTTGTATTTTTTGCATGCCCAACTTTAGTCCCAATATTTAGTAGGATTCTGCATCTTAAAGTGAACTTGTCATAAGAGATAGAGGGTTGCAGTTTTCTAATCATCTTGTATAAATCATGTTATACAACTAAGGGTTTCTTCCCTTAATACTATTAAAAGCTCATGTTTTTATTTATATTCATTACTCATGTCAGCTGCTGAGAGCATCAGTCATGTTTTCTATGGGTGTTACACTTGCTGTAAGACACATCTCTCCTGTATATCCCTGTTTAGAAACACAGACTAGCTTCCCATAACAAGTCAAAAGTCCCCAACACTTTATTTTGGCTTTGTGTAAATAAAACTAATCTGTTCTTTCTCCATTCTGAAGTTGCCTGTCCAAAGCTGCTGCAATAAATCATTCTGACTGTTTCCCTACTCTCGCAATGCAGCTGGTGCTGCTCTCAGAGCCTGTCCCTTTTCCCTACTTCCCCTTGCAGGCATCACTTTTCCTTAGGCTGATTTCAAACAGGAGAGACACCCAGAGAAGTGGGCACAACTTCTTATCGGTATGATCAGCACATGTTCGACACAGACTGAACTGACTGAGAGGAGTGGTAACCCCATAACTTCACTTCCCCATTTTAAAATAATTAATTTTTTCTGTTTACATATAGCTCCCGTTATGTCCCTTTCTTGAAGCCAGCAATGCCCAACATAGTTGTATGTGTCATCATAAGATGTCTGATAACTGAACTGCAAGTCTAAAAAACTTGTGCTAAGACATTCTACTCCAACAAACCAAAATTTATCAAAAGTATACGTTTAGAAGTCTGTACAATACAAATTGTGAGAGACAGTATCAATTTAATACCTTATGGCAGTGCAGTAAGATCAAGCCATTCTATCATAGGGTGTTTTTTCTGCTGTGGACTCTCTTGAAGCAGACATCTGCCTTGAATCAAATACGAGATGCTCTATTTTCTATAATTATCAGACACTATTGATGGAGGAGAGAGACATTTACTCCCAAACAGACTATTATATCACCTTGACTGTTATCACTCGCACTTCACCTGTTGGCAAAGGCTTTTCTACTATAGTTTGTTTTGTCTTTGGAATATTTATATAAACATGTGATTTATTGCTTTCATCTCTTTGCTTTTTAATATTGTCACCTGCTAGATTTGGAGGAGAGAGTAGAGTGCTGCCCTTTAGGAGAGTGCAAGAGACAGGCATGTAAGGTAGAGGTTACTCTGGAAGGCCATAAGCTTTCCTAAAGAGAGAGGTTTTAAGGCACTTCTTAAACGATTTAACTAAGGGAGAATCTGATGGTGGTAGGCAGGCTATGCCATAGGAAAGGATCCGCCTGGGAGAAGTCCTGCAAGCGTAAGTTGGCTGTACGGGTGCGAACAGCGAACAGGAGAATAAGCTGATATATAAGTTGGTATAAGCTGATTTAATATAAAGGATGAAGAATAGTTCCCTTCTTTGGAGCTCCAGATCAAAATAGAGAGGTCTTCAAGGTTACAAATCTCTGTTTCTATTTTAAACCATGTATCTGTTTTTATTTGTTCTTTATTTAAAAGGGCTATATGAAAAACTAACTCAGCTTGGTAATAAGCTTCAATATCCAGAAAACACATGCCACCTTTCTTAATTCCATTAGACAGTAACGACTGTTTGATCCTGGGTTTTTCCCCTCTCCAGATAAAATTAGCAAAAGATCTTTTAATCATAGCAAGCCAAGGTATGGGAATGTTCAGGGGTAACATTCAAAACATGTAAATCCATTTAGGAAGTACATATGACTTTAGGATGTTAACCCGCCCCCACCACGAGACTTCTGCTCTGCTCCATTCTTTCACATCTTTATTTGTTTCCTTTAATAAATATAGAAAATAGTTTTCCATCAATCTGTCTAATTCACCACATATTTTGACCCCCAAACATGTGAAGACTTTGGAATTTTAATTATTTCAGTTGTTACCATATTTTTGTATAGTGCTATAGATTTTGACTTGTTCAACTAATAATTAGAGATGTTACTATACTCATCCAAGATTTTTAAGACTTAAGATAGATTAGACGTAGGATTGAAAGTATATAGAAGTATATCATCCGCATATAACGAAATTTGTACATCTCACCAGATGATTTTTACTCCCTCAACTTGTTTCATATACCTTATGTTAGATGCTAAAGCTTCAATAGTTAGAATATATAGGATAGGAGACAGGGGACAACCCTGTCTCATCCCGTTTTTCAGTTCAAACAAGAAGCACATATGTGCGATAATAGAGGCAAATAATTTGACATCAACATTAATAAGTGAGATGGGACGGTAACTTTTCACATCCAAAGGCTCTTTTACTATCTTTAAAATAGGTAGTATATTGGCTTTTAGCATTTCGTGGGGAAAACTTCCCTCCTTAACCGCATTATTAAAGATCTTATAATTCTCTGATATTATATTTTTCATTACTTTATAGAAACTGTTTCTAAATCCGTCCGGACCCGGAGTTTTAAAACGGACTAGATTGTCTATACCTTTTTCTACCTCTTCTTTAGTAATTTCTTTATTAATTATGTCGAGTTGTTCTATAGGAATCTTTAGGAGGTTTAGCTTTGAGACATAATTATTAATTTTTCTTCCTCTATTGATCTCTGGCAAATCATATAGTTTTTTTTATCAAACCTGTTGAAAGCCTCCCCTATTTCCCCCGGAGAGATGTACACCTCATTACCCTGCCTTATTTTATCAATTCTATTGTTTGATCTTTTTTTCCCCCAATTGATAGTTAATTTCCGATCTACTCTATTACTTCTGTAATAGTACTTTGCTTTTATCTTAAAGGACCACTATAGGCACCCAGACCACTTCAGCTTAATGAAGTGGTCTGGGTGCCAGGTCCATCTAGGGTTAACCCTGCCTGCTGTAAACATAGCAGTTTCAGAGAAACTGCTATGTTTACATATAGGTTAATTCAGCCTCTAGTGGCGGTCTCATTGACAGCTGCTAGAGGCGCTTCCGCGCTTCTCACTGTGATTTTCATTGAGAATGCTTTCCTATGGACTGACTGAATGCGCGCGCGGCTCTTGCCTCGCATGCGCATTCAGACGATGACGACCAAAGGAGGAACTCGGCGCTGGAGAAAGGTGAGTGTTTAACCCCTTCCTCCCCCTTCAGCCCGGCGGGAGGGGGGCCATGAGGGTGGGGGGGACCTATTAATACTATGGTGCCAGGAAAACTAGTTTGTTTTCCTGGCGCTATAGTGGTCCTTTAAGCATATTACTATCTATTCTTTCTATAGTTCTAGTTTTTTTTTTTTGATTTCCATTAATTTAAGATGACTTTATTAGAATCTATCTTGAGATGATTGGATAGTTTATATAATTGGATGTACAGCTCTGACAGACTCAACCCTGCTTTTTTTTTTTAATTAATTTTAATCAATGTCCTCTAATCACCGCTTTGTATGTGCACCAAATCATAACCTCTTTGACCTCTTTGGTTTGATTCTCGTTAAAGAAGCATGTTGACATATTTTTTAAGAACTCTCTATTCAAACTATTTGCTAAAATAGTTTCGTCCAATCTCCATGTTGAATTAGGGTGGCACTTTTTATTCTCTTTTATTTCCATTACAACAATATCATGATCTGACCAAATCATGGGTCTGATTTGGAAATTCTTGATTCTCTCTAATAAGTTCTGATTCCCTAAAACTAAATAAATTCTTGATTGAGAGGCATGAGGCCACGAATAAAAAGAATAATCTCTTAAATATGGATTCTGGACACGCCAAATATCAAATAATGCATTATTTTTCAACAGCTTATTAAATGTTTTTGAATATTTAAAGCTTCTTTTATCTGCATTTTTATTTTTAGTACTGGATTTATCAAGTGCCACATCTACTACACAGTTGAAATCACCTGCTATTATTTGTGTTTCTATTGCGACTTTTTCAACTCTAATGAGAATAGATCTTAGAAGACTTAAGGGATTTGTATTGGGTAGATAAGCATTAATCAAGGTAAACATTTCGCCATTGATAGTGCATACTAGAATTAAAAATCTGCCTTCAGGATCTCGATCTTGGTGTTTGATATCAATTTGTACAGACCTTGAAAAAAAAAAAAAAAGCCACCCCGCCTTCCCCTTTCTTCTCTTTGCTTCTAGAGGCCCTAACGACTATGGGTAATTGTCTTCCAGGCCATTTTTTTTGTCTATTTGACGTCAATGCGTCTCTTGGACGAAGACAATTTGTATCTTTTCTTTTTGCAAATAATCATTAAAAGCCCATATTTTTGGCGGAATATTAAGACCCTGGATATTTATAGAGTTTAATTAAATCATAGCAGTATCTCTTCCCAAATAAGTCTGAGGACCTCCCCAGACCGACTTGTTTACTCGCCATAATGCAAAAAAGATGCACAAAAACCTAAACAAAAACTTTTTTCCACAAAATACATACACATACAATATCCACTACTCTCATACTGGAAGTCTTGTCTAAAGGCTTCCACTCTACTTTCCTCTTGTGTGTCCACACACTAAGTTCTACTGAGAACTTAAGGCGGATAAGTTTAGTCCGGCAAACCTTTTATCTTATATTGTTAGCTATGTATTCCCTTCTCCTTCACTTTGGGTTTAGCCATCTCTACTCTTCAATTCTTTATATTCAGTTAACTCTCTTTTAGGGAGATCCCTAGAAAAGATTTTATAGTATAGTAAGGAAATGAGAGATGGGAAGGAGAAAGAAAAGAAAAGTTCCCAACTATATAATTCCTTATATTAGAGGTTAGTTCAATTTTTTTTATAATTTTCTTCCATAGTAATGTATATTGAAACAATTAACTCTGAACTTGTGTCTGGCATTCCTCTTACTTCCTCTTTCTATATATAATTTATTGTGAACAAATTACGGTATAATATGCCATTTATTGTGAAATAATCACCACACTAATGTGTTGTTAATATCTCAAGATTTTAAACTTCTGTGTTAAGCATAAAAACGTGTCTAATACAATTTTTTATTACTCCGTACCCAGCCACAACAACTTATTATAGTCATATATTGTTTTTAATTTTTTAATATTTCCTTTCAGTTTACCTTATAATATTTCCACTCTCATTCCCCCCTGTTGGGTTTTTATAATAATTCTGTGAAAACAATGACTGTTAAGTACCATCCCTTCCCCTCTATAGTGAAAATTATCTTGATTATAGGAATATTAACCAAAGTCCCACTGCGATACACATTTAAATACATATTGTGAATTACTATAAGCAATTTAGAGCAAATAACCTCTTTTTCTTAAAAATTAAAGCATAAAAAACCCTTTCTCTCTTATCACATGTCTCTCTACCTCCCCACTTAAATCTTTAAGTAAAACTTTTTTCATTAATCCAGATATTTGCTTCTTCTACAGATTTTAACGTAGTCAAGTGTCCATCTGATGAAATCCGTATTGCAGTTGGGTAACCCCAACTGATGTTATTTTTTTTCTCGATATGTTCATTATTGACGAAAATCTTTTCCTTTTGAGTTTGAGTGAAGAAGGATAAATCCTGTATTACAATTATATTTTTAAATTATTCTTCTTTAAGAGGCTTAGTTCTACTCTTGCAGAGAATAATTTATTTAACCCCTTAAGGGCACATGACATGTGTGACATGTCATGATTCACTTTTATTCCAGAAGTTTGGTCCCTAAGAGGTTAAACTCAAAGGATTGGAAGTTGATTTTAATATCCCTTGGCAGTTTTTCTGATATTGACTTTGGTCTAAACAGTCAATGGCATCTCTCTATATTGGCATTATATTTTGTTATATGAATTTCCCATGACGATAAATTTTTCTTGGGTGACTGACTCTGGAACATTCCTCAGTCGCAGGTTGTTTCTTCTCGCTCTATCCTCCATGTCTCTTTATTTCCAGATTTTTAAGTTGGTTGTTCAGTGAAGTATTTTGTTCTTTCAGCCAGTTTTCCTGGAAATCTAAGTTCTCTACTTTTTCCTCCACCGCCTTAATTCTATTTGTCAGACCTCCCAACTGTTGCTTTATATCTTCAGCATTTTTATTTATTTGACTGGCTATAGCTTCTAGTTGTTCTTGAAGGCAATTTCTTAAAAATTTATACCGCCTGGAGAGTCATCTATACCAGACAATGATAGTACTAAATCTTCTGTGTTTTTTTTCTTTTGATACTTTATTAACAGGAGAAAAAAAAAAGTTAGCTGCTCCTTTTTCAACTTTGGGATCTTTGTTCTTTTTTTATCATTGTTTTTTCTTGGACTTTAACGACCATAACTCAATCAACCATAACTCTCAGTTAGCACTTCCTTTCAGCCTGGCCGGGTACAGGAAACAGAAGTTCCTGTACCGCGGTGCGCAAACACATTTGCTCCATAAGACATTTCCCCTTACTTTTGAGGAGGAAAAAAGTGCGTCTTATAGAGCGAAAAATACGGTACTTATCTTAAAGTGTGCACTTTCACTCCATAAAAAAACTAACATAGAGGGAAAAAAGGGGGGGATACAGAAAGAGGGCAAGGAAGAGGAGTCTGGAGGATAGGATAAGTATAGAAGATAGGGGGGAAATGTAAATTCATGGGGCATGATGCAGCTATGAGAGAGACAGGCACCCAAGGTCTCTGGGAAAGAGCTCCATCCAACCCAGTGAGAGAGAAGTCTGCAGAAGAAATCTGATTGACCTGATGTGTCCACGTCTCTGTGTGTCTGTCCATCAATCACACAGAATCATCAATGTGTTTACAACATTCCATGTGACTTCATTTCATAATGTTATTCTATACTCAGGGTAGCCATCTATCTATTTATCCCTGGGTCTATTAAATTCCTCTTTTTATATTGGTTCCTTCCTGCAAAGTAACATATAATCACTTATTATAATAATATATAAAAAGAAAAAAGTAAGTTGAATACCCAAACTTTTTGGGTATAATAACATCTTTCCAGCAGATCACTCATGTCCATTAATATTGGTTTATAACTACTTGTCACAATATGTGTATTTTTATCTTCCAACTTTACAGTGCTATGGAGAATGTGGACATATTAGATGTTAAAAGGCTCTCTGCATATTTATATAGTATTTTATAGCACAGCTTTGAAAACAGTGAGCAGTAAATACTCCGACAGGCAGCTGTTTTACCCAAATATGGACTTTTATATCAAAGTGTGAGTAAGACAATCGTTTGCTAACAGCACCTATCCCAGTCTTGGGAAACACAGTACAGCTTTGAATCCTATGAGGTTAACAGAAATAGATGGAAACTATAGAAACCAAAGTAATGGTCCTGCTGACTGTCCTGTTATTAGACCGCTATCCCAAAACTGCTCACCTTTCCTGTGACCTGTGATAAATCCATTGCTTTCTAGTGACATAGGTATTAAATTATATTGAACCCCCTGACATGCAGGCTTTCAATCAGCTTCAGTACAATTTCTGTAAAGAACACAGTGTAAGTGTCTTGAATATATATATATATATATATATATATATATATAGAGGATACACAATGTTAAACTGTGTATCGTGGGGAAATAATGTCATCTCAGGGTTCTGCAGACATCATAATATTCAGAATTATTAAAAATGTCTTCAGAACCTTAAGATGTTTAGTGTTAGCAGTGTAGGGATTGATGTTTAGTGTTAGTGTACAAGTTCATCTTTAATGTTAATGTTTAGTGTTAGTGTAGGGTTTAATGTTTAGTGTTAGCAGTGTATAAGTTAATGCTTAGTGTTAGTGTAGGGGTTAATGTTTAGTGTTATCAGTGTAGGAGTTAATGCTTAGTGTTAGTGTAGGGTTAATGTTTAGTGTTAACCGTGTATAAGTTAATGCTTAGTGTTAGTGTAGGGGTTAATGTTTAGTGTTATCAGTGTAGGAGTTAATGTTTAGTGTTATTGTAGGGGTTAATGTTTAGTGTTAACAGGCCCGGACTGGCCATCGGGCACACCGGGCAAATGCCCGGTGGGCCGCGATGGCCGTGGGGCCGAGGCCGGCAGGGGAGATCACAGGATCTCCCCTGCCAGCCCCAGCAGGGCCAGCGCGCTACCCGAGCGCCGGCCCTGCTTTGAGCCTCCATGGGCCGGTGGGGAGATCAAAGATCTCCCTCACCGGCCCAGAGACATTGACAGGCGGCCGCCGGCTGTGGGGTGTGAGGGAGGCAGCAGAGAAGACCGGCGGAGCTCAATCCAGCAGCTCCGCCGGGTCCTCTCGCGAGGTCTGAGCGTTGCCGCGGTTACCGCGGCAACGCTCAGATCTCGCGAGAGTGAACTCTAGCCGGCAGGTTAGAGTTCACTCTCACCACTGGACCACCAGGGAAGGAAGCTGCAGAAAGGATCCCCCCCAGGCAGAACGGCTCCTCGCAGGCAGAACGGCTCCCCCCTACCATGCTAAAGGTAAGAAGGGAGGGGGGGATATAACTTTTTTTTTTTTTAATTATTAATAATATATTTAAATTAAAATATTTAAATTAAAAAAAATCACACCAACAGCCCCCTCACACACACAGCCCCCCCCCAGACACACACAGCACCCCGACACACACAGCCCCCCCCCAGACACACACAGCCCCCCCCCCCGACACACACAGCACCCAGACACACACAGCACCCCCAGACACACACAGCATCCCCCAGACACACACAGCACCCCCAGACACACACAGCGCACCCAGACACACACAGCGCACCCAGACACACACAGCGCACCCAGACACACAGCGCACCCAGACACACAGCGCACCCAGACACACAGCGCACCCAGACACACAGCACACATCACCTTCAGACACACACAGCACCCTCACTCACAGACAGCACCCTCAGACAGACAGCACCCTCAGACAGACAGCACCCTCAGACAGACAGCACCCTCAGACAGACAGCACCCTCAGACAGACCGCACCCTCGCTCACACACATACACATATATAAAATAACCCTCAGTGAGTTAACAGACAAAGAAAATTAGAAACCTAGAATGTGATGGCAGATAAAAACACCCTCACACACAGCACCCCTCTTAAATACACACACACTGCGCCCCTCACACATACAATACGTCCAAATATATATATATATATATATATATACACACACACACACACACACTACAGCATCCCTCACACTGCACCACCACACACATTACGCTCCAGATACACGCTAGATCCCTTACCCTATATGCACTCTTAATCCTCTATATACACACACACACACACACACAATCTCCTATACACACTCTGGGTCCTTTACACACTAGATCTCCTACACACCCTCTCTACAACCCCT
Source organism: Pelobates fuscus (assembly GCF_036172605.1). Lineage (NCBI taxonomy): Eukaryota > Metazoa > Chordata > Amphibia > Anura > Pelobatidae > Pelobates > Pelobates fuscus. The sequence continues at coordinate 59,736,463 of NC_086323.1, read as the reverse complement.
ACACACACTACGTCACCTATACACACACACACACGCTACAGCCTGTATGCACACACTCGCTACATCCCTTATAACACTATGCCCCCTATACACACACTATCTACAGCCCCTAGCCACACATATTACACCACAAACACAAATGAAATTGACCTATTTACACAATACCACACCACACTCTACACACACGCAATTTCACAAGCAGGCTCCAAACACATGCACCATACACTTTCCTGGCCCAATTGTCCTCTGGTATCCCACTTGTGGAGACACCAGAGACAATTTAAAAGCAAACACAGTGCAAGCCTTTTTCTAATGCCAGAGCTCTTCAGCGCAGCTCTGTGCATTGAACCAACTTGCTCACTTTGAGAGGGGGTGTGCTTGTCATTAGTGATGACAAAACACACCCTCTCTGGCCCCGCCCTCTTCTTAGGGGGCCGCTCTGATTGAAAAATGCCCGGGCCTAATTTTTTTCCCAGTCCGGCCCTGAGTGTTAATGTAGTGTAGGAGTTAATGTTTAGTGTTAGTATAGGGGTTAATGCATTGTGCAGGAGTTAATGTTTAGTGTTAATGTAGTGTAGGGGTTAATGTTTAGTGTTATCAGTGTAGCGATTAATGTTTAGTGTTAGTGTAGGTTTTAATGTTTGGTGTTAGTGTAGGAGTTAATGTTTAGTGTTAGTGTAGGTTTTAATGTTTAGTGTTAGTGTAGGAGTTAATATTTAGTGTTAGTGCAGGGGTTAATGTTTAGTGTTAACAGTGTAGTGGTTAATGTTTAGTCTTAGTGTAGGTTAAGTGTTAATGTTTAGTGTTAGTTCAGGGTAGGAATTTTTGTTTAGTATTAGTGATACCGGAGAAACTGACGGAAGCGAAGCACAGAGAGATGGACACAGGTTTCTTCAGGAAGGAAGAGGTTCTTTATTGGATCACCGATCGGGACTCAGAGGGACTAGCGTCACCAAAATACCACAAGTTCTGAGCCCCGGACAATAGTGCAGGCTCCTTATATAGGCACATAACTCCTCCCATATTAAGCTCCACCCGCACATTCTCTTGACCAATCAATACAAATAAGAATTAACTTCCTGCTTGACCGCATGGCTTGTCCAGCACAATGGAGGAGGGGAATACTACATCCTGTATTCTTGCACATGCTCCGTACACTACTGATCGTATCTTGCCTCGTGCAACCAACTGATCGATACGTCAGCATATGCACGTACACATGCCACGTGGTAATCTCGGCCTACTAAATTTATTTTTACCGAGATTCCACCACATTCCCCCCTTTGATGCCTCTTGATATTTCACAATTACTTGAGGCATCATTTAACCTTAGTTTGCATACACCGCAAGTTACCTTGAACCAGACCAGACTTAACTTATGATGTGAATCTTCAACACTCATCTTCCTGCATTGGTTCTCCCTGATCTAGAGCCTTATACTTATAAATTGCCATTATCTGTGCAGCAGCCTTCCTTTCTGCTATATTTTCTATCAGGCTTTGCACAGACCTAACTACTAAGGGTATAAGACACGGCAGGAATAGACACAACATTAAAATCAGTAGGACCCCACTTACCACTGCCTTAAGCCCTCCAAACCACTCATACCAGCTACCAAACCAACTACTTGGATTATACCCTTTCCATACCTGAGTAGGCACATGCGCTAGTTTAACCATATGGCTAGTAAGCTCAGCTATTGCTTGCCCTTCGTCATCTATTTGAAGACAGCAATTGCTCAGGTTAAACTTCCCACATACACCTCCCTCTACTGCCAATAGGTAATCCAAGGCTAATCTATTTTGATATACTGCTGTCCTCATCCTGGTATTATGCTTCGCTAGAAGATTGAGCGCTTGTGATGTTTCGTTAGTAATAATCTCAACCACCGCCTGTAATCTTATAATACGGTTGAGCATATAAATAGGGGTTCTATAACCAAAGGTACCATCCTCTGCCCACGTGGCTGGCCCATAATAATCTATGATACGCTGGGGAGGCCATTCATCATCTTCCCAGGCACCTATCTCTATGGGTCCCCTTTTCTTCCTATGATTCACATCATACACTTTAACACCTAAAGTCTCACCTGTTTCAATAGGTTACAAGAAGAAGGATGGTTTGAGCATACCCAACACACATGCCCCTTCCCAGTCCTGTGGCAACTCCGAATAGGCTTTCTTACCACAGATCCAGTACAAATTTGCTGGGGCTCTCCAGGTAGATGTGATGGATAAATCAAACCACACATCCTTTAAATTGGCGTATCTAGCAAACGGGTTAGATGGTTCTGAGACATTTGAAGCCGACCACCAAGTTGTATTCTTTGTATCATCATCATAAGCTTTTTGCCCTAGACAAGTTAATTCTCCTACAGAAGTATTATACATTATTCCTTTCCTTGCTATGCAAACATAACCTATGATGGAGGTCTTTAATCTCCACTCAGATTTACCTCTAACACTCATATGATAATCGGCTTGTGTAGATATTAGTTGGTCAACTGCCTCAGAACCGGACATTACCTCCTTTGCTTCCCAAGGCCATTGGTCTCCCATGTTAGTACCTCCACACACATAGCAGTTGGTAACATTAAGACTACCGGCAATACTTTCAGCTAAGTCAATGAACAGGTTTTTAGCATTATGGGGGATCTTATTATCTATACTCATCTCTTCATAAAAGGAATGGTATACTTGATGAGTTTGGGAGGATACCGTATCAGTCTCTATCCCTATAAACAATACTGTCCCAGGATCTAAACCCGTCCCGTATATCTGAAACCCAAATAAATTGCCATATTTGTCTAAGAACTTATCGGGGTTATTTATAAGTATATGGATGGGATTGCATTCCATAGACTTACAATATGGGCTGGTAGGCAACTTAGTCACTATCATGTCTTTGTCTACTGTCTGTCCCCAAGTTGCCCACCCCACACAAGACCAATATGGGCAAAAGTTATAGTCTTTATTTGGGCATCTAGGACTCACATATTTATTTTTACTACTGGGACAAATATATTTATCATTAGACCCATACGTCCTCTCCCATCTAAGATCCCCACATACATTCCACGGCTTTCTACCACTTGATATCGCCTTACACGCATCAAATAGCAGAACACCCGAAGAATGTACGGATTCTAACACCGTCTTATTAATTAGGGTCCCCTGAGGATCTCCATTCCTGAGAGTCAACCAAATTGTACGGGGTTGATACTCTGGACTGAAGCACTTAGGTTCTCCTACTCCTAAATGGCACACACTATAGTCTATATTTAGGTATCTACATCTCGATACATCTCCTTTACACTCGTATTGTGAATGCCAAATTAGGGTTTGGGAAATATGGTTACCTGTTCTTGTAGTCTTAATGCATACCTCACAGCTAGGAGTGTCGGTACCTCTACCTTCCTGAATATAAAAATACACATAAATAAACATTATCATCAACACATCTTTCGCCGTCATCCTCAGTCTTCGTCCGTGCGAAGGCACCTCAGCTTCCAGGATGTAAGGGCTGCAGGGAATGGAGTTCTGCTCGTCTTCACAGGAGTCCCTTCGAGACTTTCCCTGGCTTATAAACTATACGTCGGTGGGCGGACAGGCTTTATTATGGCCTTCTCACTCACGCACCAAATCCCAAAAATAATAAAATTTGTAATCCACAATAGTTCCTCGTTACTCCGACTGAGTCGTGCGTTTTAACCGGATCTTGCAGGGATTCTCTGGATCTGCTGTAACTTGCCAAGAATCGACTGCTGCTGGTTTAACCCTGGAGTGATGTATCCACGGAGTCACTTCGGCTACTTTTATTGCTGTAGGGGTAGACAAAAGAACAACATAAGGACCTCTCCACTTGGGCCCTAACGGTACATTATTCCACTCTTTAATCCACACTTGATCTCCTGGATGATAACTATGAACTGGGGGATAAATATTCACAGGTAATCTATCTTGTACCCATTTCTGTACCTCCTCCATAGTCTTACCCAACTCTACAACCTGCTGCCGGGTAATTCCTTCTCCCAACTGACTCAAGTCCCCCCTTAAGTTACCGAGTACGGGAGGTGGTCGCCCATACATGATTTCAAAAGGAGAGAGGCCCATCCTTCTGGTAGGGGTACTGCGGATTCGCAATAAAGCTATGGGTAAGAGAACGTTCCACTTAAGTTGGGTTTCCTGACACATTTTAGCCAACTGATTCTTAATAGTTCTATTCATTCTCTCTACCTTACCAGAACTCTGGGGTCTATATGCTGTATGAAGCCTCCACTTTATACCAAGCATATGAGTCAGTTGTTGTAGGCACTGATGAACAAAAGCTGGACCATTGTCCGATCCTATAGAACAGGGTAGTCCATATCGAGGTATTATTTCTCGTAGCAGGAATCTCACAACTTCTCCTGCTTTCTCTGTACGAGTAGGACATGCTTCTACCCAGCCTGAATAGGTGCACACAATTACCAGCAGGTAACGATGTCCACCCGATTTAGGCATCACTGTAAAGTCAATTTGTAAATCGGACATGGGGAGTCCCCCCATAAACTGGACTCCTGGTGGCTTTACTGGTCCTTGTCTTGCGTTATTTTTAGCACACGTTACACATCTTCGTACAAGGGCCTGAGTCAAGTTGGACAATCTTGGTATGTAGAAATGTTTTCTGAGAGATTCTTCTGTGCTGTCTCTCCCAGAATGTGTCCCGTTGTGATAATTTTGGACAATTTCTACCGCTAGTGATGCTGGTATGACTATTCTTCCATCTTCTAGCTGATACCACTTGTTCTCCAAATACTTTCCTGGTTCAGTCTTTAACCACTCCTCTTCTTGAGCTGTATAAACTGGAGTCCATTGGGACAGTGGAGTTGGTATAAGAGCAGCTATATGCCCCACATATTCCTGTCTTCCTGATTCAGCAGCACGCTTAGCTGCACTATCTGCCATCCGATTTCCCTTAGTTACATCACCATCTCCTCTCAGATGCGCTCGACAATGTATGATACCGACTTCTTTCGGCTCCCACACTGCTTCCAATAGTTGTAGGATTTCAGCTGCGTATTTGATTTCTTTGCCTTCTGAATTCAGTAGTCCTCTTTCTTTATACAAAGCTCCGTGGGCATGAGTGGTTAAAAACGCATATTTGGAGTCCGTGTAGATGTTCACTCTTAAACCTTCAGCCAATTGTAACGCTCGTGTCAGTGCTATCAATTCTGCCTTTTGTGCCGATGTTCCTTTCGCCAGTGGCCGAGCTTCTATCACCTTGTCTATTGTTGTCACTGCATATCCTGCATAGCGGATCCCTTCTTTCACATAACTACTGCCGTCGGTATAATATTGAACATCGGGGTTCTGGATGGGAAAATCACGAAGATCTGGTCTACTTGAGAATACTTCATCCATTACTTCCAAACAATCATGTTGACTTTCAGTAGGTTGTGGCAAAAGGGTAGCTGGATTTAAGGTGTTTACAGTCTCTAAATGCACTCTTGGGTTTTCACACAACATTGCTTGATACTTGGTCATACGGCTGTTACTAAACCAATGATTTCCTTTGTAATCCAACAACGTCTGTACTGCATGTGGGACTCGTACATAAAGTTCTTGACCCAGAGTGAGTTTATCAGCTTCAGCTACTAGCAGGGCGGCTGCAGCTACGGCTCTTAGACAAGGTGGAAGTCCGCTGGCCACTGCATCCAATTGCTTAGACATGTAGGCAACAGGTCTTTGCCATGATCCCAAGTACTGTGTCAATACTCCCACAGCCATTCTTCTTTGCTCATGAACATACAGGTAGAATGGTCGTGTGTGATCAGGTAGACCTAATGCTGGGGCACTCATCAAAGCCTTCTTCACATCTTCAAATGCCGTTTGCTGTTCTTGGGTCCATAAGAAGGGGTCGTGCTCTGTACCTTTGATAGCTGCGTACAGAGGTTTTGCCAGTATCGCGTAGCTGGGAATCCATATCCTACAGAAGCCTGCTGCCCCCAAGAATTCTCGCACTTGTCTTCTATTCTTGGGTATCGGTATTTGGCACACAGCTTCTTTTCTCTCTGGCCCCATAATTCTTTGACCTTCAGAGATATGGAATCCCAGATATTTGACAGTTGGCAAACACAACTGAGCCTTCTTTCTAGACACCTTGTATCCTGCCTTCCAGAGAATGTGTAGTAGATCGTGCGTTGCTTGCTGACAGATTTCTTTTGTAACTGCTGCTATCAACAAGTCATCTACATACTGTAACAATACACACTCTCCTGGGATGGACTCGAAATCCAGTAGATCTTGACTTAGAGCTGAACCAAATAGGGTAGGTGCATTTTTAAACCCTTGGGGCAGTCTTGTCCAGGTCATTTGGCGTTTTGAGCCCGTTACAGCGTTCTCCCATTGGAAAGCGAAAATACATTGACTTTCTGCGGCAATTCGGAGGCAAAAGAAGGCGTCTTTGAGGTCTAAGACTGTAAAGTAAGTAGCCCCGCCCGGAATTAAAGCAAGCAGGTTATATGGATTGGGTACAACTGGATGTATACTAACAACCGCATCATTGACTGCTCTCAAGTCCTGCACAGGTCGATACTCATCTGTACCGGGCTTTTGAACAGGCAGCAATGGGGTGTTCCAGGGGGAAGTACAGAATTTTAGGATACCATACCGTATGAACTTATCCAGATAAGATTGGATGTTCTTCTTAGCCTTCTGCGGGATGTGATATTGTCTTAGGCTCACTGGATAAACCCCAAGTTTTAGTTCAATTTTTATAGGTGGAATATTGCGGGCCAGTCCTGGTGGGTTGTTCTCTGCCCAAACTCCTGGTATGTTGAATAATGACTCATCACTCCTAGGGTTTTGGCTAGTCAACGCTGTATAAAGTCGCCACTCTTCTTCCTTTGGTACGGATAATGTCATAATACCTGAAGGTCCATTAAACTTTAAGGATGTTGTTCCATTTGGTAGGAACGTAATCTGCGCTTGTAATTTTGATAGCATATCACGTCCCAGCAATTGGACTGGACATTCAGGCATATAAAGGAATTGATGTTTTACTACGTGGCCTCCCAATGTACAGAGTCGACTTTTAAGAACCGGTTTTTCAGCACTTCTTCCAGTTGCTCCTATTACAGTAATAGTCCTTCCAGATGGAGGAGCAACTAGATTAGTCACCACTGAATGTTCAGCACCAGTGTCGATCATGAACGCACTCCTTTTTCCCCCTATTGATACATCGACCATAGGCTCCGCTCGACCAAGGGGGATGGAGCCCGGTCGGTATCAATAGTCCTCCATGACCGTGTCAGCCAATCCTACAAAGTCCCTGCCTTCTCTATCGCAGGACCTTTGCGCTGCTGGGATATACCTATCTTCCCTAACACTTCCTCTGTTCCCATTGCTCCCTCTATTACCATTACTCCCTCCGGGGCCTCCTCTACCTCTCGCTCTGCCTCTAAAGTTTCCGTAACCTGCCCTGGGTTGGTCTCTCTTGTACTGCTCTCTTTGTGGACATTCATTCCTCCAATGCCCTTCTTCCTTGCAATACGCGCACTGATTCCTACTCAAAGGCTCCCTATTCCATCTACTATCGCCTCTATCTGGGCCCCGTCTATCTACGCCTGCGATCGCTACCGCTAGCATGTCTGCCTTTCTACGCATCTTGCGCTCTTCCTCTTTCTTACTTTCTGTTTCCCTATTCATATATACCTTATTCGCTACCTCCATTAGTTGGGTGATGGACATACCTGCAAACCCTTCTAACTTCTGTAGCTTGCGCTTAATATCTCCGTAAGCTTGGCTGACAAAGGCGGAGTTCACCATTCGGGAATTATCTGCGTCTTCCGGATTAAAGGGGGTATACAAGCGGTATGCCTCCAATAATCGGTCATAAAAGACACTGGGCGCTTCATCACTTTTCTGAATCACCTCAACTGTCTTCGACATATTAATGGCTTTCTTTCCTCCGGCTTTCATGCCAGCAATTATAGCGTCTCTATAGGCTCTGAGTTGAACCATATCAGCACCATTTACATTCCAATCGGGATCGGTGTTGGGATAATGTGTTGCGGCCCATGCTGATGGATTGGCTTGGTTTAAAGTACGGGCTTTATCCTCTAGTGCTTTAATGGCCGCTTGATTAATTCTTGTCCTTTCCTCATTGTTGAACAAAGTCATTAATAACTGCTGGCAATCAGCCCATGTCGGGTTATGTGTCTGTACTATTGAGGTGAACAGATCAGTCATAGCTTGTGGTTTCTCAGTATACGAGGAATTGTGGGTCTTCCAATTTAAGAGATCGGTTGTCGTGAACGGGACATATACAAAGACTGGGTCAGCATGTGCCATTTGGCCTGCGGCATCGATATAGGCTGACCCAGGATTCAGACGAAGAGGCATCTGATAGTGTTTTAATTGTTGGGCACCGGTCAGTTGTCGGGTCTGTATGGGGCTACGTGGAGGGGCGTCAGTCATAGGTTCCAGTCGGGGAGAAATAGGGTATGGGGATGTGGGAACTTGGTTTTGGGAAAAGGTTGTAAATAAAACACTTCGAGTCGAGCTAGATGAAGCTTGACCGGAAGTCTGAAGTGGCGCCAAATCAGGATATTCGGATTTAATGGGGGTTGGTTCTGATTCCGGAAGGGGAGATTTAGTACGAGAGGGGGTGGATTCTGTACTGGAGGAGGAAGCGGAAGTGGATGGGGGTAATGAGGGGAGGGTTGCAGGACTTCCTGCATTTGCGTCACTTCCTCTTAACGGAAAGTAAGGGGGCGGCAAAGGGATCTCGGACTCAGGGGGCGTGTCCAAAATGGGCCTAACACCAGTCCTAGTGGACAAACAAGTCCTAGCTACCATGAGGCGACATTGCTCCTCGTGGCATGTCTGGAGCCATTTTGGCGAGTCATTTACGGCCTGTCTCCAACAATCAATATAAGGAAACTGGCCGTAAAGTTCAGGCCTACCTGATACAGCCACGTGTAAGCGCTGTACCAGAGTTGGATCCAAACTGCCACGTGGCGGCCATGCCGCAACCAAAGTAGGCCACTCCCTAGTACACAAAGTGACCAAACGTACAGGAGACATTTTAACCCCAAAATCACATGTCTTGAATCCCTTTTTAAAATTCTTCACCATACAACCTAAGGGATCCGGAATCGTTGACTGCGACGCACCCATACTTATCAATGGAACGTCGTTGACAACGAATACTATGCACGCGTACTATTCAACAGTCACACCCGTTTCCTCTAGCAACAGCACCACGTGGTACAGTTACCAAGTGAAACGTATACAATAATACAATAAATACTCAGGGAATTCCCGTACACACACAGCTGTTACACCAGTCACTAAATAATCAATATTATGCCCTTTGGCGTAACTATACAGTCACCCACGCTATAATTCTCTATATACGAATTACCCGTCTATAACACACCCCAGTAACATCGTCTTTTACAAATAGCGGTTACAGTACGGTTAGCATAGGTCAAAGCACAAGTTAAGGTCACAATACAATTATTAGTGGTTATGGTGTTAAACATGCAATGGACGACAGTGATTAGTACTTATATACAGTGTCAGTAAATATACAGGGTTATGGTACCGTGCACTATAATACAGCAACACACTATTAACACTCTCGCTAGACGGCTGAGCTCGCGCTATCTAACAAGATATACACTTTACTAAACAATCTTTATCACATTTACAATTCCCAACTAAACTATTGGCCAGTACCTTGATGGACTACCTAAAACTATATACACCCGTTTTGGTTAGCAACACTGCCCAAGCACCACATATAGCGAGCTAGAGGAACGAATTTACACAGGCGCCTCTTAGTCGATTACTATCAAAAATCTAGTGGGTTCCAAATTTACACGCCTTCCCACTTAGCCAAGATAGGTTGAGAGCTAGCGAACCGAATTTACACAGGCGCCGCTTAGTCTCCCGGTCCCTCCGACCTAGCGAACGTAATATACACCCTAGAACGCTAGTCTAGACAAGACACCGGTGTCCGGCTAGGGCTATTTACACAGGACCCCGCCTGACTAACCAAATCAAACGGTCTGACTAAAGAGCGTTCAATTGAGCGGTGCGCCTTCGCTCCTTCCCTCCGACAGAGGGGGCAGATTCCATACACAAATAACCCCTTATGGGCCTACCGCACAATCGGTATACCCCTAGTGGGTCTGCCGTCTAAAACAGCAGTTGTCTTACCTCCTCGTTCCTGAACCTGAGTTCACACTCATCGACGGGGACACCCCAGCACTTCTCACGTAGAGGCCGATGATCTCCTGGACAACAGACCAGTGGCGCCGAGACGAAGGGAGGTCCACGCAGAAGTTCAGGTGTGCAGCCGTAGAGAACGTGGGTAAAGATAGACCGTCTCACGCCTCTGCCTCTCAGCTACCGTTAAACGATGAGCTTCCCGGCCAATGCACCAAATGATACCGGAGAAACTGACGGAAGCGAAGCACAGAGAGATGGACACAGGTTTCTTCAGGAAGGAAGAGGTTCTTTATTGGATCACCGATCGGGACTCAGAGGGACTAGCGTCACCAAAATACCACAAGTTCTGAGCCCCGGACAATAGTGCAGGCTCCTTATATAGGCACATAACTCCTCCCATATTAAGCTCCACCCGCACATTCTCTTGACCAATCAATACAAATAAGAATTAACTTCCTGCTTGACCGCATGGCTTGTCCAGCACAATGGAGGAGGGGAATACTACATCCTGTATTCTTGCACATGCTCCGTACACTACTGATCGTATCTTGCCTCGTGCAACCAACTGATCGATACGTCAGCATATGCACGTACACATGCCACGTGGTAATCTCGGCCTACTAAATTTATTTTTACCGAGATTCCACCACATTAGTGTAAGAGTTAATGTTTAGCGTTAGTGTAGGGTAGGGGTTAATGTTTAGTGTTAGCAGTGTAGGAACTGATGTTTAGTGTTAGTGTAGAAGTTCATGTTTAATGTTAATGTTTAGTGTTAGTGTAGGTTTTAATGTTTAGTGTTAGTGTAGGGGTTAATGTTTAGTGCCATCAGTGTAGGAGTTAATGTTTAGTTGTAGTGTAGGGGTTAATGTTTAGTATTAGCAGTGTAGGGGTCAATGTTTTTTTTTTGTATTGTTGTCATTTAGTAATCACAAGAGAGGTAACAATGTTTACATAAAAAAGTACGTTTGACAAATTGAAAAAGTATACAAGTCGAAAACCCCTTCAGTGACTTATCTGAATCCAGTGCCGCTGTCTTCGGCGCTGGGTCCGGCTGTGCCTGGCTGTGCCCATGCTACTCACCCGCTGACGTCAGCCGGCGGGGGGAGACCTAATGCACATGCGCGGCAATGGCCACTCACATTAGACCTCCCCATAGGAAAGCATTGTTCAATTCTTTCCTCTGGGGATTCCGGTGACGCTGGAGGTCCTCATGCATAGCGTGAGGACGTCCAGCATAGTTTAAAACACTTTTTGTGTTCTAAGAACGCGGAAGTCCCTCTGGTGACTGTCTGATCGACAGCCACTAGAGGAGTTAACCCTACAAGGTAATTATTGCAGTTTATAAAAACTGCAGTAATTACACATCCAGGGTTAAGGGTTGGGGGAATTGGCACCCAGACCACTCCAATGAGCAGAAGTGGTCTGGGTGCCTGGAGTGTACCTGTAAGCTTTCCTAAGCTTATAACTGCACTCAGGGCCGGCCTTAGGCATTTGGGCGCCCTGTGCGAAAAATCTTCACGCGCAGGTGATGCTGCAGGAATAACGAAGGATGGCATGCATTCAGGGCCCGTGCAAGGATTCTTGCCGCCCTAGGCAAAGATCCGTTTTGCCGCCCCCTCTTGAATGCTTGGATCTGGACTGCCTGTACGGGTGGGACCAGTCTGATATGCTTCAGATATGTTCTCTCTGTAATGGCACTAGATGAGCTAAAACTAGCTTGAGATCTGAGCGGGGACCCACCGAAGGGCAGGCTAATTGAGCTGTTGTCCGTTCTTACCTATCTTGCTACTAGTTTTTCTCTCTTTAAGTTTAAAGGGCAATCCAGACATGGACCCCTTGCTCATGGTGCCTTGAGGGATATTGGCTATACCTCACTGATGATACCTTACAAGGTTGAAATGATCATTTGGTGTTGCTGTATCTCTCATGCAGAGGGAACTTGCTGGCATTTCGGATCTGGACTGCCCGTACTGGTCAACCAGTCTGATATGTTTCAGATATATTCTCTCTGTAATGGCACAAGATGAGCTAAAAGCAGCTTGAGATCTGAGCGGGGGACCCACCGGTGGGCAGGCTAATTGAGCTGTTGTCCCTTCTCACCTCTCTTGCTACTAGTTTTTCTCCCCTCTTGAATGTAACTACATTCTCTCAGAAGTGTATTCATTAAACTGTGGGTTAAAGTGCATTGAAAACTGAATTACAAAGTTTAAGCAAAAACAGCTGAGCTGTGACTGTAGCTGAGTTGGAGAATACTTCTAAATCAGCTATTTTGGTATAAATTTTGCCATTTGGTTTTTAATGAGGTCTGATCAGCTGTCCCTTTCCTCCATAGTGCCCAATCCCTCTCATTAGTGTTTACCCACATCTTTCTCCTCTGTTTCTGTTTCACAAAGCTTGCAGTCTCTAGGTTCATGATTTCTCTGCTCACTCTACGCCACAGATTCTTTACAGACTGTTTTTCTTTATTCCAAAAGGGTATTTCAATAAATTGAGAATTGTTGGGAATTTAAAATTACTTTTTAATTTAAGACCATAACACCCGTTAACATTCTCCAGATCTGGCTACTCTGCCCTTGAAATTAACCTTTAATTAATTTTGAATTCCCAACAATTCTCACTTATTGAATAACAGAGGAGATGTATAATGTCATCATCTCACCTTTTTAAAATCACTGTTTAGTGAATAGACTCCTAGGTGTCTAAGGGAAAGCCGAAAGACCAGTGGGAAATTTAGGGAAAGGGAACAGACTGAGAGGGCAATTAGGAAAGGGATAGAAAGATTGTTGAGGTATTTAGGAAATGGATACAGAGTAGGAAACATTTTAGGAGAGACACTGTGGTGGAATCTCGGTAAAAATAAATTTAGTAGGCCGAGATTACCACGTGGCATGTGTACGTGCATATGCTGACGTATCGATCAGTTGGTTGCACGAGGCAAGATACGATCAGTAGTGTACGGAGCATGTGCAAGAATACAGGATGTAGTATTCCCCTCCTCCATTGTGCTGGACAGGCCATGCGGTCAAGCAGGAAGTTAATTCTTATTTGTATTGATTGGTCAAGAGAATGTGCGGGTGGAGCTTAATATGGGAGGAGTTATGTGCCTATATAAGGAGATATTGTCCGGGGCTCAGAACTTGCTGTATTTTGGGGCTATTTTGAATGTGCGGGTGGAGCTTAATATGGGAGGAGTTATGTGCCTATATAAGGAGATATTGTCCGGGGCTCAGAACTTGCTGTATTTTGGGGCTATGGCACTATTGTCCGGGGCTCAGAACTTGCTGTATTTTGGTGACATTAGTCCCTCTGAGTCCCGATCGGTGATCCAATAAAGAATCTCTTCCTTCCTGAAGAAACCTGTGTCCATCTCTCTGTGCTTGGCTTCCGTCAGTTTCTCCGGTATCATTTGGTGCATTGGCCGGGAAGCTCATCGTTCAACGGTAGCTGAGAGGCAGAGGCGTGAGATGGTCTATCTTTGCCCACGTTCTCTACGACTGCACCCCTGAACTTCTGCGTGGACTTCCCTTCGTCTCGGCGCCACTGGTCTGTTGTCCAGGAGATCATCGGCCTCTACGTAAGAAGTGCTGGGGTGTCCCCGTCGATGAGTGTGAACTCAGGTTCAGGAACGAGGAGGTAAGACAACAGCTGTTTTAGACGGCAGACCCACTAGGGGTATACCGATTGTGCGGTAGGCCCAAAAGGGGTTTAAATCTGTGTATGGAATCTGCCCCCTCTGTCGGAGGGAAGGAGCGAAGGTGCACCGCTCAATCGTATGCTCTTTAGTAAGACCGTTTGATTTGGTTTGGAGTCAGGCGGGGTCCTGTTTAAATAGCCCTAGCCGGACACCGGTGTCTTGTCTAGACTAGCGTTCTAGGGTGTATATTTTGTTCGCTAGGTCGGAGGGACCGGGAGACTAAGCGGCGCCTGTGTAAATTCGGTTCGCTAGATCTCAACCTATCTTGGCTAAGTGGGAAGGCGTGTAAATTTGGAACCCACTAGATTTTTGATAGAGTAAATAGACTAAGAGGGTTCTGTTGTAAATTCCGCCCTCTAGTTCGCTATATGTGGTGCTTGGGCAGTGTGGCTAACCAAAACGGGTGTAGATAGTTTTAGGTAGTCCATTCAAGGTACTGGCCAATAGTTTAGTTGGGATTGTATATGTGTTAAAGATTGTTGGTAAAGTGTATATCTTGTTAGATAGCGCGAGCTCAGCCGTCTAGCGAGAGTGTTAATAGTGTGTTGCTGTATCATAGTGCACGGTACCATAACCCTGTATATTTACTGACACTGTATATAAGTACTAATCATTGTCGTCTATTGCATGTTTAACACCATAACCACTAATAATTGTATTGTGACCTTAAATTGTGCTTTGACCTATGCTAACCGTACTGTAACCGCTATTTTTTAAAAGACGCTGTTACTGGGGTGTGTTATAGACGGGTAATTCATATATAGAGAATTATAGCGTGGGTGACTGTATAGTTTCGCCAAAGGGCATAATATTGATTATTTAGTGACTGGTGTAACAGCTGTGTGTGTACGGGAATTCCCTGAGTGTTTATTGTGTTATTGTGTACGTTTCACTTGGTAACTGTACCACGTGGTGCTGTTGTCGAAGGAAACGGGTGTGACTGTTGCATAGAGTGTGTGTATAGTATTCATTGTCAACGACGTTCCATTGATAAGTATGGGCGCGTCGGAGTCAACGATTTTGGATCCCTTAGGTTGTATGGTAAAGCATTTTAAAAAGGGATTTAAAACATGTGATTTTGGGGTTAAAATGTCTCCTGTACGTTTGGTCACTTTGTGCACTAGGGAGTGGCCTACTTTGGTTGCGGCATGGCCGCCACGTGGCAGTTTGGATCCAACTCTGGTACAGCGTGTACACGTGGCTGTATCAGGTAGGCCTGAACTTTACGGACAGTTTCCATATATTGATTGTTGGAGACAGGCCGTAAACGACTCGCCAAGATGGATTCAGATATGCCACGAGGAGCAATGTCGCCTCATGGTGGCCAGGACTTGTTTGTCCACTAGGACTATGGTTAGGCCCATTTTGGACACGCCCCCTGAGTCCGAGATCCCTTTGCCGCCCCCTTACTTCCCTTTAGGAGGAAATGGTACGAGTACAGGAAGTTCTACACCCCTTCCCCCATTGCCCCCATCCACTTCCGCTTCCTCCTCCAGTGCAGAATCCACCCCCTCGTATTAAACCTCCCCTTCCGGAACCAGAACCAACCCCCGTTAGATCTGAATATCCTGATTTGGCGCCACTTCAAACTTCCGGTCAAGCTTCTTCTAGCTCGGCTCGGAGTGTTCTATTCACCGACTTTTCCCAAAATCAAGCTCCCACATCCTCATGCTTTATTACCCCCCAACTGGAACCCATAACTGACGCCCCTCCACGTAGCCCTATACTAACCCGACAACTGACCGGTACCCAACAACTCAAACATTACCAGATGCCTCTTCGTCTGAATCCTGGGTCAGCCTATCTCGATGCCGCAGGTCAAATGGCATATGCTGACCCAGTCTTCGTATATGTCCCGTTCACGACTACCGATCTCTTGAATTGGAAGACCCACAACTCCTCGTACACTGAGAAACCACAAAGCTATGACCGATCTGTTCACCTCGATAGTTCAGACACATAATCCGACATGGGCTGATTGCCAGCAGTTATTAATGACATTGTTCAATAATGAGGAAAGGACAAGGATTAACCAAGCGGCCATTAAAGCGCTAGAGGATGAAGCCCGTGCTTTAAACCAAGCCAATCCAGCAGCATGGGCCGCAACACATTACCCTAACACCGATCCCGACTGGAATGTTAATGGCGCAAATATGGTTCAACTAAAAGCCTATAGAGACGCTATAATTGCTGGCATGAAAGCCGGAGGGAAGAAAGCTATTAATATGTCGAAGACAGTTGAGGTGATTCAGAAAAGTGATGAAGCGCCCAGTGTCTTTTATGACCGATTATTGGAGGCATACCGCTTGTATACCCCCTTTAATCCGGAAGACGCTGATAATTCCCGAATGGTAAACTCCGCCTTTGTCAGCCAAGCTTACGGAGACATTAAGCGCAAGCTGCAGAAGTTAGAAGGGTTTGCAGGAATGTCTATCACTCAACTAATGGAGGTAGCAAATAAAGTGTACATGAACAGGGAAACAGAAAGTAAGAAAGAGGAAGAGCGCAAGATGCGTAAAAAGGCTGATATGCTAGCGGTAGCAATCGCAGGCGTAGATAGACGGGGCCCAGATAGAGGCGATAGTAGATGGAATAGGGAGCCTTTGAGTAGGAATCAGTGCGCGTATTGCAAGGAAGAAGGGCATTGGAGAAACGAGTATCCGCAAAGAGAGCAGTACGAGAGAGACCGACCCAGGGCAGGTTATGGAAACTTTAGAGGCAGAGCGAGAGGTAGAGGAGGCCCCGGAGGGAGCAATGGTAATAGAGGAAGTAATGGGAACAGAGGAAGTGTAAGGGAAGATAGGTACTATCCAGTAGCGCAAAGGTCCCGCGATAGAGAAGGTAGGGACTTTGTAGGATTTGCTGACACAGTCATGGAGGACTATTGATACCGACCGGGCTCCATCCCCCTTGGTCGAGCGGAGCCTATGGTCGATGTATCAATAGGGGGAAAAAGGAGTGCGTTCATGATCGACACTGGTGCTGAACATTCGGTGGTGACTAATCTAGTTGCTCCTCCATCTGGAAGAACTATTACTGTAATAGGAGCAACTGGAAGAAGTGCTGCAAAACCGGTTCTTAAAAGTCGACTCTGTACATTGGGAGGCCACGTAGTAAAACATAAATTCCTTTACATGCCTGAATGTCCAGTCCAATTGCTGGGACGTGATATGCTATCCAAATTACAAGCGCAGATTACGTTCCTACCAAATGGAACAACATCCTTAAAGTTTAATGGACCTTCAGGTATTATGACATTATCCGTACCAAAGGAAGAAGAGTGGCGACTTTATACAGCGTTGACTATCCAAAACCCTAGGAGTGATGAATCCTTATTCAACATACCAGGAGTTTGGGCAGAGAACAACCCACCAGGACTGGCCCGCAATATTCCACCTATTAAAATCGAACTAAAACTTGGGGTTTATCCAGTGAGCCTAAGACAATATCACATCCCGCAGGAGGCTAAGAAGAACATCCAATCTTATCTGGATAAGTTCATACGGTATGGTATCCTAAAATTCTGTACTTCCCCCTGGAACACCCCATTGCTGCCTGTTCAAAAGCCCGGTACAGATGAGTATCGACCTGTGCAGGACTTGAGAGCAGTCAATGATGCGGTTGTTAGCATACATCCAGTTGTACCCAATCCATATAACCTGCTTGCTTTAATTCCGGGCGGGGCTACTTATTTTACAGTCTTAGACCTCAAAGATGCCTTCTTTTGCCTCCGAATTGCCGCAGAAAGCCAATGTATCTTCGCTTTCCAATGGGAAAACGCTGTGACGGGCTCAAAACGCCAAATGACCTGGACAAGACTGCCCCAAGGGTTTAAAAATTCACCTACCCTATTTGGTTCAGCTCTAAGTCAAGATCTACTGGATTTCGAGTCCATCCCAGGAGAGTGTGTATTGTTACAATATGTAGATGACTTGTTGATAGCAGCAGTTACAAAGGAAATATGTCAGCAAGCAACGCACGATCTACTACACATTCTCTGGAAGGCAGGATACAAGGTGTCTAGAAAGAAGGCTCAGTTGTGTTTGCCAACTGTCAAATATCTGGGATTCCATATCTCTGAAGGTCAAAGAATTATGGGGCCAGAGAGAAAAGAAGCTGTGTGCCAAATACCGATACCCAAGAATAGAAGACAAGTGCGAGAATTCTTGGGGGCAGCAGGCTTCTGTAGGATATGGATTCCCAGCTACGCGATACTGGCAAAACCTCTGTATGCAGCTATCAAAGGTACAGAGCACGACCCCTTCTTATGGACTCAAGAACAGCAAACGGCATTTGAAGATGTGAAGAAGGCTTTGATGAGTGCCCCAGCATTAGGTCTACCTGATCACACACGACCATTCTACCTGTATGTACATGAGCAAAGAAGAATGGCTGTGGGAGTATTGACACAGTACTTGGGATCATGGCAAAGACCTGTTGCCTACATGTCTAAGCAACTGGATGCAGTGGCCAGCGGACTTCCACCTTGTCTAAGAGCCGTAGCTGCAGCCGCCCTGCTAGTAGCTGAAGCCGATAAACTCACTCTGGGTCAAGAACTTTATGTACGAGTTCCACATGCAGTACAGACGTTGTTGGATTACAAAGGAAATCATTGGTTTAGTAACAGCCGTATGACCAAGTATCAAGCAATGTTGTGTGAAAACCCAAGAGTGCATTTAGAGACTGTAAATACCTTAAAACCAGCTACCCTTTTGCCACAACCTACTGAAAGTCAACATGATTGTTTGGAAGTGATGGATGAAGTATTTTCAAGTAGACCAGATCTTCGTGATTTTCCCATCCAGAACCCCGATGTTCAATATTACACCGACGGCAGTAGTTATGTGAAAGAAGGGATCCGCTATGCAGGATTTGCAGTAACAACGATAGACAAGGTGATAGAAGCTCGACCACTGGCAAAAGGAACATCAGCACAAAAGGCAGAATTGATAGCACTGACACGAGCGTTACAATTGGCTGAAGGTTTAAGAGTGAACATCTACACGGACTCCAAGTATGCGTTTTTAACCACTCATGCCCACGGAGCTTTGTATAAAGAAAGAGGACTATTGAATTCAGAAGGCAAAGAAATCAAGTACGCAGCTGAAATCCTACAACTACTGGAAGCAGTGTGGGAGCCGAAAGAAGTCGGTATTATACATTGCCGAGCGCATCTGAGAGGAGATGGTGATGTAACCAAAGGAAATCGGATGGCAGATAGTGCAGCTAAGCGTGCCGCTGAATCGGGAAGACAGGAGTATGTGGAGCATATAGCTGCTCTTATACCAACTCCACTGTCTCAATGGACTCCAGTTTATACAGCTCAAGAAGAGGAGTGGTTAAAAACTGAACCTGGAAAGTATTTGGAGAACAGATGGTATCAGTTAGAAGATGGAAGAATAGACATTCCAGCATCACTAGCGGTAGAAATTGTCCAAAACTATCACAACGGGACACATTCTGGGAGAGACAGCACAGAAGAATCTCTCGGAAAACATTTCTACATACCAAGATTGTCCAACTTGACTCAGGCCATTGTACGAAGATGTGTAACGTGTGCTAAAAATAATGCAAGGCAAGGACCAGTAAAGCCACCAGGAGTCCAGTTTATGGGGGGACTCCCCATGTCCGATCTACAAATTGACTATACAGTAATGCCTAAATCTGGTGGACATCGCTACCTACTGGTAGTTGTGTGCACCTATTCAGGCTGGGTAGAAGCATGTCCTACTCGTACAGAGAAAGCAGGAGAAGTTGTGAGATTCCTGCTACGAGAAATAATACCCCGATATGGACTACCCTGCTCTATAGGATCGGACAATGGTCCAGCTTTTGTTCATCAGTGCCTACAACAACTGACTCATATGCTTGGTATAAAGTGGAGGCTTCATACGGCATATAGACCCCAGAGTTCTGGTAAGGTAGAGAGAATGAATAGAACTATTAAGAATCAGTTGGCTAAAATGTGTCAGGAAACCCAACTTAAGTGGAACGTTCTCTTACCCATAGCTCTATTGCGAATCCGCAGTACACCTACCAGAAGGATGGGCCTCTCTCCTTTTGAAATCATGTATGGGCGACCACCTCCCGTACTTGGTAACTTAAGGGGGGATTTGAGTCAGTTGGGAGAAGGAATTACCCGGCAGCAGGTTGTAGAGTTGGGTAAGACTATGGAGGAGGTACAGAAATGGGTACAAGATAGATTACCTGTGAATATTTATCCCCCTGTTCATAGTTACCACCCAGGAGACCAAGTGTGGATTAAAGAGTGGAATAATGTACCGTTAGGGCCCAAGTGGAGAGGTCCTTATGTTGTTCTTTTGTCTACCCCTACAGCGATAAAAGTAGCCGAAGTGACTCCGTGGATACATCACTCCAGGGTTAAACCAGCAGCAGTCGATTCTTGGCAAGCTACAGCAGATCCAGAGAATCCCTGTTAAAACGCACGACTCAGTCGGAGTGACGAGGAACCTTGTGGATTACAAATTTTATTGTTTCAGAGATTTGGTAAGTGAGTGAGAAGGCCATAATAAAGCCTGTCCGCTCACCAACGAGTGTATAAGTCAGGAAAAGTCTCGAAGGGACCCCTGTGAAGACGAGCAGAACTCCATTCCCTGCAGCCCTTACAGCCTGGAAGCTGAGGTGCCTTCACACGGACGAAGACTGAGGATGCCGACGAAAGATGTGTTTCTGATAATGTTTTTATATGTGTATTTTTATATTCAGGAAGGTAGAGGTACCGACACTCCTAGCTGTGAGGTATGCATTAAGACTACAAGAACAGGTAACCATATTTCCCAGACCCTAATTTGGCATTCGCAATACGAGTGTAAAGGAGATGTATCAAGATGTAGATACTTAAATATAGAATATAGTGTGTGCCATTTAGGAGTAGGAGAACCTAAGTGCTTCAGTCCAGAGTATCAACCCCGTACGATTTGGTTGACTCTCAGGAATGGAGATCCTCAGGGGACCCTAATTAATAAAACGGTATTAGAATCCGTATATTCTTCAGGTGTTCTGCTATTTGATGCGTGTAAAGCGATATCAAGTGGTAGAAAGCCGTGGAATGTATGTGGGGATCTTAGATGGGAGAGGACGTATGGGTCTAACGATAAATATATTTGTCCCAGTAGAAAAAATAAGTATGTGAGTCCTAGATGCCCAAATAGAGATTATAACTTTTGCCCATATTGGTCTTGTGTGGGGTGGGCAACTTGGGGACAGACAGTAGACAAGGACATGATTGTGACTAAGTTGCCTACCAATCCATACTGTAAGTCTATGGAATGCAATCCAATCCATATACTTATAAATTACCCCGACAAGTTCTTAGATAAATATGGTAATTTATTTGGGTTTCAAATATATGGGACGGGTTTAGATCCTGGGACAGTATTGTTTATAGGGATAGAGACTGATACGGTAACCTCCCAAACTCATCAAGTATACCATTCCTTTTATGAAGAGATGAGTATAGATAATAAGATCCCTCATAATGCTAAAAACCTGTTTATTGATTTAGCCGAAAGTATTGCCGGTAGTCTTAATGTTACCAACTGCTATGTGTGTGGAGGTACTAACATGGGAGACCAATGGCCTTGGGAAGCAAAGGAGGTAATGTCCGGTTCTGAGGCAGTTGACCAATTAATATCTACACAAGCCGATTATCATATGAGTGTTAGAGGTAAATCTGAGTGGAGATTAAAGACCTCCATCATAGGTTATGTTTGCATAGCAAGGAAAGGGATGATGTATAATACTTCTGTAGGAGAATTAACTTGTCTAGGGCAAAAAGCTTATGATGATGATACAAAGAATACAACTTGGTGGTCGGCTTCAAATGTCTCAGAACCATCTAACCCGTTTGCAAGATACGCCAATTTAAAGGATGTGTGGTTTGATCTATCCATCACATCTAACTGGAGAGCCCCAGCAAATTTGTACTGGATCTGTGGTAAGAAAGCCTATTCGGAGTTGCCACAGGACTGGGAAGGGGCATGTGTGTTGGGTATGCTCAAACCATCCTTCTTCTTGTTACCTATCGAAACAGGTGAGACTTTAGGTGTTAAAGTGTATGATGTGAATCATAGGAAGAAAAGGGGACCCATAGAGATAGGCACCTGGGAAGATAATGAATGGCCTCCCCAGCGTATTATAGATTACTATGGGCCAGCCACGTGGGCAGAGGATGGTACCTTTGATTATAGAACCCCAATTTATATGCTCAACCGTATTATAAGATTACAGGCAGTGGTTGAGATCATTACTAACGAGACCTCACAAGCGCTCAATCTTCTAGCGAAGCATAATACCAGGATGAGGACAGCAGTATACCAAAATAGGTTAGCCTTGGATTACCTTTTGGCAGTAGAGGGAGGTGTATGTGGGAAGTTTAACCTGAGCAATTGCTGTCTTCAAATAGATGACGAAGGGCAAGCAATAGCTGAGCTTACTAGCCATATGGTTAAACTAGCGCATGTGCCTACTCAGGTATGGAAAGGGTATAATCCAAGTAGTTGGTTTGGTAGCTGGTATGAGTGGTTTGGAGGGCTTAAGGCAGTGGTAGGTGGAGTCCTACTGATTTTAATGTTGTGTCTACTCCTGCCATGTCTAATACCCTTAGTAGTTAGGTCTGTGCAAAGCCTGATAGAAAATATAGCAGAGAGGAAGGCTGCTGCACAGATAATGGCAATTTATAAATATAAGGCTCTAGATCAGGGAGAACCAATGCAGGAAGATGAGTGTTGAAGATTCATATCATAGATAAGTCTGGTCTGGTTCATGGTAACTTGCGGTATATACAAACTAAGGTTAAGTGATGCCTCAAGTAATTGTGAAATATCAAGAGGCATCAAAGGGGGGAATGTGGTGGAATCTCGGTAAAAATAAATTTAGTAGGCCGAGATTACCACGTGGCATGTGTACGTGCATATGCTGACGTATCGATCAGTTGGTTGCACGAGGCAAGATACGATCAGTAGTGTACGGAGCATGTGCAAGAATATAGGATGTAGTATTCCCCTCCTCCATTGTGCTGGACAGGCCATGCGGTCAAGCAGGAAGTTAATTCTTATTTGTATTGATTGGTCAAGAGAATGTGCGGGTGGAGCTTAATATGGGAGGAGTTATGTGCCTATATAAGGAGCCTGCACTATTGTCCGGGGCTCAGAACTTGCTGTATTTTGGTGACATTAGTCCCTCTGAGTCCCGATCGGTGATCCAATAAAGAATCTCTTCCTTCCTGAAGAAACCTGTGTCCATCTCTCTGTGCTTGGCTTCCGTCAGTTTCTCCGGTATCAACACAATGAGCAAACATTTAGGGGAAAAAAGAAACTGTCCAATATAAACACACACACACACACTGCCAATACATTATTATTATTTTATTACTTATATATCACCAGCAAAATTCCGTAGCTCTGTACAATGGGTGGACTAACAGACACGTAATTGTAACCAGACAAATGGACGCACAGAAACAGAGGGGTTGAGGGCCCTGCTCAATGAGCTTACATGCTAGAGGGAATGGGGTATAGTGACACAAAGGGTATGAGTAGGGGTAATAAAATAGGTTGCTAGAAAAGTATTCACTGGAAACTTAGTAGGTTATTTTTTGACAGTTGCAGGAAAGGAGTCATGGGGGGGAGGGGGGGGGGATGAAACTCCGCTAACAGTTTAAATGAAATGCTTTCCTGAAGAAGTGTGAAGAGTGGAGACTGGGTGAAAGTCTAACAGAGAAGGGAGTTCCACAGAAAAGGTGCAGCCCTGGAGAAATCTTGGAGGCGAGCATCAGATGTGGGAGTATGGACAGAGTATAGACGAAGGTCTTCGTCAGAGTGCAGGGGCCTTGATGAGACATACTTGTGTATTAGGAAGGAAAGGTAGGTTGGAGCAGCATTATGTAGACTTGTAAGCAACCACCAGAATTTTAAATTGAGCCCTATATCTAACTGGAAGCCAATGTAGGGACTAACAGAGGGGGGAGGCGTTGGGAGGTGTGGGCGGACAGGAAAGTGAGCCTTGCCGCCGCATTCATAATAGATTGCACCAGTGCAATCTGGGAACATGTAAGACCACTAAGAAGGGGATTGCAGGAGTCAAGACGAAAAAGAACAATGGCATGGACCAGCTCCTTAGCTGTGTCTGGGGTTAAATAGGGGCGGATGGGGGCGTGGCTAACCACGGAGCAAGATGGTCGCATGAACTCTTTGCTCCACCAACAGGGCGCCTAATCCAATGCTATCCTAACGAACTAAGCAGCATCCACTGAAATTAATCAATGATGTCGCACCACAGGAATAAGAGGAGCTCGGCGAAACCGGACAAGCTCAATTTTTTTAGCCAGAAAAGCGCCCATGCGTCTCTGGCGGCACAGGCCTCGACGGACACCACGGATCCTGAAATGGAGGATGGCGACCAGGTCACTAACCCATCACAATCACCAGACAAGTCACCGATCACGAAAGCAGATCTAACAGCAGCCATGGAGATACTCTCCACTAAGCTCATCACCACATGGCAGCACACGGCGGACTCTATGCGCAAGGACATCCAAGAACTTGGCAAGCGGACGTCGCACATGGAAGACAAGTGCGACGAGTTCGCTACCGCGCACAATGATTTGGCCACAAATGTGGAACGCATGGCGACAGAAATTACTAGACTGGAGGATAAAATAGCTGACTTGGAGGACCGGTCACGCCGGAACAACCTCCGATTAAGGGGAGTCCCCGAAGAGGTTGCCACCGACGAACTGCAGGCCTATGTGAGGAAGCTACTGCACGCTTATGTTCCAGAAATACCGGCAGACATGCTACTGGTAGATAGAGTACACCGTATTCCGAAACCCCGGCATCTCCCACAGACGACGCCCAGAGACATACTACTTCGGGCACACTATTTCCACATTAAGGAGCATGTACTCAGAAGCAGCAGAATGCGGGAACAACCTCCAACTGATTACCCCGATATCAAAATCTATGCGGACTTGTCAGCTGCTACCCTCAAAAAACGGAGGGAGTTCTCCCAAGTCACTACCACATTGCGGTCGCGAGGCATCCGATACCGCTGGGGTTTCCCCACTAAACTGATTGTTACTAAAGATGGCGGCACGACGGTGATGAACACCCCTATAGAAGGCACAACGAAATTACTCGCATGGAATATACCGATGGAACCAGCGACCAACTCTACGAGTCAAGCAGGTACATTAAAACGGGACTGGGACAAACCTAAGCGCTAATTTAATACCAGTTGAAGGCCTGGTCTACGAATGTTTATGGCCTTATAACAAGGACTAAAAAACTTTATAGAGACACTGTGATTTTTCCTTCTCTCTTAGTCTTTTTTTTGGCTTCCAGCGACAAGCTTGGAGTGTCCCGGGCGCGGGATTCCTCAGGGGGTCTTGGCGGCCGGGGAGGTCGGACCAGGTTCTCCCGCCATCCCTGTGACGAAGCGTACGCAGAGCAGTGGCAATCACGGGGGGGCCGGGTCTGGCCATCTGCCTGTAGTGGAGGAATACCCTCATTCCGACCCGACACTGCCTTTAAAGAACACGAACCTTCGGAAGGCGAGTACCCTGAACCCACACACGCTCGGATGTTGCGAGCATGCAAACTGCAGAGTGAGCGGCCCGCTAAACGGACTGAGCAGGAGACACCTGCTAAAAGACATAATCCAATAATTGGGGCTCACCTGGGTCGTGGGTGACCCCGAGGTAACGGAGACCTGCACTCCAGGCTCCCTGAAAATGTATTGGGATTTGTTATGTAGGGCATTTGAAGCATAGAGGGGGAAGCTAGCGACAGGAGTGATAGTCGGTTATGTTGTGTTATGTAAACTAGAAAATCACTCATGTGTTAGGTTAAGAGGGTGTCATGCATAACGAGGTAACCCCATACTATGGCGAATCATCCCCATACCACCCATACTTAGTCTCCTCTGGTGACCGAGAACAATTAACAAATTACAGGTCTCTAGAAAGGGGCGGAAGGTAGGCCCAAACTCGGACGGAAGTCCCCAGAACCCAGTAAACTGTGAGGCGAATAAGCCATTCACACGGCACACCCTACACCCAGTGGATGCACCTATCAAAATACCCATAGGCGCCCAATAGCCACGTTTATGGTAGAAAATTATTTCTTCCATCCCTCGTTAGTGGTAACACCACTTACTGTCTCCACGCGAGACGTTCTGTACATAGTTCTCAGTTTTTACCCCAGTTTATCCACCCCACCCCAAGATGCCATAGACCGGCAACAAACCCATACAGGGCCGAATCTCACACCCAATCTTTTCCTTTACCACCCCAAAAATGCAGTGCTACTTTGCCAAGTATTTCATTATTATCTGCCTAAATGGTCGTTACACGAGGTGCAACAAACCTCCCCCCCACATAGAGGTGGAGGTATTTTAATATTAGACCACTCTGCAGCAGAGCTTACTTGTTATTCATAAATGGTGAAAATAATGTCTATTAACACACGAGGTCTGAATACGCCGCACAAAAGGAGAATCCTTATAGATGAAGCAAAGCACACTAAAGCTGATATACTGTGCTTACAGGAGACTCATTTTAAACATAATAAGGTCCCTACATTTGCAGGCAAAGAGTATCCAATACAATACCACTCCACATATTCCTCAAAATCCAGGGGGGTGTCCTTCCTTATCCACGCTTCGGTCACATTCGAACTTTTGAGCCTCAGAAAAGACGCACAAGGCCGATACCTAATACTGCACTGTAGTATTAACAATGATTTATATACTTTGGTTGGGATATATGGCCCAAATACTAATCAGAAGAATTTCCTTCAGAGAGTATTACACAAAATTCCCACTACATACCCATCCTCCACAATTGTATGTGGTGATTTAAACCACATTCTACAGCCTAAACTGGACTCCACACAGACAGCAGGTCCCTTACGATGTAAATCACTATGCAAACAGGCTACGGCCTTAACAAAACTCCTTATGGAATATAACTTATATGATGTGTGGAGAACACACCATCCGAATGATCGGGAGTTTACCTATTACTCCTCAGTACATAAAACGTACACTCGAATTGATTTTATATTCGTGTCAGGGGACCTACTAACGACGGCCTTACAAAGTGACGTAGGTAATATAGTTTGGTCTGATCACGCACCCATCACGCTAACACTACTAGATAAATTTAAATCACGTGCAACATCCCAGTGGCGTCTGAATGAGGCCCTCCTGCGAGACCCTAAATTCACAGCTAAACTCACAGAAGAGATTAACGCATTTTTTGATATAAATGACACACCAGATGTCTCCTCGGTCACGGCATGGTTAACGCACAAAGCATTCATCCATGGCCTCCTGATTAGTCAGGCGTCCTACCTCCATAAACAAGCAAAAGCAAATTATGTTTCCCTTGTGAGACAGCTTAGAAAAGAAACGCTTATACAGACGTCCAACCCGTCCATGGCCACCCAACAAAATATAGATCAAATTAAAAAACAATTGAACGACATCCACCTCCACACATCAGCCACTATTGCCAATAGACTTCAGCTCCGAACATATACACAGGGTAGTAGGGCGGGGAAAGCTTTAGCAACTCTTTTGCGTCACAAAAGACAAAATTCCAAAATACCGTTTTTACTTAATCCACAAGGAAATAGAGTATACGACCCCTGTGATATTAATAACCTACTAGCCGATTATTATGATACATTATATAACCTAAAAAAAGATGTACATACGCACCAGCCAACTCCCTCGGACATTAACTCCTTCTTGGAAGGTATACGCACACCACAACTCACACAACAAGAGAGATCTCTATTAGAAGAACCCATTACCCAAAATGAAATAGCAACTACAATTCATGCACTCCCGAAAGGGAAATCCCCAGGCCCTGATGGGTTTACTAACGCTTATTACAAAAGCTTCTCTCACGCATTAACCCCTATGCTAGAGAAACTTTATAACATGATCATCCAGACAGGTAAAATCCCGCAAGAAATGTTGTTAGCGCATATCACCACTCTCCCTAAACCTGGGAAACCACCACACAAAAGCCAAAATCTAAGACCTATATCGCTCCTAAACACGGATTTAAAAATATTAACCAAAATATATGCCAATAGAATAGGGACACTTCTACCCAAGCTAATCCAAGACGACCAAGTGGGGTTTATACGGGGCCGACTGGGCTCAGATGGGACCAGGAAACTGATCAACATCCTTCACAGTATCCAGCTGTCCGGGGTACCCAGTGTGGCACTGTCATTAGATGCGGAGAAAGCGTTTGACAGGCTACACTGGGGATATCTGACGGCAGTACTACAGAAATTCGCTTTCCCGGAGAGTTTAATTAGACTAATATCGGCGCTATATGACAACCCGTCAGCAAAAATAGCTAATGGGGGTTTTACCTCCAAAACTTTTAGGATCTCAAATGGATCTAGACAGGGATGTCCACTATCCCCACTGTTGTACATCCTGGCATTGGAACCGCTGGCCCAGCATATTAGAGAATCCACTGCTATTGAAGGGATAACCATAGGGGGGAAAACGCACAAGATCACCTTATTTGCCGACGATGTAATGTTGACCGTATCACAACCAGATAAGTCATTGCCAAAATTACAAAATATACTAACAAAGTTTGGGAACTGCTCCTATTACAAACTTAATGTTAGCAAAACCCAAGCCCTGGGCCTCAATCTCTCAGCTACCCAAATTACTAGCCTACAAAAAAGACACTCATTTGACTGGAGACGAGACCACTTAACTTTCTTGGGAATTCATCTCACACCCTTGACTGGGCAGTTATATAAAGCAAACTACCTACCATTACTCAATAATATTAAGCAACAGATATGCAGTTGGAAGGGCAAATATGTCTCCTGGATGGGTAGGATAGCAGCAATAAAGATGATGATCTTACCCAAGCTGCAATACCTATTCAGGACGCTTCAAATCCATGTACCGAATAACTTTTTTGTTGACACACAACGCTTACTAAATAGATATATCTGGGGAGGAAAGCGCTCCAGAGTGGCCGCAACCACTATGTACAAACCCTTCAGAGAAGGGGGGATGGGGGTACCAGAGATTAGGAGGTACTACACGGCAGCTCTCACGAGTACGCTCGTAGCGACATTTCACCATGTAAAGACACCACCATGGCACCAGATCGAAATGGCACAGGTGGGCGGCATAGCGATGTCCACACTGGCCTGGATTCCCAAAGACAAAAGGCCAAAATACAGGAATGTCAGCCCAACTATAACGGCTACATTGGCCGTCTGGGACAAGTTTATTACAAAACACTATCCAGCTGCCTATTTCTCCCCAGCACTACCAATCCAAGCATTCGGCATTCTGATACCGGGATTTGACCATGGACTATGGCAAAACCATGGGGTCAAATGCCTATCCCAATTAATGTCGGGAGGCCAATTGCTTACTTATGATTCACTTTCCAAAACGTTTAACTTGCCCCATAAAACATACTACGCTTATTTACAACTACACTCGTGGGTGCAGAAACATGTTACGGTAGATAGGACACGTAGCCAAAGTGGTACCCTATCATTATTAGAGAAAGTATGTGTCACTACTACACAACCACAAAAACTACTGTCTCTTATGTACAAAATGCTTAGTACTAATACCCCACCCAAGACTCTACAATTTGTACGGGCGTGGGAACAAGAGTTGAGGGTAGATATATCAAACGAAGATTGGTCAAGAATAATACTAGCCCACAAACAACTAACATTGAACGCATCCCACGTAGAAACAAGTAGAAAAGTACTATATCGTTGGTATGTAGTACCGACTACACTACACAAATACGACAGGGGGAAGTCTGAACTCTGCTGGAGGTGCAACAATGAGCTGGGCACGATGCTCCACATATGGTGGACATGCCCCACTCTGAAACCTTTCTGGGAGAATACTTCGAGAGCCATTGAAGGCCTTACTGGCAGGAACATACCATTCACACCAGAAACGTACTTGTTATTAGCATTACCTCAGGGCTTAAAGAAAATAGACCTATATCTCATGTACCATGTCATTATTGCAGCTCTCATGTGCATAGGTAGATTGTGGCTAACAACAAACTCCCCGGACATTGATAAGTGTCTGGACTCAGTAGAGACCACTAAATCATATGAAATAGCAGCACGGCAGATGAAAACAAGGAACCCATTTTGGCAAATAGCATGGGAAAAGTGGGATATTTGGAGAAAACCAGCCCAATAGAATGTGCACCCAGGGAATCCTGAGTAAAGTTGATTCCTCAGCACAGTCCGGTCTTAAAACTCCTTTCCTCCCCCTCCCCCCCTCCTCAACCCTTTACCCTTCCCCTTTCCCACCAGTTGGTTAAAATTAATAACAGGTGCTAACTGAACCTAACTCATTAATGTAGAGCTGCAATGTCTAGCATTCGGAAACTCGGCAGCTAAACATAAAAGTAACTAAATTTTTGGTTCATGTATTAAATAACTTCGTTAGTATGGCTATGGTGTAAAATACTATAGATTGTGTTGATCTCCTCTGTGAAATCCATTACTAATTTACATATTCAATCTCTATATGTTTAAAGTTTAAATATCTGTGAAACAATATCCTAACTGTTGAATGGAATGTACCACATGCATTGTCAAGGTTCAGTTGTATAAAAGGTATTATATATTTGAAAATTCAATAAAAAATATTATACAAAAAAAAATAGGGGCGGATGCGAGCTATGTTTTTGAGATGGAAGCGGCATGATTTGGCGATCGACTGGACATGAGGGGTGAAGGAGAGATCGGAGTCAAAGAGAACACCTAGGCAGCGAGCCTGCGAGGTAGAGGTGATGTGGCGCCGTTGACTTGGAAGGAGACAGACACAGGAGTAGTAACACTTGAGGGAGGAAAGACCAGAAGTTCTGTTTGAAACAAGGGAGGGGGGAGTAAGAAGAAAACAAGGGAGGGGGGAGTAAGAATAAAACAAGGGAGGGGGGAGTAAGAAGAATACAAGGGAGGGGGGAGTAAGAAAAAGACAAGTGGAGGGGGCTAAGAAGGGGGGAGGGGGAGTATGAAGAGGGGTGGTGGGAGTAAGAAGAAGAGGGGTGGGAGGAGTAAGAAGAAAAGGGGGGAGTAAGAAGAAGAGGGGAGGGGGGAGTAAGAAGAAAGGGGGGGAGGGGAGTAAGAAGAAGACAAGTGGAGGGGAGGAGTAAGAAGAAGATGGGAGGGGGGAGTAAGAAGAAGAGGGGAGGGGGAAGTAAGAAGAAGAGGGGAGGGGGAGTAAGAAGAAAGGGGGAGGGGGGAGTAAAAAGAAAGGGGGAGGGGGGTAAGAAGAAGAGGGGAGGGGGGAGTAAGAAGAACACAGGGAGGGGGAGTAAGAAGAACACAGGGAGGGGGGTGAGGAGAGGGGGAGGCAAGAAGAACAGAGGGAGGGGGGGAGTGAGAAGAACACAGGGAGAGGGGGGCGAGGAGAAGGGTAGGTGAGAAGACACGGGGGGAAGTGAGAAGAACACAGGAGAGGGGGTGAGGAGAAGTGGAGATGAGGAGAAGGGGAGGTGAGGAAAACACAGGGAGGGTGGGTGTGAGAAGAGAACCCCAGGGGAGGGTGGGGGGAGAGGAGAGACCACTAAGGGGCGGGGAGAGCTCTAAGGGACAGAAGGGAGAGCTCTTTCACACTACACGCACACACACACAATGCATCCCTATACATACACAGAAACACACAATGCATCCCTTACACACACATGCAAACACACATACACACACTGCTTCTCTTACATACACACGGAAACAATGCATTTCTTACACACACTCAATGCACACACATACAGACACACACCTTGCATCCCTTATGCATACAAACACAGATTCACACAATGGATCCCTTACACACAACCACAAACACACACTGCTTCCACTACACACAAACACACTGCATCACCTACACAAACTGGTATGCCTATACACTACATTCCATAAGCACGCACATTAGATCCTCTACAATAACACATAACACATCCCCTACACACTACACTCCCTGTGAGCGAATTTAATGGGTGGAACATATAGGTGGACTTATGGGTGGGCCTTATGGGAATACTCACCGTCAGGCCCTGGGGCCCAGACCTTGAGCTGCTTCCTGTTCTCCCAGAACATTTAATTTTGTGACCGCAGTTACAAACAGCCTCCAGAGATCCGGTTCTACACCAGACCAGTGGAGCGAAACTGCAGCCAGTGCCCATCACCATCTTCATCTGGTTGTAAGTAGGCAATCTAGTATATTATTAGTGACACTAATCTCTAATTAACCTCACATTAAAGGGACACTATAGTCCCCTGAACCACTGCAGCTTAATGAAGTGGTTCCGGTGTCTATAGCGTCTCCCTGCAGGCTTTTTAATGTAAACACAGTGTGCAGCACTGGCGTTAGTTCATATGGCAGATCATATGGGTGGGGCATTGTGATGTCACATGGGAGAGCGGCACATTTTTCTTTTGCCTAGGCCGGCAAAAATCCTTGCACCGGCCCTGGTGTTATCTGCATATAAATAATAATGGAATCGAAAGGAGCTGATGAGTATACCAAGGGAGGCAGTATAGGTGGAGAACAGTAGGGGACCAAGGACTGAACCTTGGGGGACACCAACAGAGAGGGGTTGGGGAGAAGAGGAAGAGCCAAAGAAAGAAACACTGAAAAAGCCCTTGGAGAGGTAGTAGGAGCACCAGGAGAGAGCAGTATCTCGTAGACCAAGATTATGGAGATGATCAACAGTGTCAAAGGCAGCAGAAAGATCAAGGAGAATTAGGATAGAGTAATGGCCGCAAGATTTAGCAGCGATTAAATCGTCGGATACTTTGGTCACAGCTGTTTGAACATAGTCACGAGCGCGGAATGCAGACTGAAGCGGGTCAAGCACAGTGTTGAATTTGAGGAAGTCTGTCAATCTCGCATACACAACTCTCTCAAGGATCTTGGAGGCAAACGGCAGTAGCGATATACATCCATACACACATACTGCCTAATGTGTACATCCATACACGCACACTACCTAATGCATACATTTAACCATACACACACTGCCCATTACATACATACTGCCTAATACATACATCCATTCACACATACTGCCTAATACATACATCCATACACACATACTTCCTAATACATACATCCATACGCACATACTGCCTAATACATAAATCCATACACACACATACTGCCTAATACATACAACCATATGCACAAACTGCCTAATACATCCATCCATACGCACGTACTGCCTAAACATACATCTATACACACACACATACTGCCTAATACATACAACCATATGCACAAACTGCCTAATACATCCATCCATACGCACGTACTGCCTAAACATACATCTATACACACACACATACTGCCTAATACATAAAACCATACGCACATACTGCCTAATACACACATCTATACGTACACACTGCCTAATACATATACCCATATGCATGCACTGCCTAATACATACATCTATACACACATACTGCCTAATACATCCATCTATACGCACGTACTGATTAATACATCCACCCATACACACATACTGCCTAATACATACTTTTTTGATTGAATACATCATTTATGGTTTAGAAACCAGAGTACCATATATACTCGAGTATAAGCCGACCCGAATATAAGCCGAGGCCCCTAATTTTACCCCCAAAAGCTGGGAAAACTTATTGACTCGAGTATAAGACTAGGGTGGGAAATGCAGCAACTACTGGTAAATTTCTAAATAAAATTAGATCCTAAAAAAATTATATTAATTTAATTTTTATTTACAGTGTGTATATAATGAATGCAGTGTGTGTGTATGAATGCAGTGTGTGCGTATGAGAATGCAGTGTGTGCGTATGAGTGCAGTGTATGGGTGCAGTGTGTATGGGTGCAGTGTGTGTGTTGGGAATAACACTTTGCCTTCACAAATACACTTTGCCTATATTGACCCACTTACCCACTTATGGACATAAATGCTTGTTGAGTACTAAAACACTAACAGTGTGTGTATGAGTGCAGTGTGCGTGTATGAGTGCAGTGTGTGTGTATGAGTGCAGAGTGTGTGTATGAGTGCAGAGTGTGTGTATGAGTGCAGAGTGTGTGTATGGGTGCAGAGTGTGTGTATGGGTGCAGAGTGTGTGTATGGGTGCAGTGTGTGTGTATGGGTGCAGTGTGTGTGTATGAGTGCAGTGTGTGCAGTGTATGTATGAGTGCAGTGTGTGAATGCAGTGTGTGTATATGAATGCAGTGTGTATATGAATGCAGTGTGAGTGCAGTGTGTGTGTGTGAATGCAGTGTGTATATGAGTGCAGTGTGTGTGTGTGAATGCAGTGTGTATATGAGTGCAGTGTGTGTGTGTGAATGCAGTGTGTGTATATGAATGCAGTGTGTATATGAATGCAGTGTGAGTGCAGTGTGTGTGTGTGTGAATGCAGTGTGTGTATATGAATGCAGTGTGTATATGAGTGCAGTGTGTGTGTGTGTGAATGCAGTGTGTGTATGAGTGCAGTGTGTGTGTATGAGTGCAGTGTGTGTAGTGTATGTATGAGTGCAGTGTGTGTGTGTGAATGCAGTGTGTATATGAGTGCAGTGTGTGTATGTGAATGCAGTGTGTATATGAGTGCAGTGTGTGTGTGTGAATGCAGTGTGTGTGTGTGTGATGCAGAGTGTGATGCAGAGCCTTGGTGGAGGGTGGGCATTTTAATATATTTTTTATTATTATTATTTTAATTTTTTTGTTATATAATTTTTTTATTACTATTTTTATTATTGTATTATTATTATTTTCATTTTTTTGTTATATATATTTTTTTATTACTATTTTTATTATTGTATTATTATTATTTTCATTTTTTTTGTTATATTATGAATTAATTTATTTTTATTACTATGATACATTTTTTTTGTCCCCCCTCCCTGCTTGCTAGCATGCGGGCTCCTTCCCTGGTGGTCCAGTGGGATTGGTAGTTCAGTGGGGGGGAGAGGGGGGCTGGCAGAGAGTTTACTTACCTCTCCTGCAGCTGCTGTCAGCTCTCTCCTCCTCCGTGCCGTCAGCTCAGCTCTTCTGTCAACTCAAACTGTAAGTCTCGCGAGAGCGATTTACACTGGGAGCTGACCGAGGTGCTGAACGGACGGCGCGGAGGAGGATAGAGCTGACAGGAGCTGCAGGAGAGGTAAGTAAGATCTCTGAAGCCCCCACAGCCCCAGTCTGTATTATGGCAATGCAAATTGCCATAATACAGACTATTGACGCGAGTATAAGCCGAGTTGGGGTTTTTCAGCACAAAAAATGTGCTGAAAAACTCGGCTTATACTCGAGTATATACGGTAATCTGAATGTACCTTTCCTGGTTAAATACTTTGTTATTATTATTATTTTTTGGTGGGATTTGACTTATACTATTGTGCACTTAGTTTATAATAATGGTGGCATTTAGTGTATGCTACAGTTAACTTGTCTGAAAGGTACACTGTAAGCAAAACATTTTGTTTTTAAATAATATACATAATTATATTAAAATGTATTAGAAATATAACTGGTCACACACTCACTGGCACACACTCTCACTGACATACACACACAATGTCACTTACTCACTTTCACTAACACACACACTCTCACTGAAATACACACACAGTCACTTACACCAGTTTACATATAATCAGTTTATTAAAACACACACCCACAAACAAACTTAACACACCAATTTTCAAAAATACACACAATAACCGGCCCCCTTATCCTCCAGTTATGCCATACCTGTGCTAGTGATGTAACTGGAGGAGAAGGGGTCCAGACTCCAGCCTGCAGGTAGCTGCCCTTGTTCCTGGTGGGTGGAGCAGGAGAGCCATGCACTGTGAGCACAGCCTGTTTCCTGCTCCCTCCAGAGTGTTCACAAACAGGGGGCAGCCAGGATACCATGTCACATCCCAGCTTCCCCTGCCTGCAGGAAGCAGTGTTCTCTGCTTGGGAGCTGGAGATTCAGCAAACCCTTTCCCTGAGCAGACGATCGGCAGCAACAGGGAGGCAGAGGGAGCACAGGATATGGCTGCGCTGGGGGCTGGCTAAACAGCCACTTACTAACATATTCATAAATATTGAATATTAGAATGTAATTCCTCTTAAAATTGGTTAATTGAGGGAATGAGCCATATAGTTTTTTTTTTTATTTGCACATATTACATATACTTGTTCTGTAAAGGAGACTAGCGCCCTAGGTTGGCATTTTACTTTTAAATTCTCCTTACTTTGCACCATACCTCCTGCTATTATCATATATTTTCTTGAGATTCTAATGATGCCATACTTTGCATATCTATAAAAAATGTGACAGACTTTTCTTAAATTGCACAGCATTCACGGGGGAGTTAAGAGTAAAAGCGAATCAAGAAAACTTTCAGATTAATTACATTCCCTCTGCACTTTTTAAATAGAAGGTAAAATTTTAGTTTTGAAGAAAGCTTATAATTCTTGCTTCTTTGCAAGCATTAACTTATATGTTAATTTACTTATATAGAAACTCAAAATAGAAGCATTAACTTATGTTACTTTACTTATATAGAAACTCAAAATATCTACGCAATTGGTACAAAAAAATTGACATATACGTAAACAAAATCAATTCAAATGCATAATAGAGATCAGACTAAATGGTTTTCTTTGAGTTTCTATGCTGTCGCTCCTAAGTGGAGGCTAGTGCCATATTTATTCCTTATTTATTTAGTTAGCCTCCTCTGATACAATCGTGTCTATTCTGGTATATGTTAGAACTTCTTTTGTAGCAATATGATATGTATACAGTATTATTATTACACAAATGGACACTATGCTCTCTATCTTCAGCTTATTCTCGCTTTGGTATCGGGCTAACAACCTGTAAATAGTTTGTATATACTTTCTTTATTTCATCCAACTTCATTCCTTTCACGTACAGGGTTACATCTCGCCTCTTTTTAATTTGACCACATCATCTGTGACGTCACATAATCTCGCTTTCGTTTCATTCACCCTCCAATCAGAATTTTATTATTTCGTATATAACCGTCACTATTTCACTGCATTAATTGTCTTGAGAGAAGTCTGAATAGACTGAAACGTCGACTTATAATCTGCATCACTGTATATGCTTAATAAAGTAACAGTTTGAATTGTTTACAAAGACTCCAGAGTGCTCTCTATTTGAATTATATACACTGCTCAAAAAATAAACGGAACACAAAAATAACACATCCTAGATCTGAATGAATTAAATATTCTTCTGAAATACTTTGTTCTTTACATAGTTGAATGTGCTGACAACAAAATCACACAAAAATAAAAAAATGGAAATCAAATTTTTCAACCCATAGAGGTCTGGATTGTGAGTCACACTCAAAATTAAAGTGGAAAAACACACTACAGGCTGATCCAACTTTGATGTAATGTCCTTAAAACAAGTGTTTTAAGTGCTTCACAAAATGAGGCTCAGTAGTGTGTGTGGCCTCCACGTGCCTGTATGACCTCCCTACAACGCCTGTGCATGCTCCTGATGAGGTGGCGGAAGGTCTCCTGAGGGTTCTCCTCCCAAACCTAGACTAAAGCATCTGACAACTCCTGGACAGTCTGTGGTGCAACGTGACGTTGGTGGATGGAGCAAGACATGATCTCCCAGATGTGCTCAATTGGATTCAGGTCTGGGGAACGGGCGGGCCAGACCATAGCATCAATGCCTTCGTCTTGCAGGAACTGCTGACACACTCCAGCCACATGAGGTCTAGCATTGTCTTGCATTAGGAGGAACCCAGGGCCAACCGCACCAGCATATGGTCTCACAATGGGTCTGAGGATCAGGATCTCATCTCGGTACCTAATGGCAGTCAGGCTACCTCTAGCGAGCACATGGAGGGCTGTGCGGCCCCCCAAAGAAATGCCACCACACACCATTACTGACCCACTGCCAAAGCAGTCATGCTGGAGGATGTTGCAGGCAGCAGAACGTTATCCACGGTGTCTCCAGACTCTGTCACATCTGTCACATGTGCTCAGTGTGAACCTGCTTTCATCTTTGAAGAGCACAGGGCACCAGTGGCGAATTTGCCAATCTTGGTGTTCTCTGGCAAATGCCAAACATCCTGCACGGTGTTGGGCTGTAAGCACAACCCCCACCTGTGGAACGTCGGGCCCTCATACCACCCTCATGCAGTCTGTTTCTGACCGTTTGAGCAGACACATGCACATTTGTGGCCTGCTGGAGGTCATTTTGCAGTGCTTCTCCTGTTCCTCCTTGCTCAAAGGCGGAGGTAGCATTCCTGCTGCTGGGTTGTTGCCCTCCTACGGCCTCCTCCATGTCACCTGATGTACTGGCCTGTCTCCTGGTAGTGCCTCCATCCTCTGGACACTACGCTGACAGACACAGCAAACCTTCTTGCCACAGCTCGCATTGATGTGCCATCTTGGATGAGCTGCACTACCTGAGCCACTTGTGTGGGTTTTAGACTCCGTCTCATGCTACCACTAGAGTGAAAGCACCACCAGCATTCAAAAGTGACCAAAATATCAGCCAGGAAGCACAGGAACTGAGAAGTGGTCTGTGGTCACCACCTGCAGAACCACTCCTTTATTGGGCGTGTCTTGCTAATTGCCTATTGTTACCTCCAAGCTAGGTGAAGGCTGGACCGCTTGGATGTCCTGGTTCCCGAGTGTGGAGAGAGAGAAGCACAGGTCCATTCAGCATACCACAAGAATCCTGTGAATAGAAAGCAATCCCACTAGCTATGGTACAGCTAGGGTACCCTTGTTCCCTCAAAACGAGTCGAGGCTGCGGTTTGAGGGTCAAAACGAACTGAGTTTAACCCCTTAAGGACCAAACTTCTGGAATAAAAGGGAATCATGACATGTCACACATGTCATGTGTCCTTAAGGGGTTAATGGCACACAGGCATCGCTATTTATGCAAATCCCCAGGTCCAGGGACAGCCCCCTCTGGACCTGATGGGATACAGGGACAATACAAACAGTTGACCAATGGCATTACAGTGTATCGTTTGAAATGGCCACCGCCCAGCTTGGAGATAATGACTCAAACGGTTATGGCAATTTAATTATCTCCAAGCGCCCAAAATCCCACGTTTTATTATAACACATAAAACAGTATAAAAATATATAACTATAACATTTTAATAGACACATCTTGCATTCCACCATTCGTTAGATAGCCCAGATCTGAGCGCAGCAGATAGGCGAATAGCGCTCAGATCTCACGAACGGTATAGCCAGTCTCTTCAATACAAAGTCCTTTTGTGCCTTTTTGTCCCGAACACGAGATAGCGGCCATGTTTTCAGGTTGGTGAACTGAGAGCTGGACCTGGACCTAAAACCCATGGAGCGAGTAACGGCTGAACAATTGCGCGAACACCGCTCAGAGGATGGTGTTGTCCCAGCCCTTCGTGAGCTGAACAGAGACCGCCATGAAGAGGGGTACTTAACTTGCGGTTAACCGCAGACCCAACGTTCTAATTGGGGCCACACGCCAGGTGTCCTCGTTCGGGAGTCTTTTGTGAGTTTCAGTTCAGTGAATTATTACCCGAACGAGGCCACCCTGAGACAGTCAATTAGGCTTGCGGTTAACCACAGACCGCAGCTTCCCGGTGGTCAATTAGAAGCACACTCCGCTCGTAGGGTGGTCGATCGTTGGGTTGTTTTAAAGGTGAAAAAGGTTAAGTGGCGGCACACGCCAAGGGCCTGGTGGTCTGTTGTTCATATGCATGAATACATAGTCCTGACTGTTCGAGGAATGAGTTTTATACAGTATAACTACTGAAACAGGGTATACGGTAACGATCTTGTAGAGCGCCCGTAACACCTATAATTTTCACCTGTTGTCTATCCCATTTGCACAACAGCATGTGAAATTGATTGTCACTCAGTGTTGCTTCCTAAGTGGACAGTTTGATTTCACAGAAGTGTGATTGACTTGGAGTTACATTGTGTTGTTTAAGTGTTCCCTTTATTTTTTGAGCAGTATATATATAAATATATACATATAATACGTGTGTTTGTGTGTGTGTGTATATATATATATATATATATATATATATATACACACACACACACACTTTTATTTCCTATATATTTAGTATAATATATTATAAAATAATTATATTATAAAATAATTAAAGCATTTTATAATATATTATACATCTATAATGCATATATATGATTTCATTATAAGTGTATTTTGAGATATATGTGTATATATAATATATGTACACTATATTTATTTTATTCTTATTATTTTCTTTACACAGTTTAGGAGTCTGGGGGACTGCCTGATGGCTCAGGCAGTCCCCCTGCTGGCAGCTCCATAGACTCCTATTGCGACCATGTGATCATGGTGAATACATGGCCCTGGAGGGCCACGGTGGCCATAGCTGCTGCAGGGGGACTGCTGGGATCTCGGGCAGTCACCCCAGACCGGAATCTCTGCAGTTGGCCGGTCCAGGTAAGTCCAGGGGTAATTTTTGCCGCGTACTGGGTACATCCGCAGTCGTTACGCCCATTTTTTGTTGGACATACGTCTGCGGCTAGGAAGGGGTTAAATATATTTTTGAAAATTCTGCACACATTATATATATATATATATATATATATATATATATATATAAAGTGTTGCTGGAAAAGTACTGATGAAGGAACCATGAACCATGATCAGTTAAAGTGTTAATCCAAGCATCATAACAACTGTAGCCCGCTGTAGTGATTATAGCATGTGGAGTATCCTGGCTTGGTTTGTAAGGCCCCTAATACCTGGGTCATTGCCATGCTCCAAGGCGTCCTGCTGGTTCAGTGACAAACTTAACGCTTCAGCAGAGTTGCAGAAGCTGAAAGCCAATGCCATCAAATGTTCATTGCGTCAGCTGTGTGCGTTCAGTAAAATAAATGACATTCATTGTCATGAAATTAGCATGGAATTGACATTAGCCAGCCCTGAACTCTACTTCCAGGCTGGCTAATGACACGCCAATGACGCTGAACCTATGCTGCCGAAAGCAGAGGGGTTATGCTCTATATGTGGAGAATTTCATACTGAAATGTTGCACTTACAGACTCCAGGAACCATGACAACTTCAAATCACTGAAGTGGTCATGGTGCTTGGAGTATCCCTTTAATGCTCTATGCATTTTTTTCTTAAAACATTTACTTAATTGCTACTGTATAAATGTAATTTTGTAATTTTGAATAAGATAAATTGATTAGCAGATTCTCTGAAGCTAAAAACTAATTGTTTTACTAGTTTATTTCATTATATTATATATATTATTATACATTATACATTCTATATATTTATTTAATTTATATTTATTATATTTATATTATATTTACATTATAAGTAGACAGTTAAAGGGTTTATCCATTCATTTTTAATAGGTAATAGAATAATGCCCTATTGGCATTATTCTATATGTTTCCCTCTAGAAAAATGCTCAAAGAGCGTTTTAAATGAAAGTGTAAATTAACTTAATCCAGGTTGGGGCACCCCCGTCTGACATTATGGGAGCTGCTTCAAGGTCCAATCAATGGTTTCTCATAACCCTTTGGACATTTTACCGGCTTAGGGAGCATACGTGTTTTCTGAGCCGTCAAGGGGAGGGCGAGTGGGATGGAGGGTGGAAACAGAGGAGAAGGGTAAGCGGTAAATTAAAAAAATAATGGAGGGGTTTGGGAGTAAGGAGGGCTTCATTCAGGGTGAGTGGGAGGGAGGGTAGAGAAGGGATAAGCAGTTATGTCTGTTGGCAGCATGCAGTGAGTTCTGGGCTGCCTAAGTCATGTGTGCTGGGGTCGCAACTAGCCCCTTGCACATAATTACAAATATCTCTGGATGTGCTGTGTTTCAAACTGAAACACTGCACATCCAGACTCCTACCACCATAACTACTTCAAAACACAAGTGGTCATGGTTCTTGATATAGCCCTTTAACTTCTGTCTGTCTTTGTTCAAGTCTCCCCATGGACTACTGAGTTCAGATCTGGCCTTAATTTAACTCTCAGATGGCCTAACCAATGTCCTCTCTCCTCCTTCTATTCCAAAATTTAAATTTTATTAAAGACACGGAGGCTCATATTATGCATAACTCTTTCTTTATTTCCTCAGCAGCAAATATAGAGGAATATGAATATTATAAAACATGAAAGAAAAAACAGTATAGATACACAGGCAACCAATCACATAACAGAGGAAGTGAGTATATAAGGCCTGTGTTTCCCACAATCCCCCTCTTTCTTTGCTGCTTCCTCAGATCAGCTAAGTATTTTATCTTGCTCTACATGTTTTCAGCATTTATTGAATTTATTGAATTTTATTGCTGTTTACACTTTGCTCGTTTGATTGTGTATTTAACGTTTATCTCCTGGTGTGCCTAGTGGGTTTTTTCCATCCCTCTGTTACTGTTTTTCTCCGCGGAGGAGATCCCCTCCCTTGCTTCCCCTGCGGTTGGTTTCCCCTCTTTGTGCTCGCTCGCAGTTTTTCGTGGGCGGCTGTTTGCCGCGGTCTGTTTATTCCGACCGCGGCTACATGTCTCTCGCCCTCTCGGCATGCGTGCCGCGGGGATAAGGTGCACGCGCCCCTTCCCCCAGTAGGTCCGGGCCGCGAGAGCTACCCGCCGGCCTCCTCGTGCGGCCATTTTGGAGGCGGAGCTTACTCGCGGCCGGTACTACTGCTTCTCTGCGGCTCGCGGTCAGCCTGCTGTCCGCCTCTGCAGTCCCCTGGGTCCCCTGGCACACCTAACAGCATTTTTTTCTCTGTTCTCGTGGGTTACTCAACCCTGTTGCTCTGCATATCCTTTTTCCAACGTCATCTGTGAGTAATTGTCCCTACCATTATGCAGGACAAGGATGAAGGGCAGGAAGGCCTTACTGGCACTTTTACTCAGGATGCTCCAGAGGGTAATATAGCTTCTCAGGAATTCCATGCCCTCTTGGACGCCACTATGGCTTCATCCTTGCAGAAGGCCTTTGCCTCTGCCATGGGAGCGGTGTCCACATCGTTTTCCCAATCTCTACAGAGTATGCTTTTGCCCTCGTTGGCGGCTCCCTCCCCCCTGGGTGATGGGACCCCCCCGCCATGCCTGGGGCCTGTAAGGCAAGGGCTAAGGCGAAACACGTCAGCTCCCACTCCCCGATGCAGGCTATGCCTGCCATGATGGACTCGCTTGACGCGGTCACAGACGGCGCGCATCCCACGCGCAAAAGAGCCCTGGCCGGGCTAAAAAGGCTAGATTATGGAAACGGGCTAGAGCCCTCAATGATGTGTCGGATTCCGACCGGAGTGTGGAGAATGAGTCTGACGCTATGGAGTATGACTCCTATGATGAGGATGGTTCAGGCGAGGATTTGCCCCCTACGGGTGTAACCCCCTCGGGTTCCTCTGCCGCTACTAAGGGCCATGTTCAGGACCCCGCTGGGGATGGTAAAGTATTATTTGACCCTCAGGGTAACCCCCTGTTTGACCCCGACGACCTCCGCCACCCCCGGTCAGCTGAATGGGTTCCCCCGGAACACATAGCCCACTATGTGGCCAGACGCATGCGTACCCCCCTGTCTAAGGAAGGTCGCAATAAGTTGCGTGCGGAGTGCCCCAGGCCTTCCCTCCCGGGCTCGGCCTGCAAGACTCCCGATATTGACCCCCAAATTGCCCAGTTCCTGAATAAATCGGGCTGGAAGTCCAAAAAGGGCCTAGACTATTCCCTTAAGGGCTGTCAGGACAAGATTTTGGATACCCTGGGCCCACTTTCAAAGCTCTACGAGCTGCTTGACGCCACTAGAACTGGCGATTCGATTTTGGACATTGATGTATGTGGCGAAACCAACTTCGCCACTGTGGGCTGGAGAAGCCTGGCTGCTAGCCTCCTGCCCTGCGACTATGGCCCCTGGACATATTGCACTTTAAAGACTATATTTGGGCATGTATAATTTATATTGCTGCTACTGGCCCTTTAAAACCAGCGGTGGACATTTTGGGACTACTGTCCCTTTAAGACTGTGAAGCATATTCTATTGTACTGCCTGTATATTGTATATGTATTTATGTATGCAGTTAACCTGGGTTATATATATATATGCAGCCTTCATCTGATTGTTCGGTAGAATCACTCCATTCATTGTATTGAGGAAACTACCGAACAACCAGACCACCCAGGATTAAGTGTGCCTCCAATTACCGTTTGCAACAATGTTGCAAACGGGTAATTGGCAATCATGTAATGTGTTCTGTGTCCTCTGGGTGGCCGCCATTCAGGAAACAACCACGTGGCGGCGGCCATCTTTAACTACCGAACAGCGGTGTTTTGCCGTCGAGTGTCTGGAACTAAAATCGGACACTTGACTAGGCAAACACCGCTGAGACCTCCATACTTCCAGAAATTCGTATGGAAACTACCGAATGACCCGCCGTTCGGTAGAAAGAACCCCATAAACAAGGGAATTCATTCAAACCCTCTCCAGGCTCTATAACACAGGCAATTCGCCTGTTTTCATTCCCTTGTTTGTGACCGACCGCAGGGCCAAAATGCATGGAACTGTTTTCGGATACTTTACCCATGCGGTCGGTCAAATCTTTGGAGTCCCATAACTCCTGAACCATTTATCCGAATGGGCTGATTCTTGCATATGTTGTCCCCCTGAATAAGGGCTATCAGGGGATACCTGTTTTGGAGGTGTAGCATATGTATTTGGGGTACATCCAGGAATTGGGGAAAAAGGTGTACAGTATAATTGTGTTAAGTGTTAATCTAAGGGGAGGAAATGTGTGGGAGGTACATCCATGTGATTGGTTAATTTCATCCTCCCCCTGGGAGTGTCCTGTATGTACTTGTTGGTAATAAAAGCCAGACTGGGTGTCCCAGTCTTGAGTTCCTGCTTAACCCTCAAAATTAAGTGTCGTCTCGTTCTTGGG
Organism: Pelobates fuscus; assembly: GCF_036172605.1. NCBI lineage: Eukaryota > Metazoa > Chordata > Amphibia > Anura > Pelobatidae > Pelobates > Pelobates fuscus. The sequence goes on along the minus strand of NC_086323.1, from coordinate 59,691,580 downwards.
GGGGATTGGATTGTAAGCTGACTGCCAAGAGTGTAAGCCGATTGTATGCTTTTCTTGTTCAGCTGTTCCAGTTCGGAGTGTTATTTCGTATCCAGATCAGGAGTGTGGTGTTCTGCAGTAGCTGTGCCTGTCTCCAGAAAAGGGGATTATCGCCTAAACGGATTTTTCCCCTTTTATGCTGAAACGGTCCGTTACAATTGGTGGCAAGCGGCGGGATCGTTCCTACAACCAGAGGGACAGCTACAGACAACACCATTCCTGGATTACAAAGTGAGGGCAACGCCAGTACCCGTACAGCGCCCCTATCTACAAGGAACCAACTGCAGCAGAGCAAGCATGGCACCCAGCTACACTCAAGAGGCGTATGACAGAGAGGTCACCAAGATACTGGCTTTATGCGGACCCAACCCCTCAGAATATAGAGTGCAGCGTGTGAAGCAAGCAGTGCGAGAGTACTTGCCGTGGGAATCAGAGCGGGCCAGGGGGTTTGCAGACCTCCCTCCCCAGCGGCAATGTGTGGCCCAGGGAGCTGATGGTGTCGTCCATCCTCCCCAGCAGCCGTGTGTGTCCAAGGGAGCCGAAGGTGCAGTCCTTCCTCCCCAGCGGCAGGCTGAGTTACAGGGGGCAGAGGTTGTTGTTCCTGCCCCCCAGCAGCAAAGTGAGATGCCAAGAAGGCAGTGTGAAGTGAAGGGAGAGGAGAGCAGCGTCCTCCCTCCCCAGCGGCAATGTGTGCCCCAGGGAGCTGATGGTGTCGTCCATCCTCCCCAGCAGCCGTGTGTGTCCAAAGGAGCCGAAGGTGCAGTCCTTCCTCCCCAGCGGCAGGCTGAGTTACAGGGGGCAGAGGTTGTTGTTCCTGCCCCCCAGCAGCAAAGTGATATGCCAAGAAGGCAGTGTGAAGGGAAGGGAGAGGAGAGCAGCGTCCTCCCTCCCCAGCGGCAATGTGTGCCCCAGGGAGCAAAAGGTGTCGCCCTTCCTCCCCAGCGGCAGTGTGTATCCCAGGGAGCTGATGGTGTCGTCCATCCTCCCCAGCGGCAGTGTGTCCTGCAGGGAGCAGAGACAGTCAGTCTCGCACCCCAGCAGCCGGACAAGAGAATGAAAGGGGAGACAGCTGGTCCCCCTTTCCACCAGCAGAGAGAGTGGCAGGGAGAGGAGCCTGCTAACCCCCCTCCCCGGCGGCAGTTTACCGTCCAGAGAGAGGAGCTTGTTACACCCTCTCTCCAGCGGCAGCCTAACCCACCAAGGGGAGATGTTAAGCCCCACATCTGTGCAGATGGGACCGTAGTCTCTGCACTTACAGCCCCAGGGGTAGGGACGGTCGGTCCTGTCCCCCAGCCACAGAGCGATATATCTAAAGGGGAGACAGTCGGTCTCCAGCAGCCAGGCTCCCACCAGACTACTCCCGTGGTAGTGCTGGCAACAGGACAGAGTACCGCTGGTCTCTGCCCCCTCAGCAACCCACCAAGGCAGCCTATCAGTCTCTCACACAGCCGTGGGGGGGCACCTGAACTTGGACAAAATTCTCCCTCACCCAGGTGTGGTAACTGTTTATTATGGGTGGGCTGCTCTACTACTTCTGTTCTGTGGGTGGGTTGCTGGACTAACCAGGGCACTGACCGGCAGGAGGTCAGATACCCTGTTAGTCTAATTGGTAAAGGGGAGAATTGTGGCGAAACCAACTTCGCCACTGTGGGCTGGAGAAGCCTGGCTGCTAGCCTCCTGCCCTGCGACTATGGCCCCTGGACATATTGCACATTAAAGACTATATTTGGGCATGTATAATTTATATTGCTGCTACTGGCCCTTTAAAATCAGCGGTGGACATTTTGGGACTACTGTCCCTTTAAGACTGTGAAGCATATTCTATTGTACTGCCTGTATATTGTATATGTATTTATGTATGCAGTTAACCTGGGTTATATATATATATGCAGCCTTCATCTGATTGTTCGGTAGAATCACTCCATTCATTGTATTGAGGAAACTACCGAACAACCAGACCACCCAGGATTAAGTGTGCCTCCAATTACCGTTTGCAACAATGTTGCAAACGGGTAATTGGCAATCATGTAATGTGTTCTGTGTCCTCTGGGTGGCCGCCATTCAGGAAACAACCACGTGGCGGCGGCCATCTTTAACTACCGAACAGCGGTGTTTTGCCGTCGAGTGTCTGGAACTAAAATCGGACACTTGACTAGGCAAACACCGCTGAGACCTCCATACTTCCAGAAATTCATATGGAAACTACCGAATGACCCGCCGTTCGGTAGAAAGAACCCCATAAACAAGGGAATTCATTCAAACCCTCTCCAGGCTCTATAACACAGGCAATTCGCCTGTTTTCATTCCCTTGTTTGTGACCGACCGCAGGGCCAAAATGCATGGAACTGTTTTCGGATACTTTACCCATGCGGTCGGTCAAATCTTTGGAGTCCCATAACTCCTGAACCATTTATCCGAATGGGCTGATTCTTGCATATGTTGTCCCCCTGAATAAGGGCTATCAGGGGATACCTGTTTTGGAGGTGTAGCATATGTATTTGGGGTACATCCAGGAATTGGGGAAAAAGGTGTACAGTATAATTGTGTTAAGTGTTAATCTAAGGGGAGGAAATGTGTGGGAGGTACATCCATGTGATTGGTTAATTTCATCCTCCCCCTGGGAGTGTCCTGTATGTACTTGTTGGTAATAAAAGCCAGACTGGGTGTCCCAGTCTTGAGTTCCTGCTTAACCCTCAAAATGAAGTGTCGTCTCGTTCTTGGGGGGGATTGGATTGTAAGCTGACTGCCAAGAGTGTAAGCCGATTGTATGCTTTTCTTGTTCAGCTGTTCCAGTTCGGAGTGTTATTTCGTATCCAGATCAGGAGTGTGGTGTTCTGCAGTAGCTGTGCCTGTCTCCAGAAAAGGGGATTATCGCCTAAACGGATTTTTCCCCTTTTATGCTGAAACGGTCCGTTACAATGTAGCCATCGGTTGGGTACAAAGGGCTATATGCCTTGTGGGGAACGCAAATACCGCCATGTCCTCTGAGAGGCGCAAGGCGATTCTCCTCAAAATTGACCCGAAATTAGCTGCCATGACGGTAGCGGAGCCGGGCCCTTCCGAGGAAGGGGTCCTGTTCGGTAATTCTTTTGTTAAGGACCTGGGGTCATACGTTAAAACCTTTACGGCCATAGACAAAGCACAGGCGAACATGAAGCGCATGTTCGCGCCCAAGGTTTTTGGAGGGGCCGGGCGTAGCAGGAACCGTCCACCCGGCCGTGGTTTCCGAGGCTCCTTCCGTGCCTCCAGAGGTTCCTTTTTCCCGTCCCGGGGATTTCAGGACTCAAAGACGCCTCCTTTCTTCCCGGCCAGAGGGAGATCTTGGGGCTCCAGATACCCACGCGGTGCCGCTTCGGGCAGACGCCCTTATGGTGAGTACCCTTTCTTCCCCTGTCGCTCACGGGCGGGTAGCGGGGAGGCTGGCTCTGTTCCACCAAGGGTGGGCAAGTATTACTTCGGACGCTTGGGTCCTACAATGTGTGAAAGGTTATCACCTGGACTTTGTCTCTCTACCTGTCCAATCTTATGTCCCCAGGGAACTGTCTCTTCCCCCAGATCAGGACAGGATGATCTCCGCGGAGGTCGAGGAGATGTTGTCCAAAGGCGCCATAGAAGAATTGCCGTTCGCCGCTCCGGGCTTTACGAGCAATCTCTTCCTGGTACCGAAAAAAGGGGGCGGAGTCCGTCCAGTGATAAATCTCCGCCCTCTCAACGCATTCCTCCGCTACCAACATTTTCAGATGGAAGGTATCCACTGCCTCAGGGACCTCCTTCGGCAGTCAGACTGGCTGGCCAAGTTGGACCTGAAAGACGCATATTTCACGGTCCCAATAGCGGTGGACTACAGAGACTACTTACACTTCACCTGGCACGGAAGGCGTTGGCGCTTTACCTGCCTGCCATTCGGCCTCTCCTCGGCTCCTTGGTGTTTCACCAAGATCATGAAGCCTGTAATGGAGTTCCTCCGCACCCGTGGAGTGCGGTTGATCATTTACCTGGACGACATTCTAATCATGTCCCAGTCCAGAGACCATTTCCTAGTACATTTGAGGTGGACGATCGATCTGCTTCAGAACCTGGGTTTCATGGTCAACTGGGACAAATCGGTCCTGGAACCCGCTCAGTCGATGGAATTCTTGGGTTTCAAGGTGGACTCCGTCCGCCAGTTTCTGTACCTACCGGACTCAAAGGTGAAGGCCATCCGGAAGGAGTTGCGAAGGGCTCTTCGTGTATCAGACCTGTCCATCAGACAGTTGGCACGGGTTATTGGCCTCCTTGCGGCCTCCATACAAGCGATATTCCCGGGCCCGCTGCACTATCGTGCCCTCCAGAGGCTCAAAGGTTCGCACCTCCGGTCGGGTCATTCATACGAATCTCGGGTACGACTGGACGAGGAATCCAGGGACGAGCTGGCGTGGTGGCTGGCGCACATGGAGGCCTGGAACGGAAGGGCCATCTTCGGTTCTGTCCCGGACGTGGTGATCGAATCAGATGCCAGCTTACACGGCTGGGGTGCTCGCTGTGGCAACATTTCCACCGGAGGCAGATGGTCCGAGATAGAGAGATCCCTGCACATCAATTGCCTGGAACTCTTAGCAGGGGCTTTCGCGATTCGCAGCCTTACCCCAAGACGAGCGAACTGCTGCGTTCTCCTCAAGATGGACAACGTTTCGGCAGTACGCTATATAAACCATCTCGGGGGCACCAAGTCCAGGATGTTAGCCCTGTTGGCAAAGGATTTTTGGCAATTTTGCCTTTCCAACAATGTCTCCGTGACAGCGGAACACATTCCGGGTCTAGACAATTCGGACGCGGATTGGAACTCCAGACATTTGAGAGACTCGGGAGACTGGCACTTGCACGTTTCGGTATTCCAAAGTCTAGACAAGCTATGGGGACGGTTCAGGATGGACTTGTTCGCGTCCCGTCTGAACACTCAACTACCGGAGTTTTACAGTTGGAGGCCGGACCCGGCGGCTGTGGCGACAGAAGCATTTCTCCAGGAATGGCCATCGGGATGCCTGTATGCGTTTCCCCCATTCAACATGATCGCCCGAACGATCTCGAAGTTGGTTCGTCACGATTGTTGCCTGGCGTTGGTCACTCCCCTGTGGAGATCCCGGCCTTGGTTCCCACGCCTGTTGGAGTTGTCAATAGACTACCCCCGATTGATTCCGAGCTTCCAGGACCTACTTCTGGATCCGGACGGGAACTCGCACGGTCTGGTGCTCCTGCAGCAACTGCCTCTGGTAGCGTGGCTCCTTTCAGGGGAACCTGGACTGTCCCGGATGTTCCGAGATCAACTCTCCTGCTCCTCGATAACGCCTGGGCTCCCGGTACAAGATCGGCCTACCGGGCCTCATGGAAATCATGGTCTAATTGGTGCATGGAACGGGCAGTGGATCCCATATCTGCTCCTCTCCATCTGATCCTGGAGTTCCTCACGTTGCTATTTGATGCGGGCAAGGCGTACCGCACGATCAACCTTTTCCGCTCAGCGATTTCGGCCGGGCATGGTGGTCTGGATGGTTCACCAGTCGGCAGACATCCTTTTGTATGTCGTCTTCTCAAGGGTATCCGTCTCGCTCGCCCTCCTAGATCCCGTTTCTCGGTCTTCTGGGACGTCAACATCATGTTACAGTTCCTCTCTTCATGGTACCCTAATCATGAACTGAGCCTCAAGCAATTGTACTCCAAACTGGTGATGCTTCTCTGTTTGGTTTCGTGTAAAAGAGTGTCTGATGTTAGGGCCCTTGATTGGGACGCTATTGCTTTTACCCCGGAAGGTGTCGCTTTCAACATATCCAGAAGGACAAAATCGGCATCCAAATCGTTTGTGTATCCTAGGTTCCCAGAATGTCCGGCTCTATGTCCGGTTGACTGCTTGAAGGCTTATCTGGACGCTACCCAATCTATCCGCTCCTTGGACCTACATCCTTTATTCGTGTCTTTTAAAGCGCCTCACCAACCTGTGTCAACTCCGACTCTGGCGCGTTGGGTGCGCTGGCTTTTATCTTCAGCGGGTATTGACACTTCGGTTTTTACGCCTCACTCTGTTCGGGGTGCCATGGCTTCAAAGGCGTCCGCGGTCGGCTGTCGACTGGAGGACATCATGCGTGCAGCGGACTGGTCTAGGGAATCGACCTTCCGCGATTTCTATTTCAGACCTATTGAACATATCGCATCTCAGGTGATAGCACAGCTTTAAACTTGCATAATATGAGCCTCCGTGTCTTTAATAAAATTCCCAGATTTTACTATTAACATGACGTAAAGTCATGATTTTATTAAAGACACGGAGGCGAGTATTATTCCCTCCCACCCTCCCGAGGTGGGTTTTTGGGATGAGATGCTATTGGATTCTTCGGGTAAGTTCAATTCGGTCTGTCTTTTGTTGTGATTTACGCATGTCATTTATATGTTGTATTAATGATATTCCTTATGTTTTTCAGGTTCCAGTTTTTCTATCATTGGAGCTATCGACATTATGTTTTGATTCAAGTTTTTCTCTCATTGAATTGCCTACAGTTTGTTTTGGTAAGTCTACAGTTTGGAGTTTGGATATTACCATATTTCTCTCTCTCTTTTAGCTTGACGTTATCGGTTGGTTACCGTTTACTGTTATGGACAAGTTGGATTTCGTTCTTCTTACCTGATCTTCGGTTTTCGCAAGAAAGAGGGGGATTGTGGGAAACACAGGCCTTATATACTCACTTCCTCTGTTATGTGATTGGTTGCCTGTGTATCTATACTGTTTTTTCTTTAATTTTTTACAATATTCATATTCCTCTATCTTTGCTGCTGAGGAAATAAAGAAAGAGTTATGCATAATACTCGCCTCCGTGTCTTTAATAAAATCATGACTTTACGTCATGTTAATAGTAAAATCTGGGAATTCTGTGTACCAGCCCATAGACTTGTATGAGAGACTCATTACATTTAATTTATTGGTACTTGGCTTGGAATTATCTGATATTTTTCTTATACTCACCCTACCAATTTACATACTGATTAGTGGTTATGATCTTAGACATTTTTATTTAAACAACCTCAATCAGTGGCGTACACACAACCCATTGGGCCCCGGTGCGAAAACTGATCCGTGGGCACTCCCGCGCTCGCACTTACTCTGCGCGGGATGGGGCCGCAACACATGGCGGCGGGCACCGGGTCGCAGGGCTGCGACCTGTGTGACCGCGGTATGTACGCCAGTGCATGCATAAACACATACACTTAAAGGACCACTACAGACACCCAGATCACATCAGCTCAATTAAGTGGTCTGGGTGCCAGGTCTCTAGTTTTAACCCTGCAGCTGAAAACATAGCAGTTTCAGAGAAACTACTATGTTTCACTGAGGGTTAATCCAGCCTCTAGTGGCTGTCTCATTGACAGCCGCTAGAGGATTTTCTGCGATTCTCACTGTGTAAATCCCAGTGAGAAGACGCTGAACGTCCATAGGAAAGCATTGAGTAATGCTTTCCTATGGGCGGTTTGAATGCGCACGTGGCTCTTGCCACGCATGCGCATTCGGAGCTGAGAGGCGGATCGGGGCGGAGAGATTCCCAGCGCCAAGGGAGTCCGGTGCTGGAGAAAGGTAAGTGCTTAAGACACACACACACTATCATGAACAGACGCACACATTTACTGACAGACACACACTCAGTGACAGACATACATACACATTTACTAACAGATGCACACAAACATACTCAGTAACAGACACACACACTAACACACACTATAACACACACACACACTAACACACTCACTAACACACTCACTAACACACACTCACACACACTAACATACACTCACACACACTCACAAACACACACTAACATACACTCACACACACTAACACACTCACTAACACACACTCACACACTAACATACACTCACAAACACTAACATACACTCACAAACACACACTAACACACACTCACACTCTAACACACACTCACACTCTAACTCACACTCACACACACTCTAACACACACTCACATACACTCACACTCACAAACACACACTAACATACACTCACACACACTAACACACTCACTAACACACACTCTAACACACACTCACAAACACTAACATACACTCACACTCACAAACACACACTAACATACACTCACACACACTAACACACTCACGAACACACACTCACACTCTAACACACACTCACACTCACACTCACACACTAACACACACTCACACACACTACCATACACTCACACTCACAAACACACACTAACATACACTCACACACACTAACACACTCACTAACACACACTCACACTCTAAGACACACTCACACTCACACACTAACACACACTCACACACTACCATACACTCACACTCACAAACAGACACTAACATACACTCACACACACTAACACACTCACTAACACACACTCACACTCTAACACACACTCACACTCACACACTAACACACACTCACACACACTACCATACACTCACACTCACAAACACACACTAACATACACTCACACACACTAACATACTCACTAACACACACTCACAAACACTAACATACACTCACAAACACACACTAACATACACTCACACACACTAACACACTCACTAGCACACACTCACACACTAACATACACTCACAAACACTAACATACACTCACAAACACACACACCCACACTCTAACACACACTCACACTCTAACATGCACTCACACTCTAACTCACACTCACATACACTCACACTCACAAACACACACTAACATACACTCACACACACTAACACACTCACTAACACACACTCTAACACACACTCACAAGCACAAACATACACTCACACTCACAAACACACACTAACATACACTCACACACACTAACACACTCACTAACACACACTCACACTCTAACACACACTCACACTCACACACTAACACACACTCACACACACTACCATACACTCACACTCACAAACACACACTAACATACACTCACACACACTAACACACTCACTAACACACACTCACACTCACACACTAACACACACTCACACACACTACCATACACTCACACTCACAAACACACACTAACATACACTCACACACTAACACACTCACTAACACACACTCAAAAACACTAACATACACTCACAAACACACACTAACACACACTCACACTCTAACACACACTCATACTCACTAACATACACTCACACACACAAACACATTTTTTTTTAAATCACCCCAGCCTCCTTACCTGTGGGAGAGCTGAGGGAATTCCCTGGGGTCCAGTGGTGTTGCTGGCCCTGCTGTCACCCAGCTGGCCGGTCCTGCGGGCGCGCGAGGTAGCACTGTCTCCTGGGTGCTTCCTCTTCAGCTCCCTCGCGCGCCGCGTACTGATGCCGGAGCCGGAAGATGACGTCATCTTCCGGCTCCGGTATCAGTGCGGTGCGCGAGGGAGCTGAAGAAGAAGCACCCATGAGACAGTGCTCCCTCGCGCGCCCGCAGGACCGACCAGCCGGGTGACAGCAGGGCCAGCCTCGGGGGGCCCTGAGGTGGCCGGCTCCTGGGCCCCCCAGGAGAAGAGGCTGGCCCAGTGACATACATACCTGGGTCGCAGGGCGGCCGGGCCCCCTGGTGGGCCGGGCCCGGTCGCAGCCGCGACCCCTGCGGCCCCGGTATGTACGCCACTGACCTCAATGCCACTCCCATAAAGCTTACTTTGCCCTCAAAATGAACTATCACTGTTTAGTAGATTATATCTGAAACCAGATTTCTTTGCAGGCTGTGCCCTTATATGTTTTCTGTGCAGTTAATTACCTCCCTTGCAATACATTATTTTGATTTCTATTTTTCTGACTTTGGCTTCTTCTGAGTATTCCATAAATGTGCTATTTTAGAAGATTCTCCAACTTTTCTATATAATCAGATTTTGGCTAGTTTAAATTGAAGTTTGCAATTTGGATTTAATTATCTAAATTTTGAGTTAAAGGGACACTATAGTCACCTGAACAACTTTAGCTTAATGAAGCAGTTTTGGTGTATAGAACATGCCCCTGCAGCCTCACTGCTCAATCCTCTGCCATTTAGGAGTTAAATCCCTTTGTTTATGAACCCTAGTCACACCTCCCAGCATGTGACTTGCAGAGCCTTCCATAAACACTTCCTGTAAAGAGAGCCCTATTTAGGCTCTCTTTGTTTTGCAAGTTCTGTTTAATTAAGATTTTCTTATCCCCTGCTATGCTAATAGCTTGCTAGACCCTGCAAGAGCCTCCTGTATGTGATTAAAGTTCAATTTAGAGATTGAGATACAATTATTTAAAGGTAAATTACATCTGTTTGAAAGTGAAACCAGTTTTTTTTTCATGCAGGCTCTGTCAATCATAGCCAGGGGAGGTGTGGCTAGGGCTGCATAAACAGAAACAAAGTGATTTAACTCCTAAATGACAGTGAATTGAGCAGTGAAATTGCAGGGGAATGATCTATACACTAAAACTGCTTTATTTAGCTAAAGTAATTTAGGTGACTATAGTGTTCCTTTAAGTGGATATTCCTGTAAAGTCTTTGACATTCATTTATTCTGAGACATTTCAGTTATTTGTCAACTTTGTTTTCAATCTATTAAGATTCTAAAGAAAGAAAATGTTTTAGATATAAGAATAAATTACAACATTCTATGCACAAGTTTATATTTTTGCTGTTTTTTTTTTGTTTTGTCTTGTTTAACCATCGATGCATAGTACAGACAAAACTATAATTGTCGTTTGTGTTTTACGAGACTGTTTTCAAGCTTGTATAAAAATGGACCACAGTTTATGCCTAATTGAACTGATGCCTCCAACTGACTTTCCACATTTAACATGCTGACAGTACATATTTTGCACTTGTGTGGTGATTCTAAACATGAGCATTAACATTCCAGAGGTCATGCGTCATTGCTTTTGTTGCACTTTGTAACAAGAATTATTAACAGTCAAGATGAGTAAATATTAGGGTCTGGCAAACATCAAAAAACAAACCTGCTTGTAGAACAAAGTCCCTTAGTGCATAACCTAATCTAATGTGATCTTTCCTGACAAGCTAGGAATTGTATATTGTTTAAACCTTAATCATTGTGTGATGTAATTCCAGTAAAATACAAGTTTAGCAGGCTAAGATTGCCACAAGGCATATGTATGTATATGTGTTTGTAGTATCAGTTAAGTTAATTACACGTAGCTAAGATACTGTTATCACTGTACTGACCAGGTGCAGGAATGTAAGAACTGGAATTACGCGTCCCTCTCCTTTGTATCAGATGAGCCACGTGGTTAGACCGGATGGATGAGTTTAGACTCTATTTATTAAATAGGTTAAGGGTATGTGTGGGTGTAGTTAATTGTGGGAGGAGCTACAGTGCTATATAAGGAATGTACTCTATGTATTCAGTACTCAGACTTTGCTGTATTTTGGTGACGCTAGTCCCTCTGAGTCCCGATCGGTGATCCAATAAAGAATCTCTTCCTTCCTGAAGAAACCTGTGTCCATCTCTCTGTGCTTGGCTTCCGTCAGTTTCTCCGGTATCATTTGGTGCATTGGCCGGGAAGCTCATCGTTCAACGGTAGCTGAGAGGCAGAGGCGTGAGACGGTCTATCTTTGCCCACGTTCTCTACGGCTGCACCCCTGAACTTCTGCGTGGACCTCCCTTCGTCTCGGCGCCACTGGTCTGTTGTCCAGGAGATCATCGGCCTCTACGTGAGAAGTGCTGGGGTGTCCCCGTCGATGAGTGTGAACTCAGGTTCAGGAACGAGGAGGTAAGACAACTGCTGTTTTAGACGGCAGGACCCACTAGGGGTATACCGATTGTGCGGTAGGCCCAAAGGGGTTTTGAATCTGTGTATCTGCCCCCTCTGTCGGAGGGAAGGAGCGAAGGCGCACCGCTCGATCGAACGCTCTTTAGTCAGACCGTTTGATTTGGTTAGTCAGGCGGGGTCCTGGTGTAAGATAGCCCTAGCCGGACACCGGTGTCTTGTCTAGACTAGCGTTCTAGGGTGTATATTACGTTCGCTAGGTCGGAGGGACCGGGAGACTAAGCGGCGCCTGTGTAAATTCGGTTCGCTAGTTCTCATCCTATCTGGGCTAAGTGGGAAGGCGTGTAAATTTGGAACCCACTAGACTTTTGATAGTACGACTAAGAGGCGCCTGTGTAAATTCGGATCTCTAGCTCGTTGTATAGTGCGACTAAGAGGCGCCTGTGTAAATTCGGATCTCTAGCTCGCTATGTATATGTGGTGATTGGGCAGTGTGGCTAACCAAAACGGGTGTATATAGTTTTAGGTAGTCCATTCAAGGTACTGGCCAATAGTTTAGTTGGGAATTGTAAATGTGTTAACGATTGTTTAGTAAAGTGTATATCTTGTTAGATAGCGCGAGCTCAGCCGTCTAGCGAGAGTGTTAATAGTGTGTTGCTGTATTATAGTGCACGGTACCATAACCCTGTATATTTACTGACATTATATAATAAGTACTAATCATTGTCGTCCATTGCATGTTTAACACCATAACCACTAATAATTGTATTGTGACCTTAACTTGTGCTTTGACCTATGCTAACCGTACTGTAACCGCTATTTGTAAAAGACGATGTTACTGGGGTGTGTTATAGACGGGTAATTCGTATATAGAGAATTATAGCGTGGGTGACTGTGTAGTTACGCCAAAGGGCATAATATTGATTATATAGTGACTGGTGTAGCAGCTGTGTGTGTACGGGAATTCCCTGAGTGTTTATTGTTATTGTGTACGTTTCACTTGATAACCGTACCACGTGGTGCTGTTGCCAGAGGAAACGGGTGTGACTGTTGAATAGTACGCGTGTATAGTAATCGTTGTCGACAACGTTCCACTGTTAAATATGGGTGCGTCGCAGTCAACGATTCCGGATCCCTTAGGATGTATGGTTAAGAATTTTAAAAAGGGATTCAAAGTTTGTGATTTTGGGGTTAAGATGTCCCCTGTACGTTTGGTCACTTTGTGCACTAGGGAGTGGCCTACTTTGGTTGCGGCATGGCCGCCACGTGGCAGTTTGGATCCAACTCTGGTACAGCGCTTACACGTGGCTGTATCAGGTAGGCCTGAACTTTACGGCCAGTTTCCTTATATTGATTGTTGGAGACAGGCCGTAAATGACTCGCCAAAATGGCTCCGGACATGCCACGAGGAACAGTGTCGCCTCATGGTAGCTAGGACTTGTTCGTCCACTAGGGCTGGTGTTAGGCCCATTTTGGACACGCCCCCTGAGTCCGAGATCCCTTTGCCGCCCCCTTACTTTCCGTTAAGAAGAAGTGACGCAAACGCAGGAAGTCCTGCACCCCTCCCCTCATTACCCTCATCCACTTCCGCTTCCTCCTCCAGTACAGGATCCACCCCCCCTCGTACTAAATCTCCCCTTCCGGAACCAGAATCCACCCCCATTAGAAACGAATATCCTGATTTGGCGCCACTTCAGACTTCCGGTCAAGCTTCATCTAGCTCGGCTCGAAGTGTTTTATTTACGACCTTTTCCCAAAACCGACCTCCCACATCCCCATACCCTATCTCTCCCCGACCGGAACCCATGACTGACGCTTCCCTACGTAGCCCCATCCAAACCCGACAGTTGACTGGTGCCCAACAATTAAAGCACTATCAGATGCCTCTTCGCTTAAATCCCGGGTCAGCTTATATCGATGCCGCAGGTCAAATGGCACACGCTGACCCTGTCTTCGTATATGTCCCTTTCACCACTACCGACCTTTTAAACTGGAAGAAGTGCTGAAAAACCGGTTCTTAAAAGTCGACTCTGTACATTGGGAGGCCACGTAGTAAAACACCAATTCCTTTATATGCCTGAATGTCCAGTCCAATTGCTGGGACGTGATATGCTATCAAAATTACAAGCGCAGATTACGTTCCTACCAAATGGAACAACATCCTTAAAGTTTAATGGACCTTCAGGTATTATGACTTTATCCGTACCAAAGGAAGAAGAGTGGCGACTTTATACAGTGTTGACTAGCCAAAACCCTAGGAGTGATGAGACATTGTTTAACATACCAGGAGTTTGGGCAGAGAACAACCCACCAGGACTGGCCCGCAATATTCCACCAATAAAAATTGAACTGAAACATGGGGTTTATCCAGTGAGCCTAAGACAATATCACATTCCGCAGAAGGCTAAGAAGAACATCCAATCCTATCTGGATAAGTTCATACGGTATGGTATCCTAAAATTCTGTACTTCCCCCTGGAACACCCCATTGCTGCCTGTTCAAAAGCCCGGTACAGATGAGTATCGACCTGTACAGGACTTAAGAGCAGTCAATGATGCGGTTGTTAGCATACATCCAGTTGTACCCAATCCATATAACCTGCTTGCTTTAATTCCGGGCGGGGCTACTTACTTCACAGTCTTAGATCTCAAAGATGCCTTCTTTTGCCTCCGAATTGCCGCAGAAAGCCAATGTATTTTCGCTTTCCAATGGGAGAACGCTGTAACGGGCTCAAAACGCCAAATGACTTGGACAAGACTGCCCCAAGGGTTTAAAAATTCACCTACCCTATTTGGTTCAGCCCTAAGTCAAGATCTATTGGATTTCGAGTCCATCCCAGGAGAGTGTGTATTGTTACAATATGTAGATGACTTGTTGATAGCAGCAGTTACAAAAGAAATCTGTCAGCAAGCAACGCACGATCTACTACACATTCTCTGGAAGGCAGGATACAAGGTGTCTAGAAAGAAGGCTCAGTTGTGTTTGCCAACTGTCAAGTATCTAGGATTCCATATCTCTGAAGGTCAAAGAATTATGGGGCCAGAGAGAAAAGAAGCTGTCTGCCAAATACCAATACCCAAGAATAGAAGACAAGTGCGAGAATTCTTGGGGGCAGCAGGCTTCTGTAGGATATGGATTCCCAGCTATGCGATACTAGCAAAACCTCTGTACGCAGCTATCAAAGGTACAGAGCACGACCCCTTCTTATGGACCCAAGAACAGCAAACGGCATTTGAAGATGTGAAGAAGGCTTTGATGAGTGCCCCAGCATTAGGTCTACCTGATCACACACGACCATTCTACTTATATGTACACGAGCAAAGAAGAATGGCTGTGGGAGTATTGACACAGTACTTGGGATCATGGCAAAGACCTGTTGCCTACATGTCTAAGCAACTGGATGCAGTGGCCAGCGGACTTCCACCTTGTCTAAGAGCCGTAGCTGCAGCCGCCCTGCTAGTAGCTGAAGCCGATAAACTCACTCTGGGTCAAGAACTTTATGTACGAGTCCCACATGCAGTACAGACGTTGTTGGATTACAAAGGAAATCATTGGTTTAGTAACAGCCGTATGACCAAGTATCAAGCAATGTTGTGTGAAAACCCAAGAGTGCATTTAGAGACTGTAAACACCTTAAATCCAGCTACCCTTTTGCCGCAACCTACTGAAAGTCAACATGATTGTTTGGAAGTAATGGATGAAGTATTTTCAAGTAGACCAGATCTTCGTGATTTTCCCATCCAGAACCCCGATGTTCAATATTACACCGACGGCAGTAGTTATGTGAAAGAAGGGATCCGCTATGCAGGATATGCAGTAACAACCATAGACAAGGTGATAGAAGCTCGGCCACTGGCGAAAGGAACATCAGCACAAAAGGCAGAATTAATAGCACTAACACGAGCGTTACAATTGGCTGAAGGTTTAAGAGTAAATATCTATACGGACTCTAAGTATGCGTTTTTAACCACTCATGCCCACGGAGCTTTGTATAAAGAAAGAGGACTACTGAATTCAGAGGGCAAAGAAATCAAGTACGCAGCTGAAATCCTACAACTATTGGAAGCAGTGTGGGAGCCGAAAGAAGTCGGTATTATTCATTGTCGAGCACATCTGAGAGGTGATGGTGATGTAACCAAGGGAAATCGGATGGCAGATAGTGCAGCTAAGCGTGCTGCTGAATCAGGAAGACAGGAGTATGTGGGGCATATAGCTGCTCTTATACCAACTCCACTGTCCCAATGGACTCCAGTTTATACAGCTCAAGAAGAGGAGTGGTTAAAGACTGAACCGGGAAAGTATCTGGAGAACAAGTGGTATCAGCTAGAAGATGGAAGAATAGTTATACCAGCATCGCTAGCGGTAGAAATTGTCCAAAATTATCACAACGGGACACATTCTGGGAGAGACAGTACTGAAGAATCTCTTAGAAAACATTTCTACATACCAAGATTGTCCAACTTGACTCAGGCCATTGTACGCAGATGTGTAACGTGTGCTAAGAATAATGCAAGACAAGGACCAGTAAAGCCACCAGGAGTTCAGTTTATGGGGGGACTCCCCATGTCCGATCTACAAATAGACTTTACAGTGATGCCTAAATCGGGTGGACATCGTTACCTGCTGGTAATTGTGTGCACCTATTCAGGCTGGGTAGAAGCATGTCCTACTCGTACAGAGAAAGCAGGAGAAGTTGTGAGATTCCTGCTACGAGAAATAATACCCCGATATGGACTACCCTGTTCTATAGGATCGGACAATGGTCCAGCTTTTGTTCATCAGTGCCTACAACAACTGACTCATATGCTTGGTATAAAGTGGAGGCTTCATACTGCATATAGACCCCAGAGTTCTGGTAAGGTAGAGAGAATGAATAGAACTATAAAGAACCAGTTGGCTAAAATGTGTCAGGAAACCCAACTTAAGTGGAACGTTCTCTTACCCATAGCTTTATTGCGAATCCGCAGTACCCCTACCAGAAGGATGGGCCTCTCTCCTTTTGAAATCATGTATGGGCGACCACCTCCCGTACTTGGTAACTTAAGGGGGGACTTGAGTCAGTTGGGAGAAGGAATTACCCGGCAGCAGGTTGTAGAGTTGGGTAAGACTATGGAGGAGGTACAGAAATGGGTACAAGATAGATTACCTGTGAATATTTATCCCCCTGTTCATAGTTATCATCCAGGAGACCAAGTGTGGATTAAAGAGTGGAATAATGTACCGTTAGGGCCCAAGTGGAGAGGTCCTTATGTTGTTCTTTTGTCTACCCCTACAGCGATAAAAGTAGCCGAAGTAACTCCGTGGATACATCACTCCAGGGTTAAACCAGCAGCAGTCGATTCTTGGCAAATTACAGCAGATCCAGAGAATCCCTGCAAGATCCGGTTGAAACGCACTACTCAGTCGGAGTAACGAGGAATTATTGTGGATTACAAATTTTATTGTTACAGGTGTGAGTGAGAAGGCCATAATAAAGCCTGTCCGCTTACCAACACATAGTGTATAAGCCAGGAAAGTCTCGAAGGGACACCTGTGAAGACGAGCAGAACTCCATTCCCTGCAGCCCTCACATCCTGGAAGCTGAGGTTCCATCGCACGGACGAAGACTGAGGATGACGGCGAAAGATGTGCTTTTGATTGTGTTTATTTATATGTGTTTTTATATTCAGGAAGGTAGAGGTACCGACACTCCTAGCTGTGAGGTATGCATTAAGACTACGAGAACAGGTAACCATATTTCCCAAACCCTAATTTGGCATTCACAATACGAATGTAAAGGAGAGGTATCAAGATGTAGATACCTAAATATAGACTATAGTGTGTGCCATTTAGGAGTAGGAGAACCTAAGTGCTTCAGTCCGGAGTATCAACCTCGTACAATCTGGTTGACTCTCAGGAATGGAGATCCTCAGGGGACCCTAATTAATAAAACGGTGTTAGAATCCGTACATTCTTCGGGTGTTCTGCTATTTGATGCGTGTAAAGCGATATCAAGTGGTAGAAAACCGTGGAATGTATGTGGGGATCTTAGATGGGAGAGGACGTATGGGTCTAACGATAAATATATTTGTCCCAGTAGCAAAAATAAATATGTAAGTCCTAGATGCCCAAATAGAGATTATAACTTTTGCCCATATTGGTCTTGTGTGGGGTGGGCAACTTGGGGACAGACAGTAGACAAAGACATGATAGTGACTAAGTTGCCGACTAGCCCTTATTGTAAGTCTATGGAATGCAACCCAGTCCATATACTCATTAATAACCCCGACAAGTTCTTAGATAAGTATGGAAATTTATTTGGGTTTCAAATATACGGGACGGGTTTAGATCCTGGGACATTATTGTTTATAGGAATAGAGACTGATACGGTATCCTCCCAGACTCATCAAGTATACCATTCCTTTTACGAAGAGATGAGTATAGATAATAAGATCCCCCATAATGCTAAAAACCTGTTCATCGATTTAGCTGAAAGTATTGCCGGTAGTCTTAATGTTACCAACTGCTATGTGTGTGGAGGTACTAACATGGGAGACCAATGGCCTTGGGAAGCAAAGGAGGTAATGTCCGGTTCTGAGGCAGTTGACCAACTAATATCTACACAAGCCGATTATCATTTGAGTGTTAGAGGTAAATCTGAGTGGAGATTAAAGACCTCCATCATAGGTTATGTTTGCATAGCAAGGAAAGGAATAATGTATAATACTTCTGTAGGAGAATTAACTTGTCTAGGGCAAAAAGCTTATGATGATGATACAAAGAATACAACTTGGTGGTCGGCTTCAAATGTCTCAGAACCATCTAACCCGTTTGCTAGATATGCCAATTTAAAGGATGTGTGGTTTGATCTATCCATCACATCTACCTGGAGAGCCCCAGCAAATTTGTACTGGATCTGTGGTAAGAAAGCCTATTCGGAGTTGCCACAGGACTGGGAAGGGGCATGTGTGTTGGGTATGCTCAAACCATCCTTCTTCTTGTTACCGATTGAAACAGGTGAGACTTTAGGTGTTAAAGTGTATGATGTGAATCATAGGAAGAAAAGGGGACCCTTAGAGATAGGCACCTGGGAAGATAATGAATGGCCTCCCCAGCGTATCATAGATTATTATGGGCCAGCCACGTGGGCAGAAGATGGTACCTTTGGTTATAGAACCCCAATTTATATGCTCAACCGTATTATAAGATTACAGGCGGTGGTTGAGATTATTACTAATGAGACCTCACAAGCACTCAATCTTCTAGCGAAGCATAATACCAGGATGAGGACAGCAGTGTACCAAAATAGATTAGCCTTGGATTACCTTTTGGCAGTAGAGGGAGGTGTATGTGGGAAGTTTAACCTGAGCAATTGCTGTCTTCAAATAGATGACGAAGGGCAAGCAATAGCTGAGCTTACTAGCCATATGGTTAAACTAGCGCATGTGCCTACTCAGGTATGGAAAGGGTACAATCCAAGTAGTTGGTTTGGTAGCTGGTATGAGTGGTTTGGAGGGCTTAAGGCAGTGGTAGGTGGAGTCCTACTGATTTTACTGTTGTGTCTACTCCTACCGTGTCTTATACCCTTAGTAGTTAGGTCTGTGCAAAGCCTGATAGGAAGTATAGCAGAGAGGAAGGCTGCTGCACAGATAATGGCGATATATAAGTATAAGGCTCTAGATCAGGGAGAACCAATGCAAGAAGATGAATGTTGAAGATTCACATCATAAGATAAGTCTGGTCTGGTTCATGGTAACCTGAGGTATATGCAAACCAAGGTTAAGTGATGCCTCAAGTAATTGTGAAATATCAGAGGCATCAAAGGGGGGAATGTGATGTAATTCCAGTAAAATACAAGTTTAGCAGGCTAAGATTGCCACAAGGCATATGTATGTATATGTGTTTGTAGTATCAGTTAAGTTAATTACACGTAGCTAAGATACTGTTATCACTGTACTGACCAGGTGCAGGAATGTAAGAACTGGAATTACGCGTCCCTCTCCTTTGTATCAGATGAGCCACGTGGTTAGACCGGATGGATGAGTTTAGACTCTATTTATTAAATAGGTTAAGGGTATGTGTGGGTGTAGTTAATTGTGGGAGGAGCTACAGTGCTATATAAGGAATGTACTCTATGTATTCAGTACTCAGACTTTGCTGTATTTTGGTGACGCTAGTCCCTCTGAGTCCCGATCGGTGATCCAATAAAGAATCTCTTCCTTCCTGAAGAAACCTGTGTCCATCTCTCTGTGCTTGGCTTCCGTCAGTTTCTCCGGTATCAATTGAACATTTGCATTGAAGCACTGAAATCTCACAAATATTTTCTCTATTTTAAGTTGTTCTATCATTCTGAATACATCGCCAATTTTTTTTCAAAAGGTTCTGTTTTTATCAGTGTAAGATTATTGTAATTGGGAGATGTAATTTTGTGGGAGTTAACAGCTTTGAACTACACACTGGAAATCACTTATAACTTGTGTTATCTATATTTTTACACGATGCTCAATTTTCTTTTGAATGTATATTAAACAAATGACATGATGACCCTGGTCAGACAAGGCATAGTGAAGGCAAACATTGCAAATATAAAGATACATAGAAACATTGTTTAATGACTACCTCTTTTATGCATGCTTTCTGTATGCTGACTGCCAGGTGCAAAGGACGGAGCTAATAACCAGGGCCGGCCTTAGGGGTGTGCGAGCTGTGCGGTCGCACAGGGCGCCATGCCAACAGGGGCGCCGGGCAACCAACACAGCTCGCAGAACCAGGTCCTGCCCTACCTCAGAGAGCCCTGGTGGGTGAAAGATTGTGCCCTGGCCGGCCCTTACAGAGTGCGCTCTGCTTTGGTATTGGCCGGTGAGGATATTGAGGACCTCCCTCGCCGGCCCGTTGTTTGGATGATGGGAGCGAGCAGTGAGCGCTTTGATTCTGCCCTCCTCTCGCGAGCTCGGCATTCGGAGTGTTGCCGCAGCAATGCTCTCATACTATCAACGCAGAGCTCGCGAGAGGAGAGCTCCTGTTCTGCAAGGTGCAGAACTTCAAGAGCTGGCAGAGACCGCTGGACCACCAGGTAATCGGTATTCTCCCATCCCTGCCCAAAGGTATGCAAGAGGTAGGGGGGCAGAAGGGGGGTATTAATTTAATTTAAGAAAACAAAACCTCAAATTGCTCTCCCACCTCCTCATTTAAAGCCTTATGTCACCCCTTCCTACCCACAAATCATCACTATCCCACCCTTACAAACACACCATAACACACACACACTACATAATCTACTCACACACACAACATAATCTACACACACACACACACACACACAAACAACATAATCTACTCACACACACACTACATAATCTACACACACACACTACATAATCTACTCACACACTACATAATCTACTCACACACACACACTACATAATCTACTCACACACAACACCCCCTATAAACACTGTATGTTCTCTACACACATACACACTAGATAACTCACAAACACTACAAAATGTACAGACACACTATGCTCCCTATACATACACACTACGGAACTGCACCCATACACACTACATTCCCTATACACACACACTATGTTCCCTAAACACATACACACTACATACCGTATACACACACTGTTTCCTACACACATACACACTACATCCCCTTTACACACACACACACACACACACACACACACACACATTACATAACCTACACACACACACACACTACATAACCTACACACATACACACTACATCCCCTATACACACACACACACACACACTACATCCCTATCCCACACCACACTATTTTCCCTACACACACTGCATCCCTATTCTACACACAACATAATGGCATGGCAACTTCAGGGAGATAGGACACTCTTGTTATAAATTTGTTTTTACTCCTAATGCAAATCTATACATGTGGGAGGAATCCTTCTAGCCCATATACATATAGAATGTTCTGCTCTTTAACCCCCTAAGACCAAACTTCTGGAATAAAAGGGAATCATGACATGTCACACATGTCATGTGTCCTTAAGGGGTTAAAAATACCAGAAATTGTGTGTACCATAATAAGTACAATTTAACATGATTTCTGAGAGTAATATTTAAATATACATGTATATTAATATGGGTGTATTATTATTATTATATGTGTTATTATGCCTATAACATTTACAAATGTATTAATATACGTGTATATGCATGATATGCCCAGAAATCACATTAATACGTAACACCTATGTAATGGAAGCTTAGCACTTTTTACAAGATGGATGACGGCATGGGACCATGGAGGGGCGCTGTGAATATTTTTCGCACAGGGCGCCTAAAGGCCTAAGGCTGGCCCTGCTAATAACAATGACTGACAGGGAGCTAAGATGGAAGCACCCAGTTGTAGGATAAAGACATGTTGATATCTAAATTTTATAACACCTCACAAATACACATTTGTTAAAATGGGAATAAATAAACATATCATTAAAAATCCATGGAAATGGCAGCTCCTCTTTAAGCTATAATTCATTTTCATGTATAGATATGGGTGGAAAAATCTACCCTGAATGAGTGGAAAAAATGGTTAATATGATTGAATCTCAGAATATAATATTGTGTTAGGAAGAAGTCCTCAACTGGTAAATGAGCTCCCCATTAGAGCTCTGAAATAATAAGACTTAGAATAAGGGGAATTAACCCTAAACGTACCAGGAGATCTTCTAACCATAAAAGGGAAACAGCAAATAAATAAAAAATAAATAAATAAATAAATATAAAAATAAATAAAAATAAAAATAAAAATAGAAATAAAAATAATAATATTTTATTTTTATTTTTATTTTTATTTCTATTTTTATTTTTATTTTTATTTATTTTTATATTTATTTATTTATTTATTTATTTATTTTTATTTATTTTTGATTTATTTGCTGTTTCCCTTTTATGGTTAGAAGATCTCCTGGTACGTTTAGGGTTAATTCCCCTTATTCTAAGTCATTTTCATGTATGTTCCGATGAAATCATGGAGTATGTGTCAGCACTAACCATATTTAAGTGTCTGCATTTACTGTAAGGGGTCAGTCTAAATATCATTACAACTTTGCATGATTGCAAATGTTACAAGGCAGAGCTTTTCCAAGTTGATATTTAAAGTAACCATACATTTACCCCAAATCCATTTTCTGTTGCTTGCTTCTTGAGTTGAATTATGATGGGGTGAAACAGGGCAGATGCACATGTGGCTTTTTGTAGAGACATGTGGGGTCAATAGGTGACATACAAATTAATAGGGTGGGTTAAACAATTGTGTGAGATGGAAGACAAACATGGGTAACAGCAAAGACATAAGTGGGGTGTTTGGCAAGGGGGAAATGTGAGGTAAAGCAGAAGCACAACTAAGTGTGGGGTGAGTGGGAGAGAATTGGGTCAGATGGGTGAAAAGTGGTGTTAGAGAGTCACAAAAGGGAAGACAAGGAGTGACAGATAAGAGGGAGATAATGGGAATACACACATACACATTAGTGAAGATTGAGAGAGACAGAAACACTTGCAGTATATAAATGTATGCTCAATCAGATACACACTGACATATACACCTCTTATTCACACACACAATGACCCAGGTTTCAAATACAGCTCTCATACACGCACTCACACAAACACACACACACACACACACACACACAAACTCAGACACAGACTTATTAACACATGCACACACACACCGACAGATGTGTGATACACTCCTACATTCACATATACACTGCTCAAACATCCTGCATTCACACACGAAAAATCCATTCAAATTTATCCCTACATTCATACACAGACTTTCCACACTAATACACACTGGTATTCATACACCAACGCTCCCCCGTGTTCACACACATAAGTCCTCAACAAAAATACACCCCTGCATTCACATTCAACATAAATACACTCCTGCTTTTACAAACATCTGCACTTACACGTTTGCGCTACATGCAAGTAAACTCTCTGGCACAACACTAAGTATACTGTAGGATTTGCACACATCAACACTACATACACATACACTAGAATATTTCTAATATAACTATTTGGGCCTATATTTTAAAATTCACTTATCACAGCAATTCTCATTTCAGAGTGTTGTATTTGAATGTTATGTTTAACATTTACTTAATACTTAATATTTGGTGGTCAAAGGGTCCAGAAGGCTGCCAGTCCACCCCTGTCTGCTTTTTTTCCCCTAAGTGTAATTATCAAGCAACAAAATGAAAATGTGTTGTATATTTAAAATGTAAAAAGGACATCACGAGTAGGGTAGGTGCCCTTTGTAGACAGGCACCGCCTATTAAGTCCATTGACAAATATGGCCCTGATGCAGAGACTACCCTGCACCCTCTCTTGATGCTCACAGTGGCTCATAACTTCAGAGATTTGTAAAAATTGTTGCAGCTATAGGCCAGCTCTAGTGATGTCCCGAACGGTTCGCTGGCGAATAGTTCCCCGCGAACATAGCTTGTTCGCGTTCGCCACGGATGGCGAACATATGCGATGTTCGGTCCGCCCCCTATTCATCATTGAGTAAACTTTGACCCTGTACCTCACAGTCAGCCAAACTTTGACCCTGTACAGTCAGCAGACTTTGACACATTCAAGCCAATCAGCAGCAGACCCTCCCTCCCAGACCCTCCCACCTCCTAGACAGCATACAATTTAGATTAATTCTAAAGCTGCATTCTTTTTTTTGTATTATTTTTTGTGTGTGTTTGTGTTTATTATACATTATCCTTCATAGCCAGTAACCTGTGTTTATTATACATTATCCCCCATAGCCAGTAACCTGTGTTTATTATACATTATCCCCCCATAGCCAGTAACTTGTGTTTATTATACATTATCCCCACATAGCCAGTAACCTGTGTTTATTATACATTATCCCCTATAGTCAGTAACCTGTGTTTATTATACATTATCCTCCCATAGCCAGTAACCTGTGTTTATTATACATTATCCTCCCCATAGCCAGTAACCTGTGTTTATTATACATTATCCTCCCATAGCCAGTAACCTGTGTTTATTATACATTATCCTCCCATAGCCAGTAACCTGTGTTTATTATACATTATCCCCCCACAACCAGTAACCTGTGTTAATTATACATTATCCCCCCCATAGCCAGTAACCTGTGCTTATTATACATTATCTCCCCCATAGCCAGTAACCTGTGTTTATACAAATATTAGTGTTTCAAAACAGTAAAATGTATTACAACGATTATATCATCAGTGAAAGTGACGCATTTTGCATTTTTCACACACAAATGGCACTTACACTGACAATATAATTCTTTTGATACGTTTTACTGTTTTGAAACACAAATTTTTGTGTTCAGCGAAGTCTCCTGAGTGACAGCACCCCTCATGTACAGGTTTTATGGTTGTAACTGATCGACGGGCACCCTGACTGGGTACCTTCGTTGGAGGATGCCTCTAGCGCTTCCTGAGGGCGGCTTCCTGAGGGCTTCCAGCACTCCAGCCGACACCATAACCACCGTAGACTCTTTCAGAGCGCAAACCAGGAACAAGCTCTTGCAAGAGTTTAGGAGTGATTATAGCAAGGGAATATGCAGAGCATAGCAATCCCTTGTAGCAGATTGCCCCAATAAGAGACAGGACTCAAATTGAGGGTGAAGAAGAACTGAAGCTTTTAATGAGACACTGTTTTCATGCACATTTTGCACACCTAGTACTGCCCAAAGGGTTTTGCAAAACAACCAATCAGTATGTACAATACACTCAGACACTCCCAGCAATTACAGACAAAATCCTCCCCTCTGCCTGTGATTTAATTACCTTACACAATGGGTTAATGTAATTATCACTGGCAGAGAAATAACGTTTTTACACATGTACTATAACTTTAAAACTATACATTCAATATTCAAAAAATACATATTATTATTCAGCACACTTTAATTATAAACATAGTAAAAATTCAGCCAATTACATCCAGGGGTTTAAAAGTTAGCTGGAGGTCCCTTTATGACCGACCGCAAGCACATTTTCCTGCCCAAAACAGTTCCATAGATTTGGCCTGTGCGGTCGGTCAATTTCACACTGAAAAAAATCGCCGAATGGGACTTAGTCTTTGCTGCTGCAAAATCATTGTGGGAGAAGGTAATGCTCAGCGGTGTTCACGGAACTGTATAGCCGATTTCAGTTCCATGGATTTGGCTACACACACCACTGACCGCATTGAATGAACAAAGATGGCCGCCGCCACGTGTTCGTTTGCACGAACGGCGGCCCCCCAGCGTTCGGCAATTTACATACAGCAGGCTCCCAGCCTGGGAGGTAAATTGATGGCACACTTCCACTTCTGGGTGGTCCGCCTGTGTGGTACCTGGTTCAGTAAGCCCCATTTACTGAACCAAGTGGAAAATAGCAATGAACAAAGGATTTTAACAGTCTGGGGACAAAGTCTTAAAGGGACATTGTTCCCAAAAGTCACAATATGTCCCCAGATGGTTCTTAAAGGGGCATACACAGTCCAATAAAAGTCCATTCACTGTGCTTAAAGGGCCAGTAGCCGCACAATAAAAATCTATTATGCCCAAATATGTTCTTAAAGGGCAATACATCACAGGGGCCGTAGTCACAGGGCAGGTGGGCAAGCAGGCCCCTCCAAAAGCTCATGGCAAACTCCCTTACAATGGTGTTTTCAAAAGTTACTGAGTCAAATATAAGGCTTGCGTTTCAGTTTTTTCACATTGAAATTAGCCAGATTGGTTACGTTGCCTTTGAGACCGTATGTTAGCCCAGGAATGAGAATTACCCCCATGATGGCATACCATTTGCAATAGTAGACAATCCAAGGTATTTCAAAAGGGGCATGTCCAGTCTTTCTTAGTAGCCACTTAGTCACAAACACTGGAAAGTCCATCTGTCATTCTCATTATCCCTGCACTGACTGAGTACTACCATTCTCATTATCCCTGCACTGACCGAGTACTACCATTCTCATTATCCCTGCACTGACTGAGTACTACCATTCCTATTATCCCTGCTCTACACTAACTGAGTACTACAATTCCTATTATCCCTGCTCTACACTAACTGAGTCCTATCATTCCTCTTACCTCTGCTGTCAACATCGCCCGACCCAAGATGGTGCACGCATTTTTGTCGCCGCTCAGAAGTCAATTTGGCGTCTATGTATACTATGTCTATGGGCGCCCACACCCTCAGGGTCCACCTCCCGTGGCGCTGAAGGGGTTTAACCCCTTAAGGACACATGACATGTGTGACATGTCATGATTCCCTTTTATTCCAGAAGTTTGGTCCTTAAGGGGTTAAACCCCTCTCCTCTCCATCCGACGTCAGCTCCTGAGTGGAGCGGAATGCACATTTGAGGAGCCCATAGGAAAGCATTTCTCAATGCTTTCCTATGGATGCTCTGCGCGATGGATGCGAAATTCGCATCCAGCGTCACAGATGCGCCTCTAGCGGATGCCCAGAAGACAACCACTAGAGCAGGGATAGACAACCTTCGGCACTCCCGATGTTTTGGACTACATGCCCCATAATGCTCTTACACCCGTAATGCTGGCAAAGCATCATGGGAGGTGTAGTCCAAAACATCTGCAGTGCCGAAGGTTGCCTATGCCTGCACTAGAGGCTGAATTAACCCCTAATGTAAACATATCAGTTTCTCTGAAACTGCTATGTTTACATCTGAAGAGTTCAAACCTGAGGTACCTAGCACCCAGACCACTTCATTGAGCTGGAGTGGTCTGGGTGACTATAGTGTCACTTTAATCATCTCCAGGTACAGAAAATATTTCAAATTTTTTACTGTAAAAAAACACATTAAAATACATAACTCAAATTTCACACAACTGGACCCAGATAGCTTGGATCTGAGCGCTCAATATATCCAAACAGCACTCTGATCCCATAAACACAGTCGAATCGCCAAGGAGTTAAAGGACCACTAAAGTGCCAGGAAAACAAACTGGCACTATAGGATCTTTAGGTCCCCCTCACCCTCAAGACCCCCTCCCTCCCCCCCCCGCCGGGCTAAAGGGGTTAATCACGTACCTTTTTCCAGCGCTGGGCTCCCTCTGCGCTGGGGAAATCTCTCTCTTCCGACGTCAGTGCTGAATGCGCATGCGCGGCAAGAGCCGCGCGCGCATTAAATCAGTCCATAGGAAAGCATTACTGTAACGGATCGCCTGGCACCCGACTGGGTACCTCAGTTGAAGGATGCTCCTAGCGCTTCCTGAGGGCTCCAAGCACTTCAGCAGACACCACAACCACCGCAGACCAAACCTCTCTTCCTACAGAGCGAAGCAGGAACAAGCTCTTAAATGAGCTTAGTAGTATAGCAAGACAGTATGACGAGCATAGCAATCCCTTGTAGCAGATTCCCCTAATAAGAGACAGGACTCCAAATTGAGGGTGAAGTAGAACTGAGGTTTTAATTAAACACTCAGCTTTTATGCCCATTTTCTACCCATAGTACCGCCCACAGGGTTTTGTAAGACGACCAATAAAACACGTAAATTATAGTAAAACACTCCCAGCAATTACACACAAATCCTCCCCTCTGCCTGTGATATAATTACTGAACACAATGGGTTAAAGTAATTATCACTGGCAGGAAAAATACACTTTTTACACAGTTACCGTAACTTTAAAAATATACGTCCAATCTTCCAAAAAGTAACATATTACTAATCAGCATCCTTTAAATATAAACACTCTCAAAAACAATACAAATCCCTCCAGTAGATAAAAAGTTAGTCGGAAGTCCTTTGTGATCGGTCAATTTCAGGCATAAAAATTATTGTCTTATTCGAATGCACATGGCCGTTCGTGCAATTGACTCAGTATAGCAGTGAGTGAGTCCAAATATCTGAACTGTACCAAACGGCGACCACCCAGCCGTTAGGTCAATTAGTTGCGGTTAACCACAGCTTCTGGGAGGTTAACAGGCTGCACACTCCCATTGCGTGTGGTCTGGCCATTCGGCAGTTTATTTGGTAAAATAAAAGGTAATAAATAGGGCTAAATGCACGAACGACATCCGGAAAAAGGGCACCGGTAGCCACAAAACTGGGGTTTTGTCAGTTACTTACTACACAGTAAAAGATATATATATGAAAAATATGATATAGACTTAGCCGCATGCACTGACCGCAGTGATCGGTCACGTGGCCTGCCTGGCACCAGGCTCGAGTCACGAGCTCGCTCTTAAAGGGGCAGTGGGAGCCAAAAGTTGATTCAGGCTCCCATTGGCCCACGTCATTCCAGCACCCCCACACACGAACGTTTTGGGGGCAAAGGCATGACGTGGGCCAATCACTGGTGTAACAGTAGTGTACATTAAAAAAAAAAAAACTAGAAATTTGACTGTGAAATAATAGCAGTCAGTTTCCTTCACACGTGTGCGTTTCAGGGCCTGCCAGGGCACAGTGTCACACCAGTGCAACTCATATCTGGTGTAACAGTAGTGTACATTTAAAAAAAAATACAGGGGGCTTGTTGTCACCTTTCGGGAAACCTTGGTGTTGTACATGGCTGGGTGGAGGAAGAGACCTTCAATGACATCAGTGAGGACAAGGAACGGGACATGGCTAGCTTGGTATCCAACCTTGTG
Organism: Pelobates fuscus; assembly: GCF_036172605.1. NCBI lineage: Eukaryota > Metazoa > Chordata > Amphibia > Anura > Pelobatidae > Pelobates > Pelobates fuscus. The sequence goes on along the minus strand of NC_086323.1, from coordinate 59,662,131 downwards.
CAAATGGGGAGTTTGCGGTTGTGCAAATGGACTGTTTGCAGTTGTTTGCGGTGCGTTAAACGGGGAGTTTGGTCTGTCACTGTGAAGCGGGCGTAACCCTTACACTACCTGATCGATACAACATCATACCTGATGTTTTAAAGCGCGTTATTCCAAACAATTTAGGAATGTTAGGTGATTTCTGCCCTTTATGGATTAAAACCAGACTCTGCATCAACTATGTAATTTTCCATGGGAGTTTTGCCATGGATCCCCCTCCGGCATGCCACAGTCCAGGTGTTAGTCCCCTTGAAACAACTTTTCCATCACTATTGTGGCCAGAAAGAGTCCCTGTGGGTTTTAAAATACACTCAATGTTTCAGCCCAATTAAATTGATGTCTTGTCAAAAGTCCAGTAAAGAACTAAAATGTTGACTGAATGCTGTTGCACATCTATTTAAATTAACATTCCAAGCACCATAACTACGACAGCATGCTGTAGTGGTTATGGTGCCAAGAGTGTCCTGATGTCCTCCCCCCCCCCCATTTTAAGAGGTCAAACTGTTTTTGTATAGTTTAACTTTTTACGTGGGATATTTCCAGCGCCGCTTCTGTTAGCTCTCCTTAGTTAAGCCCTGCAGTATCTATATCTCAGCCAAAAGCTAAACCCTTCACCTCCTGACTTAGCTCAGATAGAGATTCTAGCTGTCTGGTGGAAGTAGTGCAGGTAGGAAGCGGCGCCAGGTAAGAAATCAAAATGTTCTAAAATGTGCTGCAGTGGTTATGGTGCTTGAAGTGTTCCTTTAAAATAAAGAAATTATTTTTTTTATGTTTAAAGGGAATCTGTCACTGGTTTCCCTGGGGGCTGATCCTTCCTTGTCTACCTTTGGGACACTCTTACAGTTCAGTGGTTTGTTGTTCTTCCCTATTAGTGTGGTCAATAACTTAACTGCTTTTTTGTCATTCTGTCTATTTCTTTCATCTTATTTGATGTTTTCTTAAACTGATCAAGCTAGTACTCATCACAATAAACCTCAGCATCCCAATATACACAAGTTAAACAATTTTGTGTGATGTGAATTAAAAAAAAATACCCTTATATCAACCATGACATTTTCTTTTTCAAGGGGAATATGTTCACGTTAAAATAATATTTGATTGTGAAATGATGGACAATTCTCAGTGGAGAACAATACAATCCATTTTTCATTTCTTATTACCCCTGAAAACTGCAAGAAGATGACAAGCACTTGTCATTTTAGAGACCATGTGGAGGCATTTAACTTTCATTTTAGACATAATAACAAATTATGTAAATTAACTTTCAAAGAATGGCTAGAAGTTTGCAAGATACCAACTGTCAAGGAAAAGTTACAAATAAATAAACATATTTAGGATTCATCTCAAAACATGCCGTAATAGTTTATAACAGTTAAATTTAGGCTGCTTTTCTTAATACTGTTTGCGATCGACCCCTTTTGGTTTGAAAATAAATAAATAAACAAACAAATAAATAAACGCTGATTTAATTAAACAAATTTTTTATTAATATTGCTTTAATTATAGTATTTCATTTATACTACCTTAAAGGACCACTCTAGTGCCAGGAAAACATACTCGTTTTCCTGGCACTAGAGTGCCCAGAGGGTGCCCCCACCCTCAGGGACCCCCTCCCGCCCGGCTCTGGAAAGGGGAAAAGGGGTAAAACTTACCTTTTTCCAGCGCTGGGCGGGGAGTTCTCTGCCTCCGATCCTCCTCCGTTCCGCCCCGTCGGCTGAAGGCGCACGCGCGGCAAGAGCTGCGCGCGCATTCAGCCGGTCGCATAGGAAAGCATTTACAATGCTTTCCTATCGACGCTTGCGTGCTCTCACTGTGATTTTCACAGTGAGAATCACGCAAGCGCCTCTAGCGGCTGTCAATGAGGCAGCCACTAGAAGGCTGGGGGAAGGCTTAACCCATTAATAAACTGCTATGTTTATAAAAAAAATGGGTTAACCCTAGCTGGACCTGGCACCCAGACCACTTCATTAAGCTGAAGTGGTCTGGGTGTCTAGAGTGGTCTTTATTCTGTGCCTCAAGCTGTATAGGACATCTCAAATATATTAAATTCTATAGTATAATTGTTGGAACAAATTGTGTTATTTATTCATAATATACTAAAACAAAAAGTTAGCATCATAATTACATAACAGCTAACGGTTACCAGTTGATTTTGCGATCTTGCACATGTATAGTTCATATGTTCACATGTATTAACACAACGTTTCAGTTGATATTGGCAAATACAATAGTTTGTAGGTTGAGCCTTATATTAAATTCAATCCATTTTTCACACTCCCAATTTAAGAAGAGTACAATTTGACATGAATATAACGTCTCAAAACAAGTTAACCTAGTTTTTTTTTTTTTTAATATATAGTTAATTGATGTTAAAAGTTGTAACACAGTAAGCTATAGCATGTATGAAAAGTTTTAAGAAAGAATTTGCAAATGCATTCCACAAGTCATAATGGGCCTCATACTTTGTGATTACTTTTCGCACTATTTGGTTTTTGGCTTATTTTTCATTTTAATCTGCATTGGGTAGAAGGTCTAAATTTATAATTGAATAAATAACAGAATATAATAGAAAAGCTGCCTTCGAAAAAGCAAATCCAAGAATATACTGTGCCAAGGTCATTTGTTTGTTTGTGGTGACCGGCAGTGCGTTTTTATTTTCTAGGTCACATGTACATATTACATTTTTAAAAATAATTCATTTTTCTTTAGAACAAGACTAACTGGTCTATGTTCATGGTCACAGCTTTCCCAAAAGTTTTTGGTGTTATAGGTGAATTATGTGTTTTGTTCTGTTTTGGTGCTTCACTTCAAATCTACAGTTATCCATCTTTTATTTATTTGTGTTTTCTACAAAATGGACATGTAACCTTGACAAATCTAATTATAATGTACGGAAATATACAAATTTCAATTTCTACTAGAATAAAAGAAGTGCAATCATAAGTTATAAGTATTGAAAATTCATCATACCTATCAATTTATTATTTGTTTCCATAATTATTTTAAAAACAATACAAATACAAAAAAACATTAAAAGACAATGCGCCTGAAAACTATTTTTAATATAATAATCCTTTCATCAAGTTTTGAAAGAACTGATTGTTTTTTTTAACATTAAGTATACATAAAACAAATTGAGAAAAACTCATCCCTACCTTTAGTACATGATAGGATCCTTCAGCCAAATGCATGGACCGTGTGTTAGACAGTGTTTGAAAGCAGTCAGTCTCAATGATCTTCCCTACTTCACCCCCTGAACATAAGCAAGTAAGACCATAGGGACTAACTGTTTTTTCAAACACTGTCTTGCCAAGGTTGCATGTATATGGCTGAAGGATCCATGCCATATACTAAACGTAGGAATTAGATTTCCTCTTTTTTACATACATTGCAAATCTCTTTAACGACTGGGCTACAATTTTGTGATTTTCTGAGAAAGCATCAATTTTTGCATTCTTAAAGGAAAGCATTTTAAAGTGTTTTCTAAAGTTTTTTTCAAACCTGTATTTCTAAATTTATAGTGTTCCCCTCACTATTAGAGCCCTTCCGAGAGGGTTTAAAAAGTTTATATTCGCAGTGGTGTCATCCATTGATGAGATCATCAATTGAAGGCTTAAAAATAATTTTCTTGCTTCAATGCCCCTCAATAACACTATTTGTAAATAGTATGAGTCAGCAAATATATTCCGCTACAGTGTCCTTCAAATACCCCTTTGTTCTTAGTTATAACCTGAAAACATCCTCAAGATGCTCGTCCACACACACACACACAATGAAGTTAGCACGAGCATCTCACATCTCCTTTTTTTGTTTTTCATTTGCAATTACAGCTTACACCCAGTAACACCCCTAGTGCATATAAGATGTGTTTTCCATATTAAACAAAAACACAACATGTGGTATAAAACTATATACCAACTAGTGGAGCGCTAATAAATAAATAAGTGAATAAAAAACACTGCTTGTGAGGGGTTGACTTACCCCGCAAATATTGTATAATAACAAACTTGAAGGTACATATGAAAAGAAAAAGAATAAAGAAATATATATAGTGTAGATGGTCTTGAGAATAATGATCATTAGTAGATCAATATCTAGAACCACTCACATGGTATGGAGCTACAAAAAAGAGAGAAGCGACCAATGTGTGATATTGTACAAATTCATATAAATCTCCTGCTGGTAAGTATTACGCTCACCTTTTTTAGAGCCTTCAATGAGGGTAATTAACAGAGTGCCTCTTTTCTGGGGACGGCACTTCCCCAGTGAAGATTCTTTGAGGTTTCATGGACTTGGAATAGTGTAGAAAATAAAATAAAAATTTATAGATAACAAATAAAAACATGTAGTATATATTGTAAAAATAAAAGAATGGAATTAAGGGGGGCGGGGCCGGGCCGCCGAGCCGAGCGGTCGCAGGGAACAACAGCTCCTGCACAACAGGCTCCTTTTACATTGAAAATCGTGATTTCAACGAAATTCAGCAACCGACAACCCCAACCCGCAGTATATATGGGCTACCGGAGCCGGGGAGAGGCTTGCTCCAGGAGTTCCAGTCCCCCGGAGGTGGGTTCACTGCAGCATTAAGCGGGACCCAACCTGGCGGTGAGTGAAGTGGACGGCCGCCGCTTCACTATCCTGCCCAACGGTGCCTGTCGTACATATGGCACTTCGGACGACCCGGCCCTGTACCCCCCCCCACCGGACCGGGGGGGTGATCCCGGTCCATGCTTTAAAGTTGAAATCGGAGGCATTACTTGACCATCATGCAGGCCCAAGACCCGCAGCCAAGATGGCGGAGGCCACGCGCGCGGTGAACAACCTGCAGACCCTGAGGCAGAAGGCAGACAGGAACTGGCTTGGAGCACAAGGCGGCAAACGTGTAGTGAACCACGCAATAAAGCAGCTCCTAAGCCCGGAGAAAGTATGGAAGCAAGACCCAGCATACCGCCCTACTCGTACTACCCATGAGGCCGCTCGCCCTTCTTCTGGGCTGGGCGCTCATCAAGAGGAATCCCTCTGCAGCCTGCCATACTCCCTGGGAGACGACCACGATCTGGCGGAACCTGGGGCCCACGATCCTGCTGATGGGATCCATGGCGGAAGGGCACGAGTGCCTGCTGAGGCCTCAGGCTGAAGGCCGGTGGCTCATGGTAGCGATGCCACCACAACGCCGGGAAATTTTATAACCGAGCAGCAGCACACCTGATGGGGGAAATACACGAGTCACTACCATACGGACTTACCATCTGCTTGCCCAGTGCTTGAGCCAAACACCCACGACACTGCTGACAGGTACATGTCTGCAGACAGCCTTGAACAGTCGGATTGCCTGGCCGCACACGACCCAGAGCTCTGCGGGCAGGGGCCTGTACACATCGGGACACAGCGGGCACACTCTTCTGAGCCACATGCAGTAACAGACGGGACTTAAATCATTTATACCTGCCGAGTTGAGCTTACCGCACAGGCACATAACTACCACATGAGCGAATACTGCCACGATCTAGCTAGCATGCTAATTGTCGTAAGGTTCTAACTGTACTAATTTAGCTTTCAGATCAGCATGTTCTTCTAGGCTCAGCGTATAGATAGGCCTGATGGTAGTAGCCTGAGTCCCCAGCTAGCATGTCTACTCCTCACTGTTAGTGTTCAGATAGGTGCAGGTTAAGTAATCTGTTAATGTTTGTACTTTTATGCTACAACTGGAACTAGCATGTATGAAAATGTTCGCCTATTTTCAAATTTACTTTAACTCCTATGATTTTTATGTAAATAGTGAGACTTACTAATATACTTATAAATCAGTATGAGCACCCTGGTAGATAAGCGGGACTAACCTGCAAAAGCTTACATGCTATTTATTTATGTAATTTACCGTTTATATTGGGTTCACTCACTCAGCTAAACAAAATGAACATGCTCTGTACCTCTGTATATGCCTCAATAACTTAAAGCTAGCCTACTAATTTTGTTGTCAGGATAACACATACCAAGCGAGGTCATTAACATTACTTGTCTTATGCCTGCATATATTTTAACTCTTGTGTTGCTTTGAATGGTGAGCTTACTGTTTACCCATGTGTTCCCGAATGTCTGTCTTTAATAATTTAGCGAATCACTGACTGGTTCTTATGATCCGCAGCTTGTATTTTCAAACTAAAGTTTAACTACGAAAAAATTCCGTTAAAAAAAAAAAAAATGAGGCATCGTAACTCTGGAAATGTGACTTCATCTCGCTGACTGATGTATCAACCCTATACTGTAAATCACTTGAACATTTCCCCCAATTTCTCTTCTGTACCCCATCTTATATGTCTCTAATAAAAGAAAGATTTACAAAAAAAAATGGAATTAAAATTGGACTTTATATTAGACTTTAATTCCATTTGTACTTTTATTGTTACAATACGTACTACATATACTACCATCTACACTATATATTTTTTCTTTGTTCGTTTTCTTTTCATATGTACCTATTCCAGATGAAGAACCCACTCATCCATTCAAACCAGCAGACAGAGTGCTGATCAAGAAGCTAAAGAAAAGAGGCCAACTGATGCTCCATTCACACCTCCTAGCAAAATGGTAGCATCAGAGTAAAATGCAGACCAAAAGAGGTGCACCATGGTCCATTGACAGAGACAATCCCCTAGATAGAACCACTAAGTGTTAGGACATGCCCAGGTAGTAAAGCAGAGAAAACTGATATAGGTCAAATTTATCATTGGTATCTCCAGCAAAACCAGTCGCTAATGGAAGCGACTGGATTGCTGGGAGAATTCACCTTGAATTATCCCTGCAATTCAGGACACAATAAGCCCCCTGTCATTAGACCATATCTAATACAATCACCTGCCTTGATCCCAACACCCCTAGATCCCCCCTATATACCTCTACCTCTGGGGTATTATTGGCTATATTGCAGATGGGCCACTAAAATTATCCCATGTACTCATGAGCCACCTGGCTTTCTAGGAACCATTGCATCGACCATATATATTACAAGTGATCCATTAATTTGCCCGATCTAACTAAAAATAACATCCGCAACCGTTTAAGAGGAACGGGATTGTTTGGTAATATGTTTTGGTTTCTAGGGATTCCTAACATATATAAAATAATTAATCATTTAGTTGATTATCAAGACATGGCTTTTAATGCTAAAGTGATGCACTTAGAAGATTAGCTTCAGAACAGGAACAGATTAGCATGGTTGTCCTCTAGAACAGAATGGCCTTAGATTATCTATTTGCAGCCCAGGGAAGGGTATGTAAGGCAGTAGGTATTCAATGTTGTACTTTCATTACTAATGAGAACAGGGCAACACAATATGATCTGCAAGATCTAAGTGAAGTCCAGATCGAATGAGACAACAAGACCAAGAGATTTAGATTTGACCTTTGGTATAGGTAATTACTAATTAGCTAGGTACTATTAATAGCAAGATTGTTACATGCTTATTTATTTTCTTTGCTATATTCATAATAGATGTAATTTTCTGGGAATTCAAATGCTTCGTGCAACATCTGAAACATAAACCCAAAGAGAAGAGTAAATCTCCTATATATCTTTCTAGTCTGTTAACCCCTTAAGGACAGAGCTTCGGAAGCTTGTCTTTCACTTAATGACAATGGCATTTTTTGCATTTTTTGCTGTTTGCGTTCAACTGCAATTTGCATTTGACTAATTTATTGCACCGACGCATATTATATACAGTTTTTTAAAGGACAGAAAGGACTTTAATTTGATGTAACATATATATATATATATATATATATATATATATATATATATATATATATACATGCTTATTTATTATAAACAAAATACAGAAAAATGTTGTGTTTTTTTTACAGTTTTTGCAATAATAATGTGTGCATAATTAGTGCAGGTTAAGGAAAGTAATTAAAAATAAATTAATTTAGTTGTTCTGATTTACAGAATATATAATGTGTCTGGGATTTTAAGTTTTTTTTGGTAGTTACAGGTCACAAAGCACAAGGAGTAAAATAAACTTTTAATGTGGAGCGATTTTAGAATTTGGTATGTTTGTCTTGTAAGCTTAATAGCCATAAAAGAAAACAAAATTGCCACACAAAAGTATATATTTATATAAAGTAGACACCACAGGCTATTTACCTAAGGTTGTTTTGACACTTTCTACGTAGCCATTTTACCGCCAACCTGCTAAATATTGGAGTAAAATTGAGTTTTTTTGGGGTTTTCGCACACAAACTTATAACAAAGAACTTCTCATGTGTATTTTGTAAAGTTGGTGTGTGCTATTCCTGTACAAAGTTTTATTATGTGTTCAGTTACTTCTGCTGAGTACAATGGTACCCCCATTGTATGTCTTTGGCACTATTTCGTGAAGCTACAGTGCCATATAGGAGACCTGTCCTTTTCAATATTCACAGTAGAATTTTGAGAGACGGATTTAATGAGCCTATGCTTCCATTTGGGGTATTATAACAGTTTGACTGTTCAAAAAAAAAAAAACACAAAGGCCTACCATTTGTAAAAGTAGACACTCCAGGGTATCTCATAAGGTGCATATTGTGCCTTAACATGCCCCCATTTTTTTACCATTACATGCCAAAGTATGTGGTAAAAAATTATTTTGTGCATTTTTTACATATGGATTGCATTTTTGCTGGGCATTTTGTATATTTCATATGTGCCACTAAGTTCAAACCCCCCACATTATGCTCAGCTAAGTCTTCTGAATAAAAGGACACCCCCATTGTATGTCTATGGCACTATTTCGTGAAGCTACAGTGCCATACAGGAGACCTGTTCTTTTCAGTATTCACAGTAGAATTTTGAGAGACGGATTTAATGAGCCTATGCTTCCATTTGGGGTATTATAACAGTTTGACTGTTCAAAAAACCCCCACAAAGGCCTACCATTTGTAAAAGTAGACACTCCAGGGTATATCATAAGGTGCATATTGTGCCTTAGCATGCCCCCATTTTTTCACCAATATATGCCAAAGTATGTGGTAAAAAATAATTTGGGGCATTTTTTTACATACGGATTGCATTTTTGCTGGGCATTTTGTATATTTCATATGTGCCACTAAGTTCAAAACCCCCAACTTATGCTCAGCTAAGTCTTCTGAGTAAAAATAGATCCCCAATGAATGTCTTTGGCACTATTTTGTGAAGCTACAGTGCCATATAGGAGACCAAGCCATATCAGTTTTTACAGAACTTTGAATTTTGACGCTGGGCCTATGTGCAATTTCCAAGCATCTTCGCAGGTTTTAAATTCAAACTACCCCACAAAGGCCTACCATTTCTTAACGTAGACACCCCAGGGTATTTCAAAAGGCATATTTTTAACCTTAGCGTGGGATCATTTTTCCGCAAGCTTGTACCAGGTGTAGTGGTAATAATCGTTTTTTCTGCCTTTTTGACACACAAAGTGAGTTTGCACAGTATATTTTGCAAACATTATGTGTACCACCACTCAGCTATGTCGACTGAGTACAAAAATAACCCCGTATGTACCTTTGCCAGGTATATGTGGACATCGGAGGGGCACATTTGGGACACATCCATTCCAGTTTTTTTTCAAACTTTACATTTTTACGCTGTGCCCATGTCCCATTTTAGAGTATTTTACCAGGCTATATGATCGAAATACCCCATAAAGCCATACCATTTCTTAAAGAAGACATCCCAGGGTATTTCAAAAGGCATATTTTGAACCTTAGCGTGGGATCATTTTTCCGCTAGCTTGTACCAGGTGTAGTGGTACTAAGCGTTTTTTCTTCCTTTTTGACACATAAAGTGAGTTTGTACAGTATATTTTGCAAACCTTATGTGTGCTATGACTGTATAATACTTAATATGTTGCTCAGTTATGTGGTCTGAGTACAGCAATACTTTGAAAACTTTGAAGTTTTACGCTGTGTCCATGTTCCAATTTGGAGTAGTTTAGATGGTTGGTTATTGAAACTTCCCCACAAACACATACTATTTATTAAAGAATACACCCTGGGGTAATTCAAAAGGCATATTTTGAACCTTAGCGTGGGATCATTTTTTCTCTAGTTTGTTCTAGGTGTAGTGGTAATGAGCATTTTTAAATGTATTTTTTTTAAACTTTTTTAACTTTTTTTACTTTTTAAAACTATTTTTTTTTTTTTGCTTATTAATTTTTTTCAACTTTCCTAAACTTTCTTAAAACTTTTTTTTTTACAGATTTAACATTTTTCTAAGCTTTTTTTTTACCGTTAACACCTAACTAGCAGTAAGCAGCCCTAACCGTAAATTCCCCATTTTCCCATAACTATACAATATTTAAATAAGTTAATTAAATAAATTGAACCCCTGAGGATTAAAAAATAAATAAAAGTTAATCGTCAGGGGTTAAAAAAAAATTAGATCACAGTATAATACTGTGATCTGTGTTTTGATCACTGTAGGCAGTGATCGACTGGCAGGGAAGTGGTTAATTTTTATTTGGACTGGGTAAAGGGGGGGGGTTACTTAAATGTTATTAAAACTTTTTTTAACTTAATTTTTAACTTTTTAAAGCTTATTTTAAAACTTTTTTTAACGTTAACCCCTAGTTAGCCTAACACCAAATCCCCCAATTCCCCACTAACTTCCACCCTCCCCAGCTAGCTAAATATATAATTTTAAAATACTTAAATTAATTAATAAAATAAATTTAACCCATGAGCGTTAAAAAAAAAATAACCCTCAGGGGTTAAAAAAAAAAAAAATCAGATCATAGTAAAATGTAATCCCTGCCAATTGATCACTGTGTCCGTGGGTTTCTTTTTACATAACCTGCACCACTAAACTGCTCTACTAAATGCTAGGACTTATCTTTGGAATTGCATGCACTAGTGATGCGGAATATACTGCACTGATATCTGGTTATTATATGATATTCTATCTTCCTGGTGACGGACGGCATTAATCTAAAATTCTACATTATCAACAGGAGCCAATGTATACAATCATTGTTTCACTTCCCGTGCGACGTCGGACTCTACAACCCATAAGTGCCCTAAACCGAACATCTGAATTCACTGATTGAAGATCACAGCCTATATAAGCCAATAATTGGACTTATGAGGACCTGAAACCAGAGACTAGTCAATTCCATTGTGGACTTATCACTTTTTTATATATATATATTGTTAAATAAAGTACTTTTTTAATTTTAAATATCCAGTCCTTGGAATTGTATTTCATTTTTATATTGGCTCCCTGGACATCCAGTATATCCATAGGTGGGGTTCATTCCACCCAAGCCTGATTATACCAGAGCAGGTCCATGCTCTGGGTATTGTAAGTAGGATATTTTCCTAAATATTTCCAATTTTACCTACTTTTTTATGCCATTGGAGTTCTCTCTGTTTATATCTCCCTATATGTAGCCCTACCTAGACCATGACTCCTGGATCTCACCAATGTATCCCTAGACCGGGATTATACTGTCTACACCTACAGAAATAGAGCTATATTGGCTCTAGAAAATGTGAGTGTTCCATTGGCATTGCTAATATTATCTGCATATATTATCTAACTGTATTGCACTATTATGTTTTTTGTTCTTTTTATTAAGACATATTGTACAGAATTTTCTTCCATCAACTGTATGTAAGTATATACTTTCTTCATTACCTTTTGTATAACTCCAACGTGGTCCATCACCACCACTGTTTTTCTATGATATTTTATCTATCTAGTCATCTGGCCATACTCTTAGAGGACAATAAATAGCAATATTAAAGAGAGAGACAAAACAAGTGATTTTAAGTAGCCTTATAAAATGTAAAACTGTATTTTTATGTGTGCTCTGTTCCTTATTCTTTATTATTTGTACTGTGGAGAGACACATTTCTCTGCCAAAATACCATTCTGTCTTCCTGCATCTCTGCAGAGAAACTGTCGATAGCAAATTCTTTCTTCTCCAACACTCTTCTTATGTATGTAAGTCTTAATGGCTGCATTCTAGCAGCGAATAAGTTAGGAGAATGTAAGGGCTCTCAGTACAGCAAATACATTATGGACATTTTTGAGTATTGTACAGATATTTGTTGAAACTATATATTGTGTGTAGTTATTATGCTTACATTTGGATATTTTTTTTACACTTGTGTTTGAAAGTTGCATGTTTAGAAGTGCCACTAAGAGTCTTTGCAAATAAGCAATGTATTTGGATTATTCATTTAATATATTTCTACTCTATGTGACAACATTTTTTATTTTGCTTAGATTCTGACATTTTAAACCCTGATTGAAATATTACAATGTGATGTGAGTATACATATAACCTTTAAAATTCTTATCTAAATTAAAATAATATCTAGCCAGTCTTCCCCTACATGGGAAATAAAAACACCTTAAGACAATAAAGAAATCCACAAAGACAAAAATTTATAAAAAAAAAAAAGCAAAAATGATTTAATGTGATTAATAATAGTGCAACATGAAAACAATATGTCAGACAAAGAGAGAAAAATGGTATGCTTTTCGTGCCTCGTTGGTCACTTATACATAGACCACTGATCAATGTTTCTGCAAAGGATGACCAAATAAAATCAAATTTAAAATGGTGAACATTTACATTAATTTATTTTTTTTGTATGCCTGAAAAGCAATCAATTCATCATTTCATAGTACTTGCTCTAATTCTACATTTCTTACATTTTTTTCCCACCAAAAATATTAAAAAACAAAACATGGTGATGGCGGTGTTAATGATAACAAATGTGGCTATCTTTTTACAAGGACCCTTTATGTTACCTAAAAGCATTATTGAATACTTCAAATTATTACTTAAGATGCTAATTCTTTGTTTCATTATTTCCTGTCTGTATCAACCTTCTTCTAGTGAGCTTTCCTGACACAGGGGTGTTTTAACATCTCTATATTCCAGATTCTATTGACTCATTGTTAGAGTAATATTTTGTGTGTTAGCAGTCAGAATTTGAAGGTATTGTCTTTTTTTCTTTCTTTCTTTCTTTCTTTCTTTCTTTCTTTTTCTCTTTTTTTTTCCTTTTCACAATCTTTATTTTCAATTTTAAAGAATGACATAATGGTAAAATAAAATAAGTAAACATAATAATGAATGGATCCACGGAGAAATAGTGACTTAATTTACACAGGTGAGGCAGCACACACTCACAGGCAAACACACTCACAGGCAAACACACTCACACTAACAGACACACACTAACACACACTCACTCACAAGCAGACACACACTAGCAGACACACACACACTCACTAACAGACACACACACACTCACTCACATTAACACATGTTTTTATTTTTTATTTAACCCCCCCCCCAGCCTCCTTACCTTTGGGAATGCTGGGGGGGTTCTCTTTCTCCCTGGTGATCCAGTGGCTGCTGGGCGGCGCTGGCGGGCGGGCGGCTGGCGAGGGAGCACTTCCCCTGAGCACTCTGCTCAGCTCCCTCGCGCGCCTCAGAGTGAGACTGGGAGCTGGAATATGATGTCATATTCCGGCTCCCAGCCTCACTCTGCGGCGCGCGAGGGTGCTGAGCAGACCGCTCAGAGGAAGTGCTCCCTCGCAAGCCGCACGCCCGCCCACCAGCGCCACCCGCCTGACCGGCATGTCAGTTAGCCGCAAGGCTAACAAGGCATTTGCCCTGGGCATTTGGGGGCGGCTTTTTTGCCGCCCCATGGAAAATGCCACCCAAGGCAAATGCCTTGTTTGCCTCGTGGCTAAAACGTCCCTAACTGCGGGGAAGGGTATCGTGTTCGGCCTCACCACAATCTTTTTGACACCTAGCTATATGGTCTCAGAGAGACTTTCACTTCCAAACCAGAATCGTCGTCATACTGATGAGACGCATTAGTCCATAGCTGGTTTCTGGTCACTGATCTTTTTAAATCAAAGCCCATACTTTGGTTTAAAAACAAAAGCTGTGGTAAAACTGTGCCCATTGCCAAGGGTATCTGCAGAAATGCAGGATAAAGTCTGAAACACGATGCCTGTCTATGCTCATTTGGATATTAAGTTGAGATCTTTGGGATAGTTGTGCAAACATGATTTCTCGAGTTTCCATGCCAAAAAAGGATCTCTTAAAGTGCAACTTGAAATATGCAGCTGGTGCCCATGTATTAATTTATACAAGAATACAAGTATTGGAGTATACAAGCAGATGTCAGCAGTATAATAAGAAACAATGAAACCGAAAAAAATAAATAAACAGGAAAACAACTGAAAGGGACACAACAAACAACTAAAGCACTTTAGCTTTGATGAAGTGTTTTATACGGGAAGAGTGTGTTGTGTCTTCATTTAACAAAAAGTGCAGTTTTCGATAGACATTGTCACTTTTATAAATTAACTTTGTTAGACACCCCTGGCTGTCAATCAAACAACGGGTCCTGTTACTTTCTGGTTGTTTAGTTCAGTGTAGCTAAACTTAAGAGGCAGCAATTGCCCAGAGCACCTGCCTTAAAAAGGTTTCTGAATGGGAAGTCTGTGATTAGACAGCAACAGAAAGTCTGGGTTGGGGAAGAAGGGGGAGGGTTTGCAAAGGCTAAATGACACAAAAGTGGGAATAAGAAACACGTGAGGTACAAAAAGGGATATGCTACAATAAAGGGGGGACATACACTAAATGGGGAAAATGCACTACAGGGGATAAGACATTCAAGAGGAGGGATAAGAGATAAATATAACTGGTAAGAAACCATAATAAAGCGCTAAGGATATAAAAGTGGGAATAGGAATGAGAAAAATGGGATACAATCTTCAAAATGGGGGGGAAAGAGATCCAAAGGGGGATAAGATGCACAAAAGGAACAAAATAGTGCATAAGAGGGGGAAAACCGCTCACCCCTTTCCCCCTCCCCCCCCAGGCACCTGCTGCACCCATTCAAGCACTTCTACCTACTGCTGCCTAATATGTATTATATATTTTCTTGTTTAGAACCATTTCCCATCAGTTTATATTATTTCATCACATCCCCCCACAAACCAGCACCCATACCTTCATCATAGCACCCACCCATCCAGTAATCTACTACTTCATCATAGCTTTCCGATACAAACTAAAGGGTGCTGCCAGAGTGTGGTCTCTCTCAGAATTCCTACTCCCATTTTGCTCAGCTGCCCTATATTCAAAATAATTAAGGGCCGTCTTGCTGTGTGGGTTCAGGCAGATATTCTGAGACCCATGATTGTCCATCTCTGTTCAAAATAAAGACAAAGAGTGAGTGAGAGCAAAACAAACACTATACAACAAGAGAATGGGATTTATTCAATAAACCATGAATTACAATTGACAGCTGCTTTCTAAAAATAGCTTTATTATAACTTTTACTATTTATTTAACCCACTACAAACATCTGAATATTCTATTTTGAGAAATTTTAATAGGAGGGAATATAAAGTGTGAATGATTATATGAGGGGTGGGGTGGAGAAAGAGAAGAAACAGGTTTGGGATGACAACTGAATAGAAACAATATTAGGGTAGAAATAGATACAAGTAGATATACTAATAAAAGATGATATCTCTAAACAAACAGAAGGTGCAAAAGGAAAGGCGATTACAAAGTTACTTTCAAAAAATAAAATTTATATTGCTTATAAAGACTCCTTTTACATGTTTATCACAGTCCCCTATTAAATTATTAAAGATAATCTTCAACTCAGGAATCTTAGCAGTTAAATCATAACAGGTGATGTCATGCTGTGATGTCATAAACATAATTGCTGCTGTAACTGCTTGAATGTTCTATTTACTGCCAATTATAACTGAGGCTCTGACAGAGCTTTACCTATATCATATATCATCTATCAATCTGTGTTTAATCTGCTTTAGTAATCTGTCTCTTTATGTATCTGCCTGTCTGGCTCTCTATGTCTTTCTGTCTGTCTCTTTACCAAGTTAAATTGTTTTTAAAAGAATGCATCTATTGCATTCTCTGTATTTGCTTCTTAATGCCCAGAGGGACTGGCAGGTCTTGGTAAGCCATGGTTCCCTAGAGGTATAGAGGTAGCCCACATCTTGTCTGTTTCCTGGTTAAATTTGCATTCATATCAAAGATACCAAAATATACTTCTGCCAAAGACTGTAAAATTATATTAAATATATTTAATAAATGTAACATTAATTCACATGTTTTAATTCATTTTTTTTTTTAATTATTAATTGGTAAATGAATGATCTTGTCTGGATAAGTGAAATGGCTTTTGATATTTGTGGAGAGCAGCCATCTTGAATTTTTGAAGTGTATTTGTGATCAAATAGTCATGCTGTACTAAACCGTGCAAGATTACACTTTTACAGTCTCAATGACCAAATTATCATTGCTCTATCAAGATTTACTTAATAGAAGTAATTCATTGAAAAGTGAGGAAAGCATAGGGTATTCTCAGTAGATTCAGTTTAGGGATATGTGATTATTAATTAATATATTTGAAAGAAGATGAAAAACATTGGATAAATGGTATACAGCTTTAGGGAAGTGCATAATTGAATTGAATGATGGAAGGTCAGGTGAAGTGGAAGAGGACACCTAGAAGAATATAGCCTTGTACCAATGTTTGTATAAATGAAAATGTGCCTAGTGCTGTCAAGCTCATATAAACCTACAACAGAAATCGACTTGATCCCCTTTTACGCATGCAAATGCCAAAGGAGAGAAGAAGATTGAAAGCAATTATATCAGAGATAATTAGGTGAATTAGGCACTTTTTGACTTATAACATGTTTCTATATTAAAGTGTCACATAAAAATGCAACTACCTGGAATGTCTTATGAGAAATAGTCCTTTCAGATTCAAAGTACATGATATGGTACATATGGTACATGTTTTGGTGGTCCAATTTGCTGGGCTGCCCACCACATCATTTCTCTTTGTTAGTTCTATGCAGATGCATCTGATTTGTCATTAAATATTTGGTGTACTATACTCTGGACATAATGTATGTTTGTGTCTCCCTGGTCACACATTATAAGTATGGTACCCAGCACTTCATCCTTAAATAAAATATAAATGTTTATTATGCGAGACTGGTAATTACAGAATTTACAAAGCTTCTATGTATCATAAAATACATATACAAATACACACACACATACCGTATATACTCGTGTATAAGTCGATCTCATGTATAAGTCGAGGGCAGTTTTGTGACCAACAATTGTGAAATATGCTATGCCTCGTGGATAAGTCGAGGGTAAAACTTGGGGCTATGAAATTCTGTGATTTTTAGAACTATATACACACTCATACAAACACACTCTGCATTATACACACACACACACTCATACAAACAATCTGCATTCTACACACACACTTATACAAACACACACACACTCTGCATTATATATGCACACACTGTGTGTATATAATGCAGTGGGTGGGTGTTTGTATGAGTGTGTGTAGAACGCAGATTGTTTGTATGAGTGTGTGTGTATATAATGCAGAGTGTGTGTGTTTGTATGAGTGTGTGTAGAATGCAGATTGTTTGTATGAGTGTGTGTGTATATAATGCAGAGTGTGTGTTTGTAAGTGTGTGTAGAATGCAGATTGTTTGTATGAGTGTGTGTGTATATAATGCAGAGTGTGTGTTTGTATGAGTGTGTGTAGAATGCAGATTGCTTGTATGAGTGAGTGTGTGTGTATATAATGCAGAGTGTGTGTTTGTATGAGTGTGTATATAATGCAGAGTGTGTGTTTGTATGAGTGTGTGTAGAATGCAGATTGTTTGTATGAGTGTGTGTGTATATAATGCAGAGTGTGTGTTTGTATGAGTGTGTGTAGAATGCAGATTGTTTGTATGAGTGTGTGTGTATATAATGCAGAGTGTGTGTTTGTATGAGTGTGTGTAGAATGCAGATTGTTTGTATGAGTGTGTGTATATAATGCAGAGTGTATGTAGAATGCAGTGTGTGTGTGTGTGTGTGTGTGTGTGTGTGTGTACTGGGTGGGAGGAGGGCATTTTTATTATACATTTTTTATTTTAATATTTTACGTTTTTTATTTTATTTTAATATTTTAAGTTTTTTTTTATTTTAATATTTTTTATTGTATTTTTTTAATATTTGATTTAATTTTCGTCCCCCCTCCCTGCTTGTTAGCTTGTCAGGGAGGGGGGCTCTCACTCCCTGGTGGTCCAGTGTATGGGCTGTGTAGGAGGGGGGGCTGACAGTGAGCGGTTACTTACCTTCCTGCAGCTCCTGTCAGCTCCCTTCTCCTCCGTGCAGCTCCTCTGTCAGCTCCCACTGTAAGTCTCGCGAGAGCCGCGGTGACCCCGCGGCTCTCGCGAGACTTACAGTGGGAGCTGACAGAGGAGCTGCACGGAGGAGAAGGGAGCTGACAGGAGCTCCAGGAAGGTAAGTTAATGCTCTCTGCCAGCCCCCCAACAGGACCGCCGGGCTTGTAATGAGCCCGGCGGTCCTTGTCTGTATTATGGCAATGTAAGTTGCCATAATACAGACATTAACTCGAGTATAAGTCGAGTGAGGGTTTTTCAGCACAAAAAATGTGCTGAAAAACTCGACTTAAATAAATCTTATTGGCAGATACATGCACTTCTTATAAATCAATTGAATCAATACAACTCAATCACATTCTATAGCTGCTCCACATAGTGGAACCCACTTTTCCAAATGTCTCCAGTAGCTTTTGAAGTAACTCGTTACGTTTTCAAAGAATCAACTTTAAGTTCAAGAGTTCTTCATTAAAAACTCGCGTTCTAATTTGAAAGATCCATACAGTTTACAAACACTGTTTGCTGCATGAAGAGATCTAACAGCAAACAAGTCCTTGAATATGGCTTCTTACAAAAAAAATAAAAAATAACTTGTATTTTAAGCAAAATAAAAATTACCTATTGTCATTTCATCTTTAGGTTGAGACTACAACCCATGCAGGGATTTCACAAGTTCACATGTTTCAATTTCCAATCAGTTGCTTATGTAGGTAAGGATACATCTTAATACCTACTGTGTGCTGGCCTTGAACATACATTTGATCTCTTATAATTAACTCCACTGCTGTACTAAGCCTTCTGTTTACAAAGTACACTTGTTACAGAAGAAAAAATAATATGTTTAATCTAAGCTATCCTAGCGTCTTTTTAAAATTAGTTCATTTAGAAGACATACAGTATTATATGTAATTCAGCTAAAAATAATCCATAGAAGACATGAATGTATTTAGTAGACAGTATATCCATGTGTTGATAATGCTAATAACTTATTCAGTCATGACAAATTACTATTTGATGATAATTTCAATTTGTTGAAAACAGACATTAGAACAACTGAGGGCCATCCCTGATGCCAGAATAAAATCATGCCAGAATCTTTCTGTTGATAGATAGATTTCTGTTGATAGATAGATTGATAGACAGACAGACAGACTGTCATGCTTATCCGTTCTGGAGCGGGTCAGACACTGCAGATCGAGTCTATTTGTGCGAAGTCGCCCCAATGTCATAACAGCGCGATTCAAAGTGAATTTGGCGTTTGGTCCAACTTGCAGTGATGCAGTGATGCAGTGATGCAGACCAATGGTATTGGTTAGTAACACAAAAAACAAAATGCAGTCCGCACTCAGGAGTAAACCCTTATGCTTCACAGAAAAATACACAGAAATAATGAAAAAGCTTACCCTCATGTGAGAGGTTTTCTCTTTTAATTGAGAGGCCAAAAGCTGCCTGCTCTGTTCCCCTGCCTATAATAATAGTTTTTTTAACTTGCGGATCGCTCTCTCTACTTGGTGAGCTTCCAGTTCTGTTCTAATCTTATTCAGTATTAGTGATGTCGCGAACATAAAATTTTCGGTTCGCGAACCGCGAATGCGAATTTCCACAAATGTTTGCGAACCGGGCGAACCGCCATAGATTTCAATAGGCAGGCGAATTTTAAAACCCACAGGGACTCTTTCTGGCCACAATAGTGATTGAAGGGGGGGGGAGACCTACTCTTCTTCCCCCCTGGCCCCCACCCCTGGGCGGCGGGTGGGGCCATAAAGATAATGAGGGGGGGACCTACTGTCCTTCCCCTCTCCGGTCCCCACCCCTGGGTGGAGGGTGGGGGCCATAATGATAATGAGGGGGGGACCTACTTTCCTCCCCCCCGGCCCCCACCCCTGGGCGGCGGGTGGGGGCCATAAAGATAAGGAGGGGGACCTACTGTCCTCCCCCTCTCTGGCCCCCACCCCTGTGTGGCGGGTGGGGGCCCTAAAAAAAACAATAAGGGGGGACCTACTGTCCCCCCGGCCCCCACCCCTGAGAGGTGGGTGGGGGCCCTAAAAAAAACAATAAAGGGGGGACCTACTGTCCCCCCCCTGGCCCCCACCGCTCAGGGTGGCCCTGGGTGGTCCCCCTGGCCCCCACCGCTCAGACCCTAGTCACCCCCTCCCACCCCCCCAAAAAAATTATCCCTCTACCTACCCCCCTCACCCGAAAAATAATGAGGAGGGGACCTTTAACTAAGAACCTGTAAAAAAAATGACACAGAGCACTGTGATTGGATGGATTTCAAGCCCACCAATCAGAGTGCTCTTTGTCATTTTACACAGCGTGGGAAAATTCCAAAGAACTTTCCCACGCTGTGTAAAATGACAAAGAGCACTGTGATTGGATGGATTTCAAGCCATCCAATCACAGTGCTCTGTGTCATTTTACACAGCGTGGGAAAGTTCTTTGGAATTTTCCCACGCTGTGTAAAATGACAAAGAGCACAGTGATTGGATGGATTTCAAGCCATCCAATCACAGTGCTCTGTGTCATTTTACACAGCATGGGAAAGTTCTTTGGAATTTTCCTACGCTGTGTAAAATGACAAAGAGCACTCTGATTGGCTTAAACCAGCCAATCAGAGTGTTCTTAGCCTAATTGCAGGGCGTGGCAAGGCTTTATAAGCCTTCCCCCGCCCTGCAGAGCTCAGTCTGCGTGGAGCCCTCCATGGGTGAAGATGGGTTATTTTTTTATTTTATTTTTTTTAATTGCGTCGGTTATTATGTTTTTTTATTTGGCCTTTTTTGGGGCTGAAAAAAGAAGATTTTAAAAGAAAGAAAAGATTTTAAAAGAAAGAAACCGCTCAGGGGTGGGGGCCAGGGGGGAGGACATTAGGTCCCCCTCTTATTGTTTTTTTTAGGGCCCCCACCCACCGCTCAGGGGTGGGGGACGGGGGGGACAGTAGGTCCCCCTCTTATTGTTTTTTTTAGGGCCCCCACCCACCGCTCAGGGGTGGTGGCCGGGTGGGAAGGTAGGTCCCCCCTTATTGCTTTTTTTAGGGCCCCCACCCACCGCTCAGGGGTGGGGGCCGGAGGGGGACAGTAGGTCCCCCCCATTGTGATTTATGGCACCCACCCACCGCGCAGGGGTGGGGGCCGGGGGGAGGACAGTAGGTCCCCCCACTCATTATTTTTATGGCCCCCACCCACCGCGCAGGGGTGGGGGTGGGGGGGAGGACAGTAGGTCCCCCCATTGTGATTTAAGGCCCCCACCCACCACGCAGGGGTGGGGGCCGCGGGGGAGGACAGTAGGTTCCCCTTATTGTTTACTCAATGATGAGGAATAGGGAGCGGATCGAACATCGCATGTGTTCGCCCGCGGCAGCGAACGCGAACATGCTATGTTCGCCAGGAACGAATCACTGGCGAATAGTTCGGGACATCACTATTCAGTACATGTCTCAGTGGGCGAGGCTTTATGGCGGTCCTCAGAAACTTTCAGTGTTTAAAGGAGTTTGGTGCTTTTTTCTAAGATCTTATGCCTCAAAGTTACGCCAATTTTAAACAATAATCCCGGCACCACTGCCTTATGGGCAAGCCATGCCATGCTTATGTTCATGTCAGTTTACTGGTTATCCACAAAAAAGTTAACAAGAGTCCTCCTCACATCCGGCGGCTTGGTCAGTGTGGTCTATAAGCCACTCATTGAGTGACCACATTCCTCATCCCCTGGTTGGGTGAAGTGTCGTAAAAGTGTTCAAAAGGGGTTAGTGATCTGACCAGGTAATAAAGGCGATGACAACCCTGTCCAGTGTATCTAGAGTCTTCAGATCCACTAGGCACATATCTCTGCGGGAGTATTGGTCATGAACCTTCGAGTAGAAGGTGTAGTCCCTAGTGACTGGGTACAGTGCACGCCATGTGTCGCAATTTAAAATGTCTGCTTATCTACTACGTGTGCCATTTCATACAGATGATTAACATTTCATATATTTCACTAAAAAAATATCCACTGACATAACACCTGCCTTCTGATAAAGGTACAGACAGAGTAGCTCATTATTATTATTATTTTATTTTATTATTATTTTATTATTTATATAGCGCCAACAAATTCCGTAGCGCTGTACAATAGATACATGCATGCAAATTAACTTTTTTTTCTGATACTTTGATGAAATGAAATGGCATCCATGAGAATATTTGGTAAATGCTATTGCTGGATATCAATTTCCCAGTCATTCCAAAGGTTGGACTCATGAATTAAAGTCACTTTGAAGATTAGAAAATACCCTAATAGGTAGAGGGAATGTGCATGCATAATGGGCCAGCCTAGATTCACTACTATCGGTTTGTTTTAACTTGAAATGTACCACAAATGTCCCTTTAACAATGGAGAAAGAAAATGTTTGCACCCACTAAGAATGGCTCCCACACACACTGGATTCTCAACTTCCTGAAACTCTGAAAAAAATACTTGATGCCTTCCTTTCAAAATGTAGCCTCCATAAAATTATATCTGACTATAAAATAGACGTTTGGAATGCTTTGATAATAAACAGCACACTTTAGAGTCTATTGCAAAATTCCCCCATCAAGATTCGAGACAGCAAAGGCTGAGCGTGAGCTTTTGTAAAGAAAATTGTATTTAGAGTCAATAGGTTTTTTGGGGGTTTTTTTGTGCCGATATATATACCAATATATGAGAAAAGTGCGACCATGTTGTGTTTTATGCATGTTTCACAGATTTCTCACAGAAACATGGATGCCATCCACATTTTATTTCAAGTAGCAAAAAGCACAAAAAAAGTTGAATGAAGCATGGCACAATCTCTTATAGCTCAGAGATGTAGGAGAATACCAGTGTACACATTTCTTTAATATGAAGACTTGCTAGCTCCTATCAAGGGTTTCCTGGCATAAAATGCATAGCTGCACATGTATTCTCACTCACATACACTATGCAGCCTTATGCTTTACCAATGCTGTTTATTAGAGAACCCACTACACCTAGCAAGTCTTCCACGGCACACAATTCATGACATGTTCATTCTCACTGCCCTACTTTATACGGTCTTGCTTTTGACTGGTCCATTTAGCAGTGAACCTGTTGTGCGCAGTACGTAAATGTGGCCTAGCAACAATGTTTCACAATGCAAAATAACACCGCAACTTTACTTCTGTGAGTAATGTTTATGCAAATTTGATGTACATTTAATGGACATACACTTCCATGGTTTTCGTATGGACTTTGTTCAGAAAATGTATTCTGGAAGAATAATCCCTAGGTCACATGTTAATCCCAGGGGTAATTTACTACGAGCTCTAAAACTGTAAATCACATGTCAAGTCTGTGTAGTATCCACGTGGACTTGAAAAGCTTGTGAGATGCAAATTCTGTTCTTTTTTTCTTCAGTAGACACCATCAATTTGAGCCTGATATGTTGAAATTCAGTATTAGCTACAAAGTCATGCCAAAGATATTTTTTTACTAACTGGAATACTTTTGCCATATAGACAAAAAGTTTCCAACTGGACTAAAATGTCTCTGTTGGAAAGCAGAGAAAATGCAATGTCATTTCATAATTACTAAATGAGGTTGCAGTTTCATGGATGTAAAACACATTTTTATTAATATATGCTATGCCTAGTGAGACGACTTGTATGTTCTCATTAGCGTGGCACCAGTCCAACAAGCCTTTTTTAGTGCTAAAACAGAGTGCTCTCCTCTCTGTCACCAATAATAACATTAACTAAGCTTTTAAATGAACACATGCTGAGGTCTCAGACCCCAGCATGTAATAAAACAGAGAAAATCAGCTCCCTCACACTGAGAGACCTAATCTGTTCTCTGACCCCAATAAGTTAAAGGAACACTGTTGTGTCAGGAATACAAACATGTATTACTGACACTATAGTTTTAAAAGTGATATTTAGGTGCCTGCTCCACTGTTAAAGGAGTAAAAGGTGAGTTTGCTTATCTTGTTTCCAGTGCTGTACTGATCTCATTGTGATCTCATTGTGCCCCTGCCCTGCCTTCTTGACTGAGATCTTTAAATTTGACAACCTCCGCCAATCCAACGCTTTCCCATAGGAAAGCATTGGGAGGCTATACACTGCGCTGCGCCAATCAGCATCTCCTCACAGAGACGCATCGAATCAATGTATGAGGAATGTTCAGCACCTCCATGCAGAGTGTGGAGATGCTAAACCTCAGTGATACACATGGCTCAGGATGCACGTCTAGTGTCCGTCTAAGTGACTGCCACTTGAGATGTTCCTAGACAGTAATGCAAACACGGTCTTTTCTCTAAAAATGCAGTGTTTACATTAAACAGCCAGCAGGGACAGGATGCAGACACCAGAACAACTACATGAAGCTGTAGTCGTTCTGGTGACTATAGTATGCCTTTCATATTGAAAAAGCAGCATCCATAAAATCCCTGTATAACCAGGGAAAGCCTAGTGCATGGCCTTCTCTATTTATCCACCATAAGTACATTGTATAGAGAAGGGAAATACTGGATAGTGACCCAACAAGTGGCCCTCTCCTATACAGCACTCATGGGCTTGTGTGAAGTGGCCCAATTAACCCCAGAATACTGAGCACTCTCTGACCTAATATTAATATTGCCCCCACACAATAGCCCACAGCTGGGTGATGGCATAAAGAGCACTCATCAGACCCCTACCTGAGGTGTCTTTCACCCAATCCCCTTCCAGGCTTGAGGAACAGGAGAGGTCAAGTTTTAGTAACTTCTGATTGTAATTACATTGAAAATGTAACTGTAAATCAAACTGAAAGAATTTAAAGTAGCCTTCCAGGCACCCACACAGTACACGTTCAATGTGTAAGTTAGGTTACAGTTAGCAAAACAAGAGAAGATCATTGAGAACAATTAGTAATCCTAGACAATTATCACTAATCTTATTTAGTTTTTTTAAACCATAAAAAATCATTTTTCTCCAAAAGTCAACCCTTTCTGCTTTGCCCTCCAAGCCTCTTGTGTTTCTCATTTTGCTTAAAAATGTACGTTGTGCATTACATCAGCAGTATATAACAGCATAGATATGAAAAGTTATGTTAGCATCAGTTGCACTAAATGGGCTTTTGTAGCAAATGCAAGGGTTTCAAATGTAAGTTGTTTTTTATTATTATAATGTGATGCATTCACAATTAGTGGGTCAAACATAGCCTTCAGTGTACATTTAATGGAAACTGGACAATTCCTCTTTAACCCCTTAAGGACCAAACTTCTGGAATAAAAGGGAATCATGACATGTCACACGTGTCATGTGTCCTTAAGGGGTTAAAGGGACACTATAGTCAGCCAGATCACTTCATCTCAATGAAATTTACATTAAGGGTAAAATCCCTTTCTAATGGCTCCACTATGTTAAGTATTAGATGGCTGATAGCAGAGGAGGCTATCATTGCCATTGCGGGAGTCAGAGAGATGATCAGTGCTGTGGGAGCCCCTGTGCTTGAAAAAAGTAAGTTTTTATGGTACACTGACAAGAGAACTATTTAGCGCTAGGGACAGAGACACTGTGGCATTAGGATTACAGCCATCTTTTCGTAATGTTATAGAGAATAGATAGCTGCATATTCTTTTTATAACTTTTTTAATATTTATAAAGTAATCAGGTAAGGTTCTTTTCTTTGCAGAATGAAATATACAAAATAAGTAGTTTCAAAGTAAAGACTGAGAAATGTGGTATATATTATCTTACAATATTTATGTTAAATTCTAATAAGATACAGATTTGACAGTAGTGTTTTTTTATTCCAAGCAATATATAATTATCATAAATCCGTTTTTAAAAAAATATGTAAGACGAGACCCATCATCTTTATATAAATTAATTTACTTGTTCTTGCGAAGATAGAAAATAATATAAATGATTTAAGCCATTCTATTTGCAATATGTGTATATCTTAACAATGTTCTGCATAATGTATCCTGTCCACTGGTGGTTTTGACTATGTTGTCTGACATATTAAGGTAAACAGTCCTGACAGTTTTCCGAGTTAGCTGCCAGAGAACACACAATTTAATTAAAGAAAGAGGCATCATCTATAAAACACAATAAAAAAATAAAAACATCAAGATTCATCAATACAGTTGCTGTACGTGATGTTTATTATTCATGATATTATTCCTATGTGTTTTCAAATAAAATGGATTATATTTACAGAACTGTTTGCATGAAAAATCATCAAGAAAAGATGGCTTGATGTGTGATACTAAATTATAAAAAGGTATTTTTTCCCTTTTTTTTAAATGTTTTTATTGAAGGGTAGAAACACAACTTTATAATGTTGTACAAAACACGCCTCATGTCCAGGATACAAAATTAAGCAAAAATGAACCCTTTGCAAGGGTATATGTGTTGATGCTTTCCGCATCTCTGTGCAGAGCGTGAAGATGCTGAACAGAGGAAGCACTAGGTCAAGGAAGCATCTATAGTGTCTGTCTGAGTGACAGATACTAGAGGTGTTACTAGGCAGCAATGTAAACGCTGCCTTTTCTCTGAAAAAGCAGCGTTTTCATTGAAAAGCCTGCAGGGACATGCTATATACATCAGAACCACTACATTAAGCTGTAGTGATTCTTGTGACTATAGTGTCCCTTTAAATTAATCTAAAGACTTTAGAATTATTTCCCTGAGCTCTGTGGGAGTTGAAGTTGGAGACTCCTATACTACAGCTTGCTGTGATATTAAATATAAATAAATATTTTACAAGTTCCACAGCAATTGATCAGAAATTCACATACTTACCAAACCATCTTAGATTTTTAAGTTTTGATAATGCTTCTCAAAGGTGCCTGGAATCTTTTGCAAGTCATTGATAATGCTGTATACAATTAACAAAGTATGTGTACATTAAATGTTTATAGTTTGACTTTATAACTTATGAAATTGTTGATATAGCAAAAGCAACATTAGAATAAAGCTGATTAAATCCCTTTTGCAGGTGCCACTGAAACATGATATTTACTGAGAACAAAGAGCATTTATATAATTCATTATTTAAATGTTTTAGATAATTATTATTATTATTATTATTATTATTATTATTATTATGTTCTGATGATGTGTTGCCACTGTGGAAAAGGATGTACGTGGTTCTATGGAGACCCTAATGCATATGAAAGAAGCACATGTCTATGCCTTGAATATGGAGAAATACCTCACGTGTGTGCATCTACTTGGACTAATTGCTTAGGAAGTGTTCCAAACAATAACTGTAACACAGTGGGACATCTGAAAATACACTTATAAGTATGAAATACATGCTGATTCAATACACACTTTTAAAAATAAAATATATATTTTTAATTTTTTTTAAAAATAAACTGGAATGAGAAGACTCAGAAGGTGTAATTAATTTTAATCACAAAAACTGAATAACTATACAAACGTATTAAAAACCAACAACAACTTTATTTAAGTCAACAAAAGTACAAAAAAGTGAAGGCAAATATATTAATCAACAACAACAATGGTGTAATCCACGTACATTATTCTAAAAGTAAAAGAGAAAGAAAAGAGAAAAAATGGGTGTAAGGGATAGCAGTTGGGGGTTACTCTCATAATCAGGATTCCCACGATAACAAGTCAAATAGAAGCTTTGCATGGGCTATCATCCCAGGGAAAAATATGTACAAAGGATCAGCGCTAATATACTAGATCTTACAGAGATAAATATAAGGCAACACACCTGAAAAAATACGGCTCCCTCACAGGCACTATAGAGTATACAAAACAAAAAAGGTGAAGGGGGGAGGAGGCGCCACAGGTGAAAAAAAACTGATTATAAACTATACAAGCCACTATATAAGAGAAAATACATACAAGATAAAAAAAAAAAAGAGTTCAAAATATGTATAATGAATAATAATCAAGAGTCCTAAAAGTAAATCCAAAAGAGTCTATGCCTGATAAATACAGCAAAAAGTCCAAATAAAACCTTGTATAAGAAGTCAATCACAATCTTAATTGAATAAAAAAGAAGGGGTCCCGGCACTCCTTGGTTCAAGACAGGCACTTTATTGAAACCACAGCAACGTTTTGACCGAATAGATCTTTATCAAGCTTGAAAGCTTGAAAGCTTGAAACCACAGCAACGTTTCAACCGAATAGGTCTTTATAAAGCTTGATAAAGACCTATTCGGTCGAAACGTTGCTGTGGTTCCAATAAAGTGCCTGTCTTGAACCAAGGAGTGCCTGGACCCCTTTTATTTTATTAAATTGATCTTGGGAATCTAGTGTTTGGTTCTGGTACAGTAAGCACCCTGGCTCTGACTGATGGAAGTAAGTGCAGTTCCATAAATTTTTTCAAAGGTCAATCACAATCTTGCCAGGGGAAGTATTCCTCAATAAGGTATGGGCATGGGATATTCATGAAATCCGTATAAAAAGACAGCAATTAATGGTGCAGTATATCCCAACAAGCACTAAGTACTATTTTTTAAGAGGTCTATTAGGTCCTACTCACTTTTTCAGAGCTATAAGACTAGCTCTAGTGTGGATGCATACAGTGGTACAATCCCCACCTATGGGATACGTGAATTTTGGTGTAGATGGATATCTTGTTGGTATAAGGACAATATGAAATATAAAAGAAACAATAATAGTGCTTTTTGTATAAAGCCAGTGGTGAAATAATTAAATATTTTATTGAGCAGGCAGACTGCTCAATGTATAAAGCTTGAGTGGTATAATCCCCACCAAGGATTTTTGGGGGTAAAATTCTCACTGGAACAATAACAACTCTGGTGCCAGGTAAAAATAAATAAAAGAGTATAATGGCTGACTCACAAGTTGAAAGTGGCCAAAATACCTTTAATAAAATACAGCAATTAAAATACCACAACGCGTTTCTCATCTTAGGACTTTCTCAAGTGGAAAAACTCGTTGTGGTATTTTAATTGCTGTATTTATCAGGCATAGACTCTTTTGGACTTACTTTTTGGACTCTTGATTATTATTCATTACCCATATTTTGAACTCTTTTTTAATTTTTTTATCTTGTATATATTTTCTCTTATATAGTGTCTTGTATATGTGCTTGTATAATTTATAATCAGTTTTCTTTCCCCTGTGATGCTGCCTCCCCTACACCTTTTTTGCTTTATCATCCCAGGGACCCAAAACCCTATAATAGGAAAGAGTTGCTAAGGTGATTTTGTTAATTTATTTTGGAGACATTACACTGTTTATTGTCCTGGAAAGGAGTAACTTTCACTGAGAGAAATCAACAGGCTTCTCAAAAATATCAGATAATACAGAATGTATTCTAGACCAAAATCTAACTACCTTTGGACAACCCCACTACACGTAATAGAGCAAACCCCTGCTTGTTTCTGTAGCACCACACAGATGGACACCTTGGGGCTTGCCTCCCATATACCTTCCAAATAAAAACTGTATTACGTTCTAGCTGTCAATTTCAGTATGTTGTTGTCAGGATTATATTAATCCAGCACGCAGACTAGTATCACACCCTAGAAAAAACAGAAAAACACGATCAGGAACACACTCTTGGATAACCAGCTGACCAAAAGATAATTTGGTTTTAAATAACTCTCTTGAGGCTGTAATTGGTTGTCTCTGGCTTCTGACCCCAAAACTTGTGTGCGCGTTTATGATGTGACGTTGCACACACGTTGGCGCCATTTTTGATATGGACGAAGGTGAGTCTCCTATTAAAACCCGAACCACAGTGGCCAGCATCTCTAGGAATGTTGTACTCGCTGGGAACCAGTTTGCTGCGACCAAGATAAATATACAATATCTCTGTCGGTGTGGCCGCTTAGTTTATGTGTGGGCATGCCAGCAGAAGAACGGGGAACCGTGACAGTACCCCCCACTTGAAGACCGCCCACTGTGCAGGTAGGACCAGGTTTGAGAGGAAATTTGGCATGGAAATAACGGATTTTGCAGCTTTCATGTAGATCAGAAGCAGGAACCCAAGAACGATCGGCAGGCCCATAACCCTTCCAATCAACCTGGTACTGCAAAGAACCACAAGAAAATCTGGAATAAATTATGGAGGAGACTTCGTACTCCTCCCATTCAGCAATAACCAAAGGATAAGGAGGGACAAAAGGGACAGTATACCTATTGCAGATAAGAGGCTTAAGCAAAGATACATAAAATGAATTAGGTATACGCAAAGAGGCAGGAAGTGCAAGAGAATATCAAAAACAGGATTGATTCTCCAAACAATTCGAAAAGGACCATTAAACCTGGGTGCAAACTTCGTGCTAGGAACCTTGAGTCTGATATTTCGCGAGGAGAACCATACATGATCACCCACCTGGTAAGCAGGGTTGGCACCATGCCGCTTATCAGCATGAAATTTGAAATAAGCTGCAGTAGTTTCAAGAGCCGTGTGGACATTAGTCCAAGTCTCACGTATACAAGCGAGATGTTCATCCAAAGCAGGAATAGCAGTGTCGGAGAACACCGCAGGAAGAACAGTAAGATGACGACCGTTGTTGACAAAAATGGACTATGTCCAGATGAGTCATGGGTAGCATTATTTCTGGCAAATTTGGCCCAAGGTAGCAAGTCAGACCAGTTTTCCTGAGTACCATTAATAAAACATCCCAAATATAGTTCCAACAACTGGTTGGCCCTCTCAGCTGCAGTATTAGTTAGTATGGTACGAAGATGAAAATTACTATTCTCTATCCAACTGTTTGTTAAATGCTCTCCAAAATCGTGACACAAATTGTGAACCCCTGTCTGACACAATATTTTGTGGAATACCATGTAATCTGATAATTTCGCATATAAATATATAAACCAGACTTTGGGAAGAAGGTAACTTTTTGAGTGGAACAAAGTGTGCCATTTTTGAAAACCGATCAACCGGTATAGCCTTTAGAAATCGGGAGTTCCACAATGGAGTCCATAGACAAATAATAATAACCCACATGGTAGTTTATGGGGAACATTAGAAACTGCACAAA
Organism: Pelobates fuscus; assembly: GCF_036172605.1. NCBI lineage: Eukaryota > Metazoa > Chordata > Amphibia > Anura > Pelobatidae > Pelobates > Pelobates fuscus. Next base: position 59,630,900 of record NC_086323.1, on the reverse strand, counting down.
CAGTACAAAACTCCACATACTCTCTGATGTCTTTTCTAAGAGAAGGCCACCAAAATGATCTGGAGATAACGGATAGTTTTATTAATACCAGGATGTCCAGTTGTCACATTATTGTTGAACACTCTTAGTACCTCCTATCTTTCTAACAATGGAATAAACAATCTAGCTTAAGGGTTAATCACTACGTGCCTGAGACTGAGCCGCCATGATAGTACAAAGAAGAGTAGAAGACAAGGAAAGGACAGTAGAGGCAATCATACACTCAGGTGGAATGATAGGGGAGGTATCTTGTTCATGTTCTGACTGATGTCAAATAGCCTAGATACCTTAACATTTTTAGGACCTGGTCTGTACGTAACGATAAAGTTAAAGCGTGACAAGAACAATGACTATCTAGCTTGTCTAGAAGACAGCCTTTTAGCATCTCCAATGTATGCCACGTTTTTGTGATCAGTTATGATCAGGAGGGGATCCTTGGAACCTTCCAAAAGATGTCACCATTCTTTCAGAGCTAGTATAATGGCCAACAATTCTCTATTACCAATATCATAGTTACGCTCCGCTGGTGACAACTTTCTAGAAAAGAACCCACAAGGATGCAAAGAGGTATCCTGACTCTCCCTCTGAGAAAAAAAACAGCCCCTACCCCTGTCTCAGAGGCATCTACCTCTAGTATGAAGGGTTTGCTAGTGTCAGGATGTACAAGTATGTCAGCAGAGGCGAATAATTTCTTAAGAAGCTCAAAAGCTTCTCTAGCTTCTTTAGACTATATAGTATAGTGTCATATTGGTGATGGGGGCTATCACAGTAGAGAAACCTTTGATGAATCTCCTATACTAATTTGCAAACCCAATAAAACTTAGAATGGCCTTTAACCCATTAAGTTATGGCCAGTATAGAACGGCTTGTAGTTTGCCAGGGTCCATCTGAAAACCAAAGGTCAAAATATTAAATCGCAAAAACTGTACCTCAGTCTGCTCAAATATGCATTTCTCAAGTTTGCAACATAGCCCATTTTTAAGCAAAGTTTGCAATACTTGCTACGCATGCCTAAGATGAATATGGAGATCGGGGAAATAAATGAGAATATCATCCAGATATACTAATACAAAAGTATAAATGTAGTCTCTGAGAACATCATTATATGATCCTGAAATAAGGCCGGAGCATGTAAGTTGAAGGGCATGGCAAGATACTCATAGTGACCACTTCTCGTGTTAAATGCAGTTCTCCATTCATGACCCTCCTTAATCCTTACCAAATTGGAGTCTGTCAAACAATTCTGAGATAAGGGGAATGGGATAAGCATTTTTGATGGTGATCTTGTTCAATGCCCTATAATCAATACATGGCCATCACTCTCCATCTTTCCTGGATACAAAAAAGAACCCCGCACCTGCAGGTGAAGAAGATTTGCGTATGTGACCTTTTTGTAGAGACTCTTTAATGTAATCCTCCATAATCCTACTCTCCTGTGGTGATAAAGCATAGACTGCCCTGTTAGGGGGCATAGCGCTAGGTAACAAATCTATGGAGAAATCATAAGATCTGTGAGGAGGAAGCGTATCGGTGTGACTTTTACTAAACACTTTTTTAACCTCCCAGTACTGCACACAAATTTTGATAGCTGAGGCATAGGAGTAGGTAGAGCAACAATGTCCACTCTTTTAGTAATGGGTAACATCAATCTCTCACTACATTACCCCATTCCAGTATTTCCCCCTTAGCCCATTTAATAAGAGGATTATGCTTAACAAGCCATGTGAATCTTAGTATAATGGGACAAGAAGGGGAAGCAATTATCTGAAAAGTAATGAAAAGTAATGATTTCTTTCCTGGCTAATCATGGCAGCATCACTTATGGGTAGCTCCTCCCTTAGCAGTCACAGGACAGGAATTATTTAGATTAATTAATTAATTAGACCTATGGTATAAAGAGTCCCTCCTCCCCTTACACCACAGTCTTTTTTCCTGTCCTTAGCAAGTTCTGCAGGACTTTTTTACATTTTATTTTATGGCCACCTTCCTGCGTTTGTCGTGGGTTCGTTCCAAATGAAGTTCAGCCTCTCTTCATTTGAAGGACCCAGTAAACAGCCTGCATGAGCAGGACTAACTGGGTCAGGTTCAGAGTAAGTACTGAACTGCTGCGTGGGATGTATGTCTAGTGTTCTGAGGGAGACATTGTTCTAAGCTTCATGGGGTTGGTTATCCTTAAAAATTCCCCTAGTTATTGGAAGTGCCCCTAGTAATTGGGGTCGAAATCCCCCCTTACCTTATTGGCAGTGCTTTTGAATCCATGCTGCAGTCATCCTGATGGATGGTTCTGTGTGCTCAGTTGGGAGTTGGTTTCCTGTCTGCATGCCCTGTATTGCCTCCTGGGGGCTTGCTGGGAGTAGCTGTCCCTGTGGGGGCTGTATTTTGGCCTTTCCCGGCGGTTCTGGGGGTCCAGCGTTGCTGTTGTCCGTGGTGTGCGTTCCAGCCGCGGAATTGGCGAACCCGGAAGTGCCTCGCGTCAACCGCGAGGCTTGGAACGCATGGCGTGCGTTCCAGTGCTCTGCGCATGCGTGTACCGGACGCGGCGATATTTAAACAGGGGAAGGCTGACACTTGCCTGTGTCAGCTGTTCAGGGCGTCTGAGTGCTTGCCGGTTCTCCTGTTCTGCTGTCTCTTGGCTGCCTGGAGTGTTTTTTCTGCGGTTATGAGGTAGGATTGCCTGTTTTTTATGTTTTATTGCTGGGAGCTTTGGGTTTGCTTGCCAGTTGGTTTTGGAATTCTTGGGAATTGTGTTTTTTTATTTTTCCTTTGTTCCTTTTGTAGTATGGATTCTCCCTCTGCCTCTGCTAGATCCCTCTCTAGAAAACATAGGTGAGCCATTTGTTTTTTTAAAGGGGGGTTGTTAAAAAGAGTGCCATACTGAGCCTGTAATATATGTTATATATGGCTTCCTTTCAGCCCCAGCAAACAATTGGATTCTCCAGCAAGACAAGACCAATAAATGCATCAATTGTTCGTCACCGGCTCCACATGGAAGGAACCTTTGCAGGGAATGCTTGTCGGAAGCGGCTAATGTCCCCAGTAGGGGTTCTCCGCAGGACGACCTTAAACTTTGGATTTCCCGTGCTATTGCTGAGGGCTTTAAGTCTACCGCGGGATATGGTGGTCCACCTAAGAGACGCAGAGCGGAACCTCAGTCTTCCAGCTCTGGAGAGGATCCTGACCTGTGGGAGGAGGAAGGGGGAGGAGGAAGTTGAATATGCCTCCAGGTCTCTGGACTTAAAGTCTATCGATAGACTTATTACCCTCCTCAGAGACACTCTTAGTCTCACGGAAGAAAAATCTGAATTAAGAGAGGCTGACAGGTTTTTTGAGGACCTAAAACCTACTAGACCAACGTTCCCAGTACATTCCTCAATTAGGGACATGATCCTTCAGGAATGGAATAAGCCAGAAAGGAAGTCCACCTTGAAGAACAAATTCTCAAGGATTTATCCTTATTCTGCCATGGACTGCTGCCTATGGAATTCGGTTCCCAAGGTTGATGCTGCAGTGATCCATATGGCTAAGAAGACTGCACTTCCTATAGACTCCATGGCGTACTTAAGGGAGCCTATGGAAAAGCGTATGGATGGAGATCTGATTAAAGCCTATTTGGCGCTGGGCTCTGCCCTTCATCCGGCAGTAGCACTGTCCAGGGCCTTGAGAGTTTGGCTCGCTAATTTGGAGGAGGACATTGGTCAAGGTGTCTGTAGAGAACATCTCCTGGAGAGTCTCAAGGACTTGAGCCTTGCTACTGAATTTTGCTCAGAAGCCTCCCTGGGCATCACTCGCTTGATTGCCAAAAGTATGGCCCTGTCCGTGGCCTCCAGAAGGGCCTTATGGCTTCATTCCTGGGGGGCGGACTATGCCTCCAAGGCGTCCTTGTGTGGTCTCCCGTTCCAGGGGGATCTCCTGTTTGGTAAGATTCTGGAAGATGCTATTCAAAAGGCTGCCGATGGGAAAAAAAGCGTTTTTGCCACAAGTAAGCAGAAAGAGCTTTTCCTCCTCCTGGAAGACTAAGCGATTCAAGGATCGGTCCTTTCGGGACAGCCAAAGCTACAAACCCGGAAGGGAGTATTCCAGAAATTCTTTGTGGAAGTCCTTCTCTCACTCTTCATCCAATAAGGCTTCCAGAGGTAGAGGTGCCAGAACCTCCGGGAAGACCTTCTGAAGGTCCTCGGGCCCATCCGGGTATAGTGGGAGGAAGACTGAAGTTCTTTTACCCGGTATGGGCCGCAAATGTCGCAGACGTGTGGGTCACTTCCATCATAAAAGAGGGCTACAGGATGGAATTTTCTTCTCACCCAAATACTGCTCTCTTCAAAAAAATTACGTGTGTCGGCAGGTGTCAAACGAAGGGCCATGAGGACATTCCACTGTGTTTTTGGCCCCAAAACCCCATTTAAAGTGGCGTCTCATCCTGAACCTGAAAGAAGTGAACTCCATACTAGATGTAAGGAGTTTCAAAATGGAATCCTTACAGACCATCCTAAAGAGCGTAAAAACGGGAGATTGGATGACCTCAATAGACTTAAGGGACGCCTACTACCAAATCCCTATAAACCACAATCACATGCAGTTCCTTCGGTTCTGGGCTTTGGGAAGACACCTTCAGTTCCGAGGACTACCGTTTGGCCTCTGCTTGGCACCGAGAACTTTCTCAAAGGTCCTTGTCTCTTTGATTGCTGTCATAAGGATGAGAGGTATCGAGATATTCCATTACCTGGAAGACATCCTCATCATAGGGCCATCACGAAGGATAGTAGAGCATCATACATTGGTGGCAATGGACATCCTTCAAGACCACGGGTGGCTTCTGACCGTAGAAAAAAGCTCCCTGATTCCGTCTCAGACTATCGTGTTCCTCGGAGCAGTGATAAATACCATTTCTACCCGTGTGTTCCTGTCTCCAGAGAGGGTCATAAAGATCAAAAACAAGGTCGAGAAGCTTCAAGGTCTCGAAATGGCCTTGGCAAGGGAAGTCATGAGTCTCCTGAGTTCTTTAACGTCTACAATAGGTTTGGTGAAGTGGGCCCAATGGAAGTTTCGCCCTGTCCAGAGTTGCTTCCTTCTCCAGTTCGACAGGGGGAGAACGGATTGGGAACAGAAGATATCTCTGCCCCTGCCAGTGAGAAACGAGTTGGACTGGTGGAAGAACAGGAAGAATCTAGCGAAGGGTTTTCCGTTGGAAGAGCCTCCATGGAACATTATTACGACAGATGTCAGTTCTTCTGGATGGGGTGCCCACTTCAATTCCTCGTGGACTCAGGGGAGGTGGACCAGAGAAGAGAGTTGGCTTCACTCGAACCTAAGAGAACTACGAGCTATTTCCAAGGCTGTCTTGGTGTTCCTCCCAAGGATCAGGGATTCCTGGGTGTTGATCAAGACGGACAACCGAGCGGTTGCCTCATATGTAAACAACCAGGGAGGCACGAGGAGCAAACTGCTCTTGAAAGAACTAGCTCCTTTAATGAAGATGGCCATGACCTATCTCCAGGGACTGAAGGCTATCTATCTCCCGGGTTCAGAGAACGTAACGGCGGACTTTCTCAGCAGAACAGAAATTCTCCCGGGAGAATGGAGACTTCACCAGTCCGTTTTTGCTTGGATTGCCCATCGGTGGGGCATGCCCCAGATCGACCTGATGGCATCATTCCGGAATCGTCAGGTGGAGAATTACTACTCCCTCCACCCGGAGAGTCAGGCATTGGGCCAGGATGCTCTCTCTCTTCCTTGGCCGTTCGATCTGGAGTATGCGTTCCCTCCCCTACCCATGATAACCAGGTTCCTGCGGAAAGTTTGGTCGGAAGGGAAGAAGGTTATTGCCTTAATCCCAATTTGGCCTTGAAGGCCGTGGTTCCCCCTATTGTCTATGTTGAGCCGGGAACAACCTTGGCCCCTTCCTGTTCTGGAGGATCTGCTATCGCAGGGCCCAGTATTCCATCCTCATCCGGAACGCCTCAAATTGGGGGTATGGGTCTTGAAAAAGAAAGACTTCAACGACTAGGTCTCTCAGAAGCAGTGGTCAATACCCTTTTGCAATCAAGGAAAGCTTCTACTTCCTCATGCTACCATAGGATCTGGGATGTGTTTCAGGAATGGGCTTCGGCCAAGAAGGTTGATTTCATACATCCTCGCAACACTGAGATCTTGGAGTTCCTGCAAGAAGGCCTTAGCCTTAGCCTCAGCACTCTTAAAGTTCAGTCTTCGGCTCTTTCGGCTTTGTGCAACACCTCTTGGTCCTCAGACCCGTTGATCTCCAGGTTCTTCAAGGCGGCTTTCAAGTTGAGACCTCCTTCGAGATCCACTACCCCTCCTTGGGACCTTCCGCTAGTTCTCGACTACCTGACTGAGGATCTATTTGTCCCTCTGGAGAATTTGGATGCTGCCCTCCTAACTTACAAAACATTGTTTTTAGTGGCGATTACTTCCGCTAGGAGAATTTCGGAGATCAAGGCCTTTTCTACCTTACCTTCTTGTCTACAATTCTATCACGATAGGGTATGCCTGAAACCTAAACCTGCATTTCTTCCTAAAGTGGTCTCTCGCTTTCATCTATCTCAAGAAGTGGTCCTTCCATCTTTCTACCCCAATCCTTCTTCACAAGAGGAGATTAAGTGGCAACGTTTGGATGTCATGAACTGCCTGTCTATGTACCTTAAACGTTCTGATTCTTACAGGAAAACTGACCAGCTTTTCATTTTGCCTTCGGGGGCCAGGAGAGGTGAGGCAGCCTCTCTATCTACGTTGAAATGTTGGATTGCACTAGTGATCAGGAAGGCATATATCGCTAAAGATCGTTCTCCTCCACTGAAGATAAAAGCTAATTCTACCAGAGCATTGTCGACTTCATGAGCTAATTGGGCAGAGGTTCCATGCGATGATATTTGCAGGGCAGCCACCTGGTCTTCTCCGATGACGTTCATGAAACACTACAAGCTAGATGTGGATTCTCCTTCCACCTCATTTGGGAAGAGTGTCTTGTCTACAGTTTCTTTGTCCCGTTGATATTAAATTCAGTTGCAACATAAGAATCTGTTCAGTGTATTTTATCAAAATTTTATTCCCACCCTATGTTCTGTGAGCTTGGGTATTACCCATAAGTGATGCTGCCATGATTAGCCAGGAATAGAGAAAATTGATGACAAACTTACCGTAATTTTCTTTTCCTGGCTATTTCTCATGGCAGCATCAGGGTTCCCGCCCATTCTTTTATTTTCAGCTTTATAATTGGACTGTGGTGTAAGGGAGGAGGGACTCTTTATACCATAGGTCTAATTAATTAATTAATCTAATTAATTCCTGTCCTGTGACTGCTAAGGGAGGAGCTACCCATAAGTGATGCTGCCATGAGAAATAGCCAGGAAAAGAAAATTACGGTAAGTTTGTCATCAATTTTCTCTATTATGTAACGCTCCTATAGTAACAGTAATAGACAAAGTTTTATGGGTAATTAAAGGTTGAGAGAGAGAGGTCTCCCATCAATGGATGATGATCTTTCCTTGATGGGTAGGAGGTATTTACTGACAAATTGCATGTCGATAAAGTTTCCTGCAGCACATGCGTTAATCAGGACTTTACTTGATTAACTTTTCTTGTTGCATAGAGCAGTAATATTAAGGAGAAATCTACGTTGGGTAGCACCAGGGGACATATCCATTACACCTAAGACCGGTCCCATTATGGTTCTTAGGTGTGCAAGTTTTCCGGACGTATGGGACAAGCATTTCTCATATGTCCTTTCTTTCCACAGTGTAAGCAAAGGACCTCTTTTTTCCTAAACTGTCTTCCTGCCTCTGACAGTCTATTAAACCCCTAACTGCATAGGTTTAGTTTCAGACTGCACAGGAGGGCCAGAACCAACAGGACTAGAGAAGCGAGGCACCAATGACATATTCATACATCCGGTTCTATTTCTAGTTCCTAAGTCGATTAAATATATGCATCACATAAATGATGTATTCATTTAATCTCCCTGGTAGTTCTTTGGCTGCAATCTCATCAAGGATAGCTTTGGATAATCCCTCTGAGAATGCGGTGATTAATTTGTTATTGGTCCAGTCTACCTCAAAAGCCAGGGTGTGGAATTCTATGGCATACTTTCAGACAGACCGATTTCCTTGCTTGATACGCATTAGGGCAGTGGAGGTGTTGCTCTCCCATCCCAAGGGTTCAAATGTTACTTTGAATTCCGCAAGGAATTCTTGGTATTTATGGGCAACAGTCTTATTACTTTCCCATAATGAATTGGCCCATGCCAAGGCTTTACCTTGTAGTTTGTTCATTAAGTACCCAATTTTAGCTCTATCCATGGGGAAAGACCCAGGTGAGGCTTCAAAATGGTACTCAATTTGATTAAAGAATCCCCTACATTCTAGAATATTACCTTCAAAATGTGGTGGTGAGGATAGGGTGATAGTAGGTGCCCTATATACGATAGGTACAGTAGGTGGGGGAGTACCTGCCGAAGTAACCTCAGGCTGCAAATGAGCCGTACGTATTAGTAGCATATTGAAAGCTTGGGCAAATTGATCCATACGGTGATCATTTTCCTCTAGCTTTCTCTCACAAGCTACTATGTGCTGACACATATCTGCAGGATCTATGGTCATGTCGTACACCTTAGAACTAAGGATAACATTTTACCGGACCTTAGAATGGCCGGACTTAACGTACATGAGAATAGTCAGAAAACTAGCCAAGGTCAGGGACACAGAATAAGACACAGCGATAAGGAAAAGCCAAAAGTCAAGGGTACCAGAAATGAGGGAAGTCAAAATGAAGCCAAAGTCAAAAAACAGAAAAACACGATCAGGAACACACTCTTGGATAACCAGCTAGTGGAAACCATGACAGAGCTCTGACCAAAAGGTAATTTGGGTTTAAATAACCCTCTTGAGACTGTAATTGGTTGTCTCTGGCCTCTGACCCCAAAACGTGCGTGCATGTCTATGAAGGGACGTCGCACGCACGTTGGTGCCATCTTTGATATGGGCGAAGGTGATTCTCCTATTAAAACCGGAACCGCAGCAGCCGGCATCTCTAGGAACGTCGTACTCGCTGGGGACCAGAACAGAAGGAGGTCGGACAGCGGTTTGCCGCGACCAAGGTAAGTATACAATATCTCTGTCTGTGTGGCCACTTAGTTTATGTGTGGCCACGCCGGCAGAAGAACGGGCTGTGACAGTTGTACTACACCTTTCTTTTGTGAAATGCTCAGTTATTTTTGTTATTTCACACCAAACTGGTTTGAGCACCGCCTGCAGAACCTGCATACTAAGATAATGCAGAAAACAAATATCTCTGGTCTGATTTCACAAAATCAATACTATAGTATTTCACAGACAACAAATAGTTAACAAAAAAAACCTGCAAGACAGACTTACCAGTTGCCTGTACGACTAAGAGATGTAAGTCTGATTTATGCTGTAATATCTAGTTACCTATCTACTAGCTCTGGGCAGCAATTTCCTTTGTCACTGCTTTAGTGAGTGTTTTCACTCAGTGTAGCCCAAAAGTGGTAACTAAACAACATTTACAGTATGCCCCGAGGAATACAATGGCCATTGTTACAGTCAACACAATCAAGAAGACTACTTATGCAGCAATGACCTGGTGTGGGCTGAAACCTTGCACTCAGATCTAAATTAGATTGTTGCTGTTGCTGTTTTTATCTACTTAGTTGCCATATCCTCTCTCGTTTTACATTAAGATATTGGAACTTAGGATATTCTATGCATGGCAGTTTCTATAATAGTGGATGGATGCCAACATTTTTTTTTTTCTTATATAATCTTTATTGTAAAGGTTTACCCTTTCTTTTCTCCATTTTTTTTCCATACAAAAAGACAGTACAATACGTTACATTACAGTACAGTACAATACATTACAATGATTACAAACAAAGAAAAAAAAAAGAAAAAAAAACAATACTTAGACTTACAAAATTATATTGACAAGACATTGCAGCAAGAGAGAGGGAAAACCCTATCGGGTGAGAGTATATATCTTGTAATCTATACTGTCCAAAGTATTTACAATCTAACACATTTTAGCTTTTACTTTTAGTTTGTTTAGAAACCAACTTTAATAAACCAAATGTTTATTAGGAGCTCTATTTATTAATCACCTCCCAACATTTCTCCCAAACAATTGTTTTTCTACTTAGTTTTTGTGTACTCAACATGAGTTCCATTTTTATTTGAAACTCAAGCTGAGCTTTAACTTGATCCCAGAGTACGTCTCTATCAATTTTCCATCCTCTCGCAATCACAATTTTAGCTGCTAAAAAAAGATGAACAGGATGAAAATCCTGTGCCATTTCTGGCCAATTTAAATGTAATAGGACGACTTCTGGAGAGAGCATCAGATTGAGATTCAAATCTAGGGACACAAACTTTTGTATATTACACCACAGATTATTCAATTTGCTGCACTCCCACCAAATATGTTTAAAAGTACCTGTAGCTATACCACATCTCCAGCATAGGTGACTTATTGAGGGGTACATTTTATTTAATTTATCTGGTACTAAGTACCATCTGTTTAGGACCTTAAAGTGAGTTTCTAATAGATTTAACGAATGATTGTTATTTGAAACTTCTGTCAATGAGGAACCCCAATGCCTAATATCTATATCTATATTTAATTCTTCTTTCCAAACAACTATTGCTGTTGGTTTTTTTTCTTTATTGCACATTTTACTCAATATCAAAGCTTTTGAGAGTGGTTATTTATTTTGTCTGCATTAAAAAGTATATTTATCGCTTTGTTCAGACTAGATTTTACTACAATTAAGTGTGACATCAAAAAACTTTTGATTCTTAAAAAATTAAACAGCTCTTTTGGTGGTAAATTAAATTCTTGGGTTAATTGAACAAAGGTTTTAATTGTTTCCTCTGCAAGTAGTTGAGACAGACATAAAATTCCCGCTTGTTTCCAGTTTTTAAGGTTTATATCTTCCACTTGTTGTTCGACGAAGTCCAATTTTAAATAGCTTGGAATTTTGTTTTCTATTTTTAAACTTTTTTTTATTTTAAACCAGCTGTTCATTAAATGTGTTACAATTGTATTAGGATACTGTTGTTTTTGAGGGAGTTTATTAGTGTTCCAAATTAGGCAATCCAAACTCGGAACTCCTCCTGCAATAAGTTCCGTTTTGTACCACCCTTCCGTTTTATTCTCTTCTATTTGCATCCTATATATATGTAAAATTACAGCTGCTCTGTAATTATTGAGTATTAAAGGATAAGCCATTCTCCCTTTGCTAAATTTTTGTGTTAATATTGCCTGGCTCAATCTTGTTTTTTTTGCCTTTCCAGATGTATTGGGTAAAGCTTTTTTGTATTAAATCCAACCAGTGGTTAGAGATGTATAGTGGTATCATTTGAAACATATAGTTCCATTTTTGAATTGATCACGTTTATCCTTCCCCAAAAAGATATTTCTAGATTTCTTCGTTTTTTTAAGCCATTTATTGAGGGATTGTAGTAAATCTAAAAAATGTATCTCCATAGTTCTATTTACATCTCTAGTTAGTTTGACTCCTAGGTAGTCCATGCTGTTTTCTACCCATAAAAAAAATGTATCTATCTTTTTTTTAATTGGTTTATCCAAATTAATATCCAGAATCATAGATTTATCTATATTTAATTTATAGTTAGATATTTTGCTGTAGTTGTCGATTTCTACCATTAGATAATTCAATGAAGCATCAGGGTTAGTTATAGTGACTAGAATATCGTTGGCGTATAAACTTAATTTCTGCTCTACGTCTGCTATTTTGTAACCATTTATCTTTTTGTTGTTTCTGATTTTTTCAGCTAATGGTTCGATAGAAAGCAGGTACAATAAGGGAGAAAGTGGACATGGGGTAGTAATATTCGGTCCTTTAATACGTGCTAATGGGTTTGTATAAAGGGCCATAATGGCTTTCTTAATCCAACCGTCAAAACCATAATGTGATAGTACAGCATCTAAATAGGTCCAGCTGACTCTGTTGAATGCTTTCTCAGCATCAATCGACAGAGCCAGAACTTAAACATTATTTCTTTTGGCACTATCCAAAATATTAATAATTTTCCTAATACTTGTGTATGAGTTTCTACCTGGGACATATCCTAATTGGTCTTGATGTATCATCAGTGGTAAAAGTTTTTTGACTCTAGCAGCCAACACTGAGGCATACAATTTAGTGTCAACATCTATCAAAGATATTGGACGATAATTTTTGACGTCAGTTGGATTTTTGTTTTGTTTTAGAATTGGTAGAATGTTAGCTTTTAACATCTCTGTTGGAAGAAAGCCTCTTTTAGCTACGCTATTAAAAATATTAGTCATGTAGGGACAAATTAATTCATTTGAATGTTTTATAGAATAAATTGCTGAATCCATCTGGACCTGGGGTTTTAACCGCTTCTAGATTGCCAACATTTTAATATATGGTTACCAAGACAAATGGTCTTCTGTATGCAGAAATTCCTCAACCACAGTCCAGAACCAATAAGCCTGGAATGTCTCATCATAATGAGGGATTCTGCAAGTGAGAGAATCCTTTCAGCCTCTCATAGGTTCCACTGATGTGTCTAATACTCTAGAGCAGATGATATGCAGTAAGTGACTTGTTAAAGACAGTGGCTTGGATCCTGATGACCCACCAATATGACTATGGTTATGAACCACTGTTCTAGACCATTATGTAACGGATATAGATTTTCTGAGAGAGTAACTACTTTGGCAACCATTCATTCCCACATTTATTTGGTTCCAACGTAATATACTTGGCTTTAATTTCTTCTATTTATGACATAAGGTTTCTAAGTCTAATGTAGGCAAACACAGACAGATTGTAGGAATCTCAGGTTTTAAGCAACACAACTGATAAATGTTCTGGTAAAGGTAAAGTTTAGTACTCTTGGGCATGTATAAATAATGGTATGTGGGGTATTATTATGAGAGGGGTTATTTCCAATTCTTCTTATTGTGTTAGTGTATTCGAGTTCAAGCTCCTGTAATTCTATTTTTATATGGTACTGAACTTACTACATACATGTGCATACATTAAACATTTACACAAAATGTTATTTCTGAATTACCATAAAAGGAATAAAAGTTGAGTCCTCAAATCAGCAGCACAATTTAGAACATTTATTCATCAATTAGGTACTCTGTGATTACATTTGTCATTCTTTTATATTTTATGATAAATATACATTTTTTCCTTTTTTTTTTTGCTTTTAGCAATGTATGGAAGTGTTACTTTTAGCAATGTATGGAAATATCAAAGGGGATTCTACAGATGTTAGTACCATGCTAAGGGCACAGTTTCTATACATCCCATTACATACATACATACATACATTAATTAGTCAAACAGTACTCTGTCTATGATTACGTCTACTTCAAGATGTACTATGTTGTCCTGTTTTGTATCACTCCAGACCAATATTTTGTCTCTTCAACCCATTATAATTTAAATAATTTTTTTTTTTTTTTAGAATTCCACAAGAAAAAAGGAAAGGCAGCCTAAAAAAGTATAAAAAGTATAAAAGTATATAATAAAACATAATTACATTTTATATCGCTGTGGCATATGTCCATTCTAAGTTGCCCAGTCTGGGAGGCACCCTATTTAAAATCGAACAGCTTCCAATGTATGTCCTCATTGAAGAGATGCTTGACCAGCCAAATCTTCATCAGGTCTCTTTTCTGCAGCTGGTTCTGACACTTGCCCACACGGGATTGTTTATAGCACATAGAGTGACTGCAGTACTGTGGAACCTGAACATTTATCTACCAATTGTACAGTGCTACGGAATCTGATGGCGCTATATAAATAATAAAATAATAATAATTTATCTATACCTACACCTGACATTTCTTCCTTTTTACACCTTAGCAGGCAATGTTTTATCTAGTATATTGTAGCATGATTAGGATGTTTAGTCTAGTGTAGGTGCCCTCAAAAGCCACTGTAGGCACTGTATCTGCTTCATCTCATTAAACTGGTTATAGTGTCTGGAGTCCCCTGCTACCATCGTTTCTTTCAGCATTAAACAGTTTTTAATGTTTTAATGCTAAACAAGAGTCCCCGGCAGTCCATCCAGCTTTGGCTAATAAGGAAGTATTAGCCTGAGCAGCAATGGGCAGCTGTGATTGGCTGAAAGTGTCAGCTGACTGCTTTTAGCCTGTCAGAGCTCCAACTTTATGAATGAGTATGACAACAAGGAAGTGTGTAATCTCTGCCTTAGCTACACATACGGAAGGGGCTGGACTGTGGGTGGCCAGGGACTCTTATTTTGTGACATACTACACGAACACGGTGTAACACTGAATGGAGGGACAGTGCCAGGGCACTCAGGCACTATAACCAATTCAAAGAGATGGAATGGTAATAGTGACTACAGTGTCCCTTTAAGGACAGATTCTTAGTAGCTACAGTTCTCCTTTATTGCCTCATCCTGCTGTTGTTATTTTCTACCAATATTCCTGTTACTTTTATGTCTGGTTCTGATATAAATTGATACTAACTTTATACTGTGCCCTTATTTGGATACATACTATTTGTTTTATGTAGAAACTGCAAGTCTTGATTTATCTGCTACTGCTGTTAGCGTTACACCAAATGACGTATTTATGATAGGATGGGTTTACATCCATTCAAGTATTATTGATTACATTGGTGCAATTTTTATTATTCTCTGATTTTATGATCATATAAAATTTAATGAAGCTCATGTTTAATATTTACTTTTCCAGGCTTTGGTAATTAATGCTTTAGTAATACAGCTTAATAACAACAAAACAACTATAAAAATGGCCAGTGGTAAAAACACATTGGGAAAAAAACAAACACTTATTTAAAATCATTCAGCTGCAACAATTTTCACAAACATTTTAATAAAGCATGTTCTCTATTCTTTGCCTAAACAATCTTATATTTCAACTTGAATTTCCTTTTTGGTAACTAGCTTTCTACTATATCTTGCACTTCCATCTTCTAAAGCTAACTAAGCAGATATTTATATATAATGATAAGGAATCCTGAAACCCATTTATTGGAAAGTAAGTATGTGATATGCTAGCTGATTTTATCAGTAGAGCATCTACATTGAAAGCCGGTATTTTCTCCTGCACTACAGTGATGAATTGTAGATGACTGAGAGGCAAGCATCCTAAAATGCCTTGTGTGTTACAATTTCTATAGAACGAGTGTGATGCCTGTCATCTTTCAACCTAATGAAAATGATGCAGTTTTCTTGCGATTATAGACTCCTATTGATTTCCAATTTTCACTAGACATGTTGAAGTCCCTTGGGCTCTACTTGCTTGTAGATTCCTATCAGTCTTGCTGTAAAGAAACAGTGTGATAACTGGCACAGCGTAACTGTACAATTCTTCTGTTCTACTTTCAATTTTCTCCTTTATGGCAATTTCTTGACAGCAGATTTCTTCTTCGTCGTAATGGCCTCCTGTGTCGTTTTTGTTGATCAGGGCAAACTTCTCAAAGAAGGTTTTTTTTTTTAAATTGCATTAATATCCATTCAGAAAGAGCAAGTCAATACAATGAACAAAATGAATAATATGCTGACATCCTTATTTTAAACAATCAAGTGTTCCTTATATTAAAAGTTTTGCTAAGAATGATTTAAAAAAAAATTATAACACTGGAAAGTACAAAAATTTAAACAACCCACATATTTTCTGACTAAAGGACTTATTTGACTGAAGGACATGAAATCTATATATTTCTCATAAATGAAACAAAAAATTATGCAAATATTTATGCAATATTTTTTTGTTTTTAATAATTTAATGTCCAAAAGATGTAACTTAAATAAATTATTTTCCATATAAAGTTAGACAGGTTTACTAGGAGAGACAGTTCCAGAACTGAATCTCGTGAGGGGCAATAGAAGATTATTTAATCTCTGTTTAAAAAAACAAAAAACAAAGTTAACTAGATAAGTCCCCAATTAAATATACATGCAATTAATTTTGGATGTTTTAATTGGGGGTATATTACATCTTAAGACCAAAAACATCTTGACTTGCAATTGTGCAAGTGCTCAGCACAGACAAGAAAGACCAATGCTGACTCACAGGCTTCTAGTTAAGAATCCTTGTGACCCAACCATGCATGTGTGTGGCTGCCCAATCACCATCTCCTCAGCGTGGCTCCGCCCCTCTCCTCCTTCACATGAATATGTTGTAATGCTTCACCGCAGCTGAATGACACCCCCAAAAATGAGTGGTACCCGGGGCGGACCACAAGCAATATCTTAGTGTAACCAACATCCAGACACAGACAAGCTAATGTGTGAATGTCTCTTATGATATACTCATCTTATGAACAATTAAATATAAACCATGAAGAGTCTACAAGTAATAAATATTTCTACAAAGTCCAATTCAGACTTGAGATGAATCAAAGGACATATATGTAAGAATTGGAAATTTACATCCAACTTGCCAATTCAATGTTTAGTAAGTGCTGAAGTCAAACCTTTGATGTGATGTTATCTACATGATGGAGTAGCCATTAATTTCTCTGCTCCATGATGTCATTTTCATAATAAAAATGAATTAACTCCTTAAGAGAAGGAAGTTATTGGAATTGATAATGATGAAAATAATCATGGAGCTATTACGCCATCTATTGGTCAAACATTGACCATTAAGATGAGGGCAACACTTATTACAATAGTGCACACCCATCCTGATCTATTGGACACTTGAAAAGTTTGTGTGTGAAAAAGATAGATAAGAAATTCCTTGAAACTAAGGTACACTCTCTTAAGAACAGACACACTTTTCCCCAAACACACCTCTTTCCCCTAGACTCCTTGACACACCCTGTTAAACTTCTTCACCTTATGTACCCCCTGGTTCCCACCCATAGGCGGTGGGTAGGGACCCTAAATAAATAAATAATGGGGGGACCTAATGTCCCCCCAGGTCCCCACCCATGACCGGCATGTGGGGACCACAAATAATAAAGTGACTAGGGGTTCTCAAGCCCCTACTCACTCCCCCTCAATAAAAATACCCTACCTACCCCCCTACCGCTAATAATAGTGAAGGGGGAAATAAACTAACCCTGTGAAATTAAATGTCCTACTTACCAATTGATGTATTCTTTCTTCTTTTCTTTCTTCACCCCCCAAAAAAGGCCCAATAAAAAGGGGGGGTAGGAATGTTTATTTATTACTAGTGGTAGCGCTGCCGGCTCCCTCCTTGCTTTTTCTTTTTTGCTCATGTGCAGTGCTGTTTTCTTCCTAATGGAAGAAAACATTTTTTTTTACAAATTTTATTCGAAAACGAATGGTTTGCGGGCAAAATTCGGGATTCACGAATGAAATTTTAATTTAGTACGAAATTATTCTTACGAAACGAAAATGTCACTGGTGCACATGTCCAGTTTCTTTACAAACTACTAGAAAAATTGGTTGTTTGTGGGTACTGTTTCACTAATAGCAAGCTGATAGTTTCCTTTGTACTGAAATCTGTACTGTTAATTGCTATGCATACTGACCCCTGCTGGTAGATTATTTCTGGAGATAGACATAGTTATCACTGTTGTGGTTGTTGTAATCGTAATATTGCCATATGCTACCTCATAGTATTACCAAATATTTACTAAATGTAACACATATTCACATTATTATTCTTATTATTATTCACAATAAATTATATATATTTTTTTTATAATCGGTTGTGATCATTGTGTGAAATATAAATTCTCTAATAAACATGATCCATGGTCTAAAAGAGTTCAAAGTAGTGAGTTAGCTCTTAGCTAAGGTACAAGTATGGCAGTTCATATGCCTGTCATTCGAGATAAGCTTCGTGCCATGGTGTTTCACAAAGTTGATGAAACTTGTCGTGGCTCTTAGAAATTCAGTCCATCATCTATCTGGATGACATCCTCCTGTTTTGCAACACTGTCAGTCGTCTTCTGGAACAAACCCTATTCACAGTTCAACTGTTGGAGGCCTTGGAGTTTGTGATCAATCAGAACAAAACTGCACTCATACCCTTGCAAACAATACAGTTTCCAGGGCTTGAAATTGACACAATGAGGTTGATGTTGAGCCCTCCACTAGCAAAAATAACAATGACCAGCCGGGAAAACAGATGTCCACTCTGACGCAAGCACACTCATCTACAAGTGCTGGCGCAGATGGTAGTCTTACTGTCATTCTCCATTCAGGCTATTTTACTGGGGCTGTTACACTACAGGGCACTGCACCATCTGAACGTTAGTTACCTTTGTCAGTCTCCATCTTATGACCAGGTCATTGACTTGTCCTTCACATGGAGTCTTGGAATGGTCAGGTGATTTTTGGACATCATCACAATTTTTTACCAGAGTCCGATGCCTGCCCATAGGGACTGAGGGGGCGGTTTGAGGGAGGACTTTAGTGTATGGATGAGTCTATACATATAAAATATTTAGAGTTAATCACAGGGTTCTTTTCAATCCAGAGTCTGACGAGGGACGTCACAAACTGTTGCTTTTTGTTCCACATGGACAATATTTCGGTGGTTTGCTACATCAGCAATTTGGGAGGTACTCGATCCAAGATCCTCATGGAGACCAGTTCCTGTTTTGTCTTCAGAGGAACATTCACCTTCAGATGGAATACCTACCGGGCGTAGCCAATCTGAAGTCCAACTGATTCTCTCTGTACTGGATGCTAGACAAGAAAGTGCTTCAATCCCTGGCTCACTGGCATGGTCCAAGAATTCTTGATCTATTCGTATCCAGGTGAAATCATCAGATGGAACAGTTATTAAGTTGGCTTCCGTATCCAGAGAGCTTGTCAGTGCATGTCTTCCTCCAGGAATCGGCAACATTGGGCTTGCATGCCTTTCATTTTTCTCCATGATAGGTCAAGTGGTTCATCAGGTTCGCTTGCATTAAGTATCCATAGTCCTGGTCACTCTGCTTTGGAGGAGTCAGCCTTGATTTGCAGAGTTACTGGCCCTCTCTTATCTGCATTGATTTTCCTGCTCCATGCATCCATTATGCCCTGCAGGAACCTCTTGAGTACCCTCTTCTGTTGGTCCATTAAGTCTTCCCCCTCATGGTCTGGGGAATTTCAAGCGATCCTGGAATGTCTCTGGCCTATCATCGGTCGCTCAGAACTTTCTGTGGAACTGGGAATTAGATGGCATGGGATTTCTATTCCTTTTCTGCCCCTTTAAATACTGTACTCTCCTATATTTTTTTGGGATGAACCTCTCGTGCCTAACCTCATGTCTTTCTCTGTATTTGTTAGTGACAGCGTCGTTGCGTCCTATTTCAGTGAGACAAGTTTACATTTCCTATGCAACCCTTCACCATCCAGTTTCTTCCACCCCTCTTGCAAGGTGGATTTGGTGGCTTTTTAGTGAGCATCTCTCCTTCTTTTAGAACGAATTTGGTGTAACAGATCACTTGGCACCCCAACTGGGTACCACCGTTGAAGGATGCTCCTAGCACTTCCTGAGGGCTCCAAGCACTCCAGCCAACACTATAACCACCGTAGACTCCTTCAGAGAGCAAGACAGGAACAAGCTCTTACAAGAGCTTAGTAGTGATTAGCCAAGCGAGCATGCAGAGCATAGCAATCACTTGCAGTGATATAGCAATTCCCCTAATAAGAGACAAGACTCTCGATTGAGGGTCAAGAAGATCTGAAGGTTTAATGGCAGGTACTCTCTTTTTATGCAGTTCTCCCATGCAAGTGAGACGCCCACAGACAATTATACATTAGCCAATCAAACAATGGTTACAACCCACATATTCCCTCCCCTCTGCTTGGGAGATAATTTAGTTACTTACTGTATCTACTCAATTATCTCCAACTTACAAAATCATACTTTTTATACATTTTTATAACTCTATGATTTTACTTCCAATATGAATAAAACATATATTTTTTTATAAACAGTATAACTTGGGGAAAAACATATCCAAAATTCACTTGAATCGGTTAAGTGGTTAGAAAGTTAGGTGGAAGTCCCTTTTTGACTGCCCGCACGCACATTTTAATGCCCAAAACATTTCCATAGACTTGGGCTGTGCTGTCGGTCTATTTTATGCAGAAAAATTACTAAGTCCTATTCGCATGCACGAACGTGGCACCGTTCGTGCAAATAGCTTAGTCTCACTGTGTGTTTAAATTGCCGAACGAAACGTAGACAATGCTGCTGAAAATTGAGTGGAGGAGAAGGTAAGGGTAGCGGTGTTCGTGCAAATGTGTAGCCGATTTCAGATCCATGAATTTGGCTGCACACACCGCTGACCGCCTGCGAATAAATAAAGATGGCTGCCGCCACGTGTTCATTTGTACGAACGGCGGCCCCCCAGCAGTCAGCAATTGACCTACAACAGGCTCCCACCTGGGAGGTAAATTGCCTGCACGCTTCCACTTCCGGGTGGTCCGCCTGTTTAGCACTTGGTTCAGTAAGCCCAATTTACTGAACCAGGTGGAAGAAAGCCCTGCACAAATGATTTTATAAATTTGGGGACATAGTCTTAAAGGGGCATTGTCACACAAAGTCTCAATATGTCCCCAGACGGTTCTTAAAGGGCCAGCACGGTCCAATACAAGTCCATAAGCCCAAATGCAGTTCTTAAAGGGCTATACACAGTCCAATAGACGTCCATAAGCCCCAAGACTGTTGTTAAAGGGCACAATCTCCCAGGGGCCATAGTCAGAAGGTAGGAGGCGGGCAACCAGGCCCCTCCAAAAACCAGTGGCGAGGTCGCTTTTGCCACATTCGGTATATGGAGCTGCAGCTTCCAGTGCTTTTTCGGAGTTCTCCGGTGGGATACGTTGAGGTCCACTGAATTTAAGTTCCTACCTTTTACTTTCATCCCTATTTTCACCCCACTTTGTGTCTGCACTCTCAGCTTTGAAATTGCCAAATATGAGCCTCCTGTTGTGCCTTAAATATGTAGATTATTCTAGTGCAGTGTTTGATAATCTGATTAGAGTCTGACATGAGGCAAATATTGTTCTTCTCTCCCTGACCTTCTCATTTATGGTCTTGTTTTGTCCTATTGCAGTTGCATCTATTTATTTGAATCTGTAAGGAAACCTAGTATATCTAATCCTGATTTAGTAGTTTCCTACCGAATGGCCAGAGCATTAGGGATTATAACTCTCCGTTCGGCAGATGAAATAAACAATGTCCATACGAATGCAATAGCTTTACAAGTTGATTCCCTTAGTAAAGCATACGAATACCCAAACATCAGCCGGAGTCTAGAAGAAGGGTGCAACAGAACTGGCTTTTAATTATCACACACTGGCTTTTATGCAAGTCCCCGTGCAAGGGGACATCCCACAGGGAGGGACAAGGTACATCCAATCATTAACAAGGAAAACAAAAAACACTCCCAGCACAAACATGCAATTCCCTCTCCTAGTCCTGGAGATAATCAAGTCTGATAAAGTACTAACTTAATTATCTCCAGGCAGAAACAATACAGTTTTACCCAATATTTAGAACACCCCTTTATACATATGGTATCCCCACAAATATGTCCCCTGATAGCCCCGATCTGGGTGACCAACATATTCAAATTTCACCCAGATCGGTTCAGGGGTTCTCAAAAAGTATGGAAGTCTTTTGTGACCGGCTAACCGCAAGGTTGCTGCCCAAAACAGTTCCACGAGTTTGGGTAGTTTTGCCGGTCCATTTCGTAATAATTCCATGAACGGTTTCCCCTGGCTCTTAGCAGCGATTGTTCCCCTCATACGAATGAACAAAAGTACCGAACAGCGCTCTTTTAGTTGTTCGGGAAATAAAGATCCAGCGTTCGTATGTTGGGACCGGTGTTCGGGAAGTCGAGTGTCCGATTTTAGTTCCAGACACTCGACGACCAAGTCCCACTGTCTTTGTTCACACAAAGAAAGATGGCTGCCGTTTTCTCAGCCACATGGCGTTTGGCACAGGTAGAGGGTCCAATTGAGGCATACTTTGAAGTTAATGAGCCAGGGGGGTGGTCTCTGTTCGGTAGTTACATCTACTGAATGACAAAGGGGAGAAATACCGAACACAAAGAGGGATTTCTTCACAGAATCTAACAATCTATTATTCAATCGTCTATCTGTTGTTTTTATGTGCTTCACTCTATATCTTTAAGCATTGCTAATGTGTTTCAAATAAGTTTGCATTGCATTAAATTTGTTGTTTTATTGGACATATTTATTATTATTCGCCTTTGTATGTAATCTATTCATATTATATTAGCGTATGTTTACATGGGACATTATTATTGTTATTTCCTTCTTGTTTCAATGTTGTTTTAGTGTAACTTGAATGGAACTAGGACTCAATAGTGTAAAAATTATTTCTAGTATGTTCAGTAAACATACATCCTAAAAAGTTGTTATTTTATATTTTTATACTATTCATTTTAGTAGATGAAAACACTAGAACATTAACAATAAGTGTTAGGTGTATTTTAATAATTGAATTACTTTCTTAACTGTATTTGTATATTTTGTTTTAACACCATGAGGGCGGAGGCAATTGTACTAGTTCTATCCAAAACAAAATGTAAACAAAACCTTTAATTTGCGCTTTATGTTTGTTCAACCATAGTTCACCTCTTTGATATCACTTATTATATATCATTTTGTTTAGGAGACACAGGGCTTTCATTATCACAAATATTTATATATGATACATAATTTAATATGAATAAAGTCTAAAGTTTAAATTACTAAATGTTATTCTGCATGGCATTTTAACTGTGAATTTCATAATATTGCTAGCTTTTACTGCAATAAATTACACATATTTGTGTTCAGCATTGTCTCGCAAGTACAACAGTACCCCCATGTACAGGTTTTATGGCGTCTTGGAAAGCTTGTCCTTTCCCTTTTCAGTTTTTACACATTGAAATTTGCCAGATTGGTTTGCTGGGCCTATGTTGCATTTGAGAAAGTATAACAGCCCAGAAATGAAAATTAACCCCATCATGGTATACTATTTGCAAAAGTAGACAACCCAAGGTTTTAAAAATGGGGTATTTCCAGTCTTTTTTAGTAGCCACTTAGTCACATACGCTGGCAAAAGTTATCATTAATATTTGTTTTTGCATTTTTCACACAAACACAGCAATTTCAGCGATGATATCATTGTCATTATGCATTTTACTGCTCTAAACACATATATGTGTTCAGTGATTCTCAAAAGTAAAATATACAGGTTTTATTGAGTTTTGTTTTGTTACAGGGTCAAATAAAAGGCTTGCCCATTTTAGTTTTAAACATTGAAATTTGCAAGAATGGCTATGTTGCCTTTGAAACCATATGGCTACCCAGGAATGAGAATCACCCCTGTCATGACATACCATTTGCAAAAGTATACAACCCAGGGTATTGAGTGTGTCCATTTTTTTTGGTAGCCATTTAGTCACAAACCCTAGCCAAAGTTAATGTTCATATCATTATTTTGAATTTTTTACAAATCCAAATGCCCTTTAACTGTTTATATGATTGTCATTTGCTTGTTTTACTATAAAAAAAACCCTCATATTTGTGTGCAGCAATGTCCCACGTATACAACAATACCCCCCTATTCTGGCAAGTTACAAGGTCAAATACACGGCTTTCCCATTTCAGTTTGCCAGGTTGGGTTTCTGGGCCTATGTTGCCTATGAGCCCATATGACAGTCCAGGATTGAGAATTACCCCCATCATGGTATACCATTTGCAAAAGTAGACAAACCAGGGTATTCAGAATGGGGTATGTCCAGTTTTTTTTTTTAGTAGCCGCTTAGTACAAATCCTCGTCAGACTTAGTGTTCATATATTTATTTTGTATTTTTCACACAAAAACTGTATGCTCACTGAATATATCACCATCAATAGAAGTTTTAATGTTTTAAAACACTAATATTTATGTTGAACAAAGTCTCACGCATACAACAGCACACCATATGTACAGATTTTATGGTGGAAAGTTAGAGGGCAAATATAATTCCAAGTGTATTTTGATCTTGATCTCTCTCTCTCTATTTATATTAATATTAAAATATGCTTAGAGTGAAATTACACACACACACATATATATATATATATATTAATTTTTATTTTATATATACACTATTTTATTTACTATAATAAATTAATTGAAGCATTTCATTAATATATTATACATATATAATACATAGTACTTTCATTCAAAGTGTATTTTGATATTTATATATAAAATACAGGAACAATTACATTGTATACGTATTATATATGTATAATTTACTAATGAAATGGTTTAATTTAAAATATATTATACATATTTAATATATATGTAATATATTATTTCAAATGTTTAATAATTCGTTTTTAAACTTTTTTTTACAGTTTGAGAGATTGCATGACAACCCAGGCAGTCTCCTGCATGCAGTACTGTTTATTGCCATTCAGGCCTATATGTCATTGAGATATTATATTTATTTGTGAGGGACATATTGGATGCAAGGGAACTGAGGTTCTGAGGCAGTCCCCCCCCACCCCCCCCCTTGGCATCACAACATGTAAGTTTAATATGTCTGAAGGACTCAAGATCGTTAGGGCCTACCGTGCTGCCCTAACAACGTTTAAGCCCACTTTTGTCAGGGTCTTAATAACGCTAATGGGTTAAACTTGAGTGTATAAAAAGAAAGTGGCCAAATGTGGTCCAAGTGTGTTCTTCGATTTTCCTTTACATCATTGTTTGTAATTTTATGAAGTAGGATCCTTAGATTTATCTGTACAATGTGACAAACCTGTTGGCATGACAACCGTTTTCTTTTCCCTCTGGCATTTTACAAGTTTACAAGGACAAATGCACTTAAAAATAATTGGATTTGTTGTCTTTGCATGACATTTGTGTTTTAATATAAGTTTGCATTTAAATATCAAAGGGAAACAACGCAGTTAATTCTTTTTCTTTCTTTGTGTGAATTTAATGCTTCTTAAAGTGAACCTGAAAACACAACTGTGTAGATGACAGGCTCACATTCA
Source organism: Pelobates fuscus (assembly GCF_036172605.1). Classification (NCBI taxonomy): domain Eukaryota; kingdom Metazoa; phylum Chordata; class Amphibia; order Anura; family Pelobatidae; genus Pelobates; species Pelobates fuscus. The sequence goes on along the minus strand of NC_086323.1, from coordinate 59,605,857 downwards.
CATCCCAAATTATAGATTTAACCCCCCTATGTTTCCTAACGCTAGCAGTTTTCGGAAGTTGGACAGTTGCTGACCCTATAACAAAAGTGCCCGAGAAGGTAAAAAACCATATATAGCGGGAATCTAGTGTTCTTCTATATGTTTGCCAGCAGTTTGACTCATATTATATGGATGAATTTGCATTTACTCTAATGTGACACCAAGTGCAGAGAGATTCCATCAAACTGCAGAGGGTTTATTGAAATTAGCATATGACAATGTTTCAGCCAATGTGGATGGCCTTTCACAAGTCATACTCCATATCGGCCAAAACTTTGTCATGTTGTACTTATTATAAAACAAAGTACACGACTACCTCCTCTGTCAGTTCCTCCATTGGCTTCCGTAAGATATAGGGTTCAATATAAGAGTCTAGTACTTGCTTACAAGTCTCTACATAATGCTGCTCCAACCTAGCTATTCTCCCTAATACACAAGTATGTCCTGTCTAGGCCCCTACGCTCTATCAAAGACCTATGTCTATGCTCTGTCCATACTCCCACATCTGGTGCTCGTCTTTAAGACTTCTCTAGGGCTGCATTGTTCCTGTGGAACTTCTTTCACCGAATGTGTGCATTCCCTACTAGAAACATACGTTGATAATAAGTTATGCCAGTGATTATAGTGCACTTTAAAAATCATAATCTTTTTATCAAAAGTCCATGTTTTTTCAGTTTTCATAAAGTATCATGAATTTTTCATACAGAACAACTTTATTAAATTATCTGAAATATTGGGAGTTCTTCCGAGGGCAGCAATGACGTAAACACACATATGACACTGAGCAGAGGAGGCTGAGTCCAGGCTGATTCAGCACATGGTCTGGACAGGTGGGATGTTTGGCGGCTGTTGAGTTGAGTAAAGAAAGTGAGAGAAAGTGAGAGCAATCAGAGCGGTGTTTGACTAAACAGCTCCTTGGATCAAATAGAAGTGATAATTAACTACTCATTAAAGGTATATAAAACCAAAGCAGTAAATAATATGGCAACAAAGAAGCCCCAGGATAAAAAAAAAAAAGAAAAAAAAAAGACATCAAACCTGATAAAAGACTATTAGGTTTTTTTTCCCCTACCACACACTCTGAAAAAATAAGAGAAGAAGCACAAGATATACAGTGTTTTAGCTATTTAGATGGAGAGTCACAAGCAGGAAATTCAACAATATCACCAGATTTCCTTAAAACTTGTTTAGACAATCTGGCCCTAACCCTCAAAGAGGAAATTCTATTAGGTATATAAAACACCAAGGTTTTAAAAGGAGGCTCCAGCCCTAAGGTCCTCAGTCAGTTTACAAGCTCTACAGTACATAAACAGAGACATTAATGGATGGGCAGTATATGCTGCCATGAATAATAGCCAGGAAAAGAAAATTACGGTAAGTGTGAATAAATGGCTAATCATGGCAGCATATACACATGGGGAATACCCAAGCTTACAAAGGGAGGGCCAGAAATGTAAATAATAACCAATCAAAATAATCAGAACAATTCAACATAGATAGAAGAATAAACCGAGTTAAGTACTTGAGTAACAAATTGTGCATCATACACTGTTTTAACAGTATGAAATGCCTTATAAACATGTCCAAAGATGTTCAAATGCTAGTGTAACGGATCACCTGGCACCCCGACTGGGTACCTCCATTGAAGGATGCTCCTAGCTCTTCCTGCGGACTCCAAGCACTGCAGCAGACACCACAACCACCAAACCGGAGAAGCATATGAATGCTCTCGAGCATATGAATGCTCTAAACAGCTGAACAGGAAAAGCATACAATCAGCTTACACTCCTGGTAATCAACATACAATCCAATTCCCCCAATAACGAGACGACACTTAGTTTTGAGGGTCAAGCAGAACTGACTGTACTGGCAGATACAGCCTCTTTTATTCACAATCCACAAACATAGTACTGCCCATAGGGTTTTGAAATACAACCAATCAATCCATACAATACACACAGACACTCCCACACAAAATCCTCCCCTCTGCCTGTGATATGATTACTGAACACAATAGGTAATGTAATTATCACAGGCAGAGAAATACAGTTTTATAAAACATATCACAGGCAGAGGGGAGGATTTTGTGTTGGAGTGTCTGTGTGTATTGTACGGATTGATTGGTTGTATTTCAAAACCCTGTGGGCAGTACTATGTTTGTGGATTGTGAATAAAAGAGGCTGTATGTGCTAGTACAGTCAGTTCTGCTTGACCTCAAATGAAGTGTTGTCTCATTATTGGGGGAATTGGATTATATGCTGATTGCCAGGAGTGTAAGATGATTGTATGCTTTTCCTGTTCAGCTGTTTAGAGCATTCATATGCTTGAGAGCATTCATATGCTTCTCCGGTTCAGTGGTTGTGGTGTCTGCTGCAGTGCTTGGAGTTCTCAGAAAGCGCTAGGAGCATCCTTCAACGGAGGTACCCAGTCGGGGTGCCCGTCGATCCGTTACATTGGTGGCAATCGGTGGGATGGCGTCCTAGTGCGAGGTAAAGCAGCTCGGAGACACCGTTCGTGGAGTTACAAATTGAGGGCAACGCTAGCACATGTGCAGCACCCCTGGGAGCAGAGGTATCCAGCGACTTAGAGCAGACAAGTATGGAAGGCTCTGGCGATGATTAACTGACCGAGGTGAGGCAGCGAGTGGCCCAGTATGGTGATAATGTGCCCATGGATATATTCCAGGCGATCTGGAACCAGGTCACAGCTGAGCGAGACGCAAAGATGGACTGAGAATTCTGGCTGGCGAAAGAGAGAGAATATGCTCAGCGAAAGGAGTGTTACAGCAGCCAAAGAGAGGCTGCATTCGAGGAGGTTAACCGTTTCCCCCTGAGGCGGCCAGAGGAACCCGAAGTAGGGGTCCTCATAGACTGGTCCTGTGAGGAACCACAACAGGCAGGTGGAGATGGGACCGAGATTTCACCACCGGGCCCAACGGGATGCTGGGCAGATCCCCAGCAGCAGCCGGAGTTACCGGGTGCGGAAGCCAGTGGTCCTTACTCGCAAATGTTGAGGGACCTCACAGACTGGTCCTGGGAAGACCCACAGATGACAGGTGGAGATGGGACTGAGGTCTCTCTACCGGCCCTACAGGGATGCTGGGCAGCCAACCCAGATCTCCAGCGACAGTGTGAGTCCTAGGGAGCCGAAGGTGTCGTCCTTCCTCCCCATCGGCAGTGTGAATTACAGGGAGCCGAAGGTGTCGTCCTTCCTCCCCAGCGGCAGTGTGAGTTCCAGGGAGCTGAAGGTGTCGTCCTTCCTCCCCAGCGGTAGTGTGTGCCCCAGGGAGCCGAAGGTGTCGTCCTTCCTCCCCAGCGGCAGTGTGTACCCCAGGGAGCTGAAGGTGTCATCCTTCCTCCCTAGTGGCAGTGTGAGTTCCAGGGAGCCGAAGGTGCTGTCCTTCCTGCCCAGTGGCAGTGTGAGTTACAGGGAGCCGAAGGGGTCGTCCTTCCTCCCCAGCGGCAGTGTGAGTCCCAGGGAGCCGAAGGTGTCTTCCTTCCTCCCCAGCGGCAGTGTGAGTTCCAGGGAGCCGAAGGTGCTGTCCTTCCTCCCCAGCGGCAGTGTGAGTCCCAGGGAGCCGAAGGTGTCGCCCTTCCTCCCCAGCAGCAGTGTGAGTTCCAGGGAGCCGAAGGTGCCGTCCTTCCTCCCCAGCGGCAGTGTGAGTTCCAGGGAGAGAAGACAACTGGTCTTCTTCCCCAGTGGCAACTTACCCCACAAAGGGGAGACACTAATCTCCCAGAAGGTGCAGATGGGACCGTGGTCTCTGCACCCGACCTTCAGGGATGCTGGACAGCCTGTCCAGATCTCCAACTACCCTCGCAGGTACACCAGGAGGAGGGGTAAGTACTATTTCCCCTCCACAGCCAAGGCCTAACCCAGCTGCCCCAGCAGAAGCGCTGGCATCGGGCCAGAGCGCAGTTGGCCTCTGCCCCCCCAAGCCCCCACAGCGTGTTACCCAGTGACCTCAGAGGAATACCCAGGTGCAGTAACTGTTTGTTGTGGGTGGGTTTTCAGACTAACTCAGGCACCGACCGACAGAAGGTCAGGTATCTGGTTAGTCTACCCCCCAAAGGGGAGATATGTGGCGAAAGTGACCTTGCCACTGGTTTTTGGAGGGGCCTGTTTGCCAGCCTCCTGCCCTGCGACTATGGCCCTTGGATGTATTGCCTTCTAGGAACTGATTTGGGCATATTGTATTTTATTATGCTGCTGCTGGCCTTTTAAGAACCATCTGGGGACATACTGTGGAGTTACTGGGTGGCCACCATTTCATGTATCAGAGGCACATGGTGAGAACAATGGATGAAGCACATGGTGAGAACAATGGATGGCGGCCATTTTAACTCACAGACACTGTTTGGACTTTTCTACACGGTGCCATCTTGCCGGTATTTGGTGCACAAAGACATCATGCAGTAGTTTTAAACTATACAACAGGGGACACATTATACAGTAATTATTTTTCATATAGCCTGTATATGTTCTGCGGAATCTGCATTAAACTGTATCTTCCAAACTACTGAATGGATCTGGGTGAATTTTGGATATGTGGTTCACCCAGATCCAGATCAGATTTTATATTTTTATGGGGTTATTGCATGTTTTGGGGTCCCTGTGATATGTTTTACAATACTGTATTTCTCTGCCTGTGATAATTATATTAACCATTGTGTTCAGTAATCATATCACAGGCAGAGGGGAGGATTTTGTGTGGAAGTGTGTGTGTATTGTACGGATTGATTGGTTGTATTTCAAAACTATGTTTGTGGATTGTGAAAAAAAAGGCTGTATGTGCCAGTACAGTCAGTTCTGCTTGACCTCAAAACAAAGTGTCGTCTCGTTATTGGGGGAATTTGATTATATGCTGATTGCCAGGAGTGTAAGATGATTGTATGCTTTTCCTGTTCAGCTGTTTAGAGCATTCATATGCTTGAGAGCATTCATATGCTTCTCCGGTTTGGTGGTTGTGGTGTCTGCTGCAGTGCTTGGAGTCCTCAGAAAGCGCTAGGAGAATCCTTCAACAGAGGTACCCAGTCGGGTTGCCCGTCAATCCGTTACAGCTAGCTTACAAAAAGTGTCAGCAGAAACCATTGCCCTGGAAACCCACGATGCTGCAACAGCATGAGAGGAGAGTGCCCTGATACCCTCCAGCACAGGTAGAGAACGGACGTGACGTCCAAATTGTGCCTCATTAATTGCTTCAATGTCCAATATGTAATGCAGGACAAACTAGTTCAAAGAGGTCCAAATGCCAACTTTACAAAGTTTCAGCAGAGACCATTGCCATGGAAGCCCATGAGATGCTGCAACAGCACCAGTGGAGAATGCCCCGAAATCCTTTGGTACAGGTAGAGAATGGCATTGAAAGGCTCTCACTTTAGGCAGGATCTCTGGTGCTACATGCAAGACAACCATAACCTGTTGAAGTTCAGTGAATGGGGGTACACAGGATCAAGCCTGGCATTCACACATTCACCCTGCTGAGGTACCATCCACCAGCAACAGCAACATCTGTGCTAACATCATGGAAGCTCCTGCTAGAGGTTCAAATGATGGTTTAGTCAGAGCCCGTGAGACCAGTGGTACATCACATATTGGTTTCAACACCCTCAGTGGATGCTTGAATTAAATTGTTGCATACATGAAACAAAGCACCAGGGGCATCAACGCTCAATGGGTACCCTTCAATACAGGTAGAGAATGACATAGATAAGCATTCACCTTAGGCATGATCTTCAGGTGCCACATGCAAGACGACCATATCTGTTGAAAAATAGTGAAAGGGGGTTCACAGGATCAAGCCTGGAGATCACCCTTTCTCTTCGCTGGGGTACCAGCCACCAGCACTTTCTGTGCTACCACCATGGAAGCTCCTTCAAGAGGTTCAAATAATGGTTTAGTCAGGGCCCGTGAGACCAGTGGCATGTCACATATTGTCTTCACCACACTCAGTGGAGGCTTGATTTCAATCAATGCCTATATGAAGCAAAGTGCAGCTAAGTGCTCATCTAGAGTGTTATAACACAGACCATTTCAAGGCCTGAATGATGAGTAATTCAAACAGACAAAAGCATGTTAAGCTTTGTAAAGTATGTATAGGATTGTAAGAGGATCTCAATGACCGTCTCAGGGATGCCTATACTAATATGGACTCCCGCATCAACACCTGAATTTGAGGATCTTGGTGTGTCAAGGGGCCTTGTAATAGGTCTGGAAGTACTGGAATTTCCCTTGGAGGTTCCAGAATCATCTTATTCATCGCAGGAATAATAGTCAACACGGTCATCCACTGTCACCTTTTGCATTACCTTTTTAGGAAAGTCAAAAACAGGAAAATATGTACATCAGACTAAAATTCCAAATTTGAGTCAGTGTATCCTGAACCGGAGCATTCTGGTCCTAGCATGTAGAAAATACTTCTGGACCTGGTAGTTCCAAGAAATGGCCATCAGATCTATGTAGGGTATTAGACAAATCTGCGTCAACCCCGAGGATACGTCGTGACATGGTTGCCAATCCACCTTGTCTACAGTTATTCTGCTCAAGCAAACAGCCATTGTATTCTGAGCCCCTGGTAGTTCCTCTGTGCCCTGATCATTATGGGCTGGAATTCCATCAATACGTATCTGATAGACCCATCTTGATAGATATAGGATACAGTTGCATTGATATTTGAGCCAATTTGGACGCACTCGTTCTTCGGCAATCCTCTGAAGTGAAGAAGAGCCTTGAAAATGACTCGTAATTCCATACAAATGAAAGGAAATATTGTACAACATGGTCCAAGCACTGTGCAACCAATCTTATAAAAACTGGAATTTGAGCTAATATTTGACCAATGAGGTTCTGTTCACTGGAAACTCAGAGATCTATTCTCTCTTTTCAGCTACCAGGTAAGGTGTAACTTCACTGATGTGGACATAGTCAGTGGCTGGCTCCTGTCAGTGACTTTCTCTTGTTAAACCAAGATAGGAAGGAACTGTGAGGAATCCAGAGATGCCATTGGGCCCATCTGACAAGTCTGCTGGTGGAAGCTAGGATTCCTAGCAGTTGCATCTATTTTCTTGCTGTTATCAAGCAGAAATGAAGAAACTGGTAGAGAAAACCTCCACAATCTGGATTCCTCACAGTTCCTTCCTATCTTGGTTTAACAAGAACTGTTCCTGAGATAGGGAAAAGCAGAGCATAGAATTTTCCACTCGGGAATGTCAACCACTGAACTGGTGTGAAACTGCTTTTCTTGAAATTCATCAAGCTGCCACACTTTAGGAGTTCTGAAAGAACTATATTCCTCTGTGTGCCTGATGCTACCAGAAGCAGATCCTCCAGAAAATGGAACCAGGTGGTGTTCTGGACTCAATATCACTATAAGCACATATAAAGATTATTGGGGCCACATTGAGGCCAAATGGTAGGGCACTAACTTGGAAGTACTCTTCTGAGCTATTGCTGAAGATCTCTGCAGAGATCTGTGAAGAAGTCGATGTAACCTGAAGACTTCAGACTGCCTCTTCAATCTTGGCTTTTAATATCTCTCTCCATATTAGCCTTTAGATCTTTAATCACATATTTCATGTTTGTAGAAACAGCAGTGGAAGCCACAGCTGGCTGGCATCCTGTAATGGTAGGCGTAAAATGTTTGGACAGGTTTTTGGATAGGTCTGCGTCCACCTATGATCCATAAGTTTGTAACTTAGGTGATGTAGTTCAGGGGTCGGAAATAAATTCCTCCACAGGGTAAAGCCTTGCCTCTTTTCTTAACCCTAAAGCCTCTTTGTAAGCCCTGCCCGGATGTCATGTGGCTTCACAGTGATCGGTCATGCGGAAGCGGCAACCTTCTGGAGGCAGAAAAGGCATAACCGTTTTTCTTCCACTGTTTTCTCTTCATAACCAGAGCCTGGTAAGGATTCAGACTTCTGACAAATAATAACTAAATATTACCTGTGGTAAAGTATTAAGTAAAAAAGTGCACTGTTAAATTCTGTAAGAAACCAGTGAAACTGATTTAAAACTGGCTGAAGACAGCACTTATCCATGTCTGGAGACCCTGCAAATACTTACCAAATAAGTTTGGGATGTTTACCGTAATTTTCCCTTTATTTGAGGTACTTTCTGGCAATTGCCCTTATCAAAGATGGCTGCCACAGCTTGTATTCCCACAATGCAAGTCAACTGTATTAGGCCCATTAATGCACAAACTGCACACGTGTGGGCCTATTCCGAGTGTGTTTGCTAAGACCAGGGAGAGAACTCTGTCTAAAGCATACATGGCCCCTAAACACCCAAGGAACCGGGAATAAATCACTGGGACCGAGGGGAAGCAAAATAGATAACATAAAAGTGCCTGCAAGGAAGTTTAAAAGGCAACCAGGTGCAAAAAGTCAAAGTTTAAAGGCACCACAGTCTAAAGGCCTCATGGTATAAAAGGTAACACAGCCTAAAGGCACAGCTGCAAAATGTATCGCAGTTTTTCAAATGCACTGCAGTTTTTCAAATGCACTGCAGTCTTTCAAATGCACTGCAGTTTTTCAAATGCACTGCAGTCTTTCAAATGCACTGCAGTTTTTCAAATGCACTGCAGTTTTTCAAATGCACTGCAGTTTTTCAAATGCACTGCAGTTTTCCAATGCACTGCAGTCTTCCAAAGTACTGCAGTTTTCCAAATGTACTGCAGTTTCCAATGACTCTCGGTATTGCATGCAACCGTTTTAAATGCAAATTTTAATGAAACAGTTTTAAATGCCACACAGCTTAAATGCTTCCTAGTAAAAAGCACAACTGCGTAATGTACCACAATTTTAAATATAAGGTACAGCTGTATAATGCACTAATTTAAAGACATCAAAGCTTAAATGCATCACAGCACAAAAGCACAACTGCATAATATACCACAGTACAAAAGGCAAATAAAGTAATGAAAATAAAAAAAAACATACATGTCCGTAAGTAAAGGGAGCAAATTGCTCACGTCCTAACGACTGTAGGACAGGAAAAAGACTGAGGACCTTAGGGATGGAGCCTCCTTTTAAAACCTTGGTGGTTTTCCTGTCCTATTGGCTGTAAGGGGAGGAGCTAACCCCATGTGTATATGCTGCCATGAATAATAGCCAGGACATTTATATATATATATATAATATAAAAAAACATTTGTAAAAACACAAATAAAAATGCTAACTTTGGCCAGCGTTTGTGACTAAGTGGCTACTAAAAAAGACTGGAAATACCCCATTTGAAATACCCTGGGTTATCTACATTTTAAAATGGTATGCCATGGTGGGCTATTTCACATTCCTGGGCTACTATATGGTCCGCTGAACACAAATATTAGTGTTTAAAACAGTAAAACTTATCACAATTATAAAATTACCAGTAAAAGTGCAGTTTTTGTGTGAAAAAAAATGCAAAAAACAAATATAAACGCTAACTATGGCAAGCGTTTGTCGCTAAGTGGCTACTACAAAAGACTGGCATTCCACATTTTGAATACCGTGGGTTGTCTAATCTTACACATGGTATGCCATGATGGGGTTAATTTTCACGGGCTGCTATACGGTCTCAAAGGCAACATAGGCCCAGCATACCAATCTGCCAAATTTTAATGTGCCTACATGGAAAAGGGGAAATTTGACCCCTGTAAGTTTGCAAAAACCCATAAAACCTGTACATTGCGGGCACTGTTGTACACTGGAGATATTGCTGAACACATATTGGGGTGTTCTTTGTCAGTTACACATAACAAGAGCTGAGAATTCATGCCTAAAGTACAATGTGATAGAAAAATAACACGAACAAATGACTACCCAAAAGTTTGAGAAAGACTGGTGGTAGAATAAGTGCATGGAAAGTGTTAAAATACTACTTTTCAAAAAAATATGGTTTGATGGGGGTAAATTACATTGGCTGGCTTCAAAAATGTCACAAATTGGACATGCGCGCATGATGACCAGCTGAAAAAATTCCAGGTTGAAAAACTGGAATGCCCACCCTCCAAATAAGGCCTTTTAGCCCCAAAGAACCCGACACACCTATACATGGGGGGTATCATTGTACTCAGGAGATGTTGCTGAATACATATTGGGTCGTTCTTTGGCAGTAACCCTTAAAGTTCTACGTACATGTATTCTTAAATTGCTATGTGTGTCAAAGAAATCACCAACAATTTTTTTATTTGTTTTTTTTAATTTGGCATAGATTGGTGTTAAAATGGTTGCATGAAAATAATGAAAAATAAAGTGTAATACCTTAGGTTGTCTTCTTTTAAAAAATATATGCACGTGAAGGGTTATTCAGGGATTCCTGACTGAAATCAGTATCACAATGTAACTATTTAGCATGAGTGTTTTTTGGCGGTTGTAGATGCGTAACAGATTTTGGGGTTCAAAGTTAGAAAAAGGTTGTTTTTTTTACATTTTATCATCATATTTATATATTTTTTTATAGTAAATTATATGAAATGATGAAAATAATGGTATCTTTAGAAAGACCATTTAATGGTGAGAATAAGGTACATAATATGTGTGGGTACAGTAAATGAGTAAGAGGAAAATGACAGCTAAACACAAACATCGCAGAAATGTAAAAAGAGCCCTGGTCCTTAACAGTAAGAAAATTGAAAAACGGTCTGGTCACTGAGGGGGTTAAAAAAAAATTGTATAACAACATTCCAACAGATACATCTCACACAACTAATTGGTGTACCATAAAAGCTGTTCTAAGAGTAGTGATGTCGCGGACACGAAATTTTCGTTTCGCAAACGGCGAACGGGAACTTCCGCAAACGTTCGCGAACCGGCGAACCGGGCGAACCGCCATTGACTTCAATGGGCAGGCGAATTTTAAAACCCACAGGGACTCTTTCTGGCCACAAAAGTGATGGAAAAGTTGTTTCAAGGGGACTAACACCTGGACTGTGGCATGCCGGAGGGTGATCCATGGCAAAACTCCCATGGAAAATTACACAGTTGATGCAGAGTCTGGTTTTAATCCATAAAGGGCATAAATCACCTAACATTCCTAAATCACAATGGATATGGATTGACACCTGATATATGACATATTGACACCTTGACATATGGATTGACACCTGTCCTCAGAGACCCTGATACACACTGACAAAGAGCAGAATAGGGACTGTTCACCCTACATAGGGTCACTTGGCAGATATGGATTGACACCGATCCTAAGTATCCCTGATACACACTGACACAGAGCAGAATAGGGACTGTTCCCCCTACATAGGGTCACTTGGCAGATATGGATTGACACCTATCCTAAGGATCCCTGATACACACTGACACAGAGCAGAACAGGGACTGTTCCCCCTACATAGGGTCACTTGGCAGATATGGATTGACACCTATCCTAAGGATCCCTGATACACACTGACACAGAGCAGAATAGGGACTGTTCCCCCTACATAGGGTCACTTGGCAGATATGGATTGACACCTATCCTAAGGATCCCTGATACACACTGACACAGAGCAGAATAGGGACTTTTCCCCCTACATAGGGTCACTTGGCAGATATGGATTGACACCTGTCCTCAGGGACCCTGATACACACTGGGGGGACCTACTGTCCTCCCCCCACCCCCACCCATGCACAGTGGGTGCGGGCCATAAATCACAATGGGGGAGGACCTACTGTCCTCCCCCCATCCCCACCCCTGCGCGGTGGGGGCCATAAAAATAATGAGGGGGGGACCTACTGTCCTCCCCCCCAGCCCCCACCCCTGCGCGGTGGGTGGGGGCCATAAATCACAATGTGGGGAGGACCTACTGTCCTCCCCCCGCGCCCACCCCTGCGCGGTGGGTGGGGGCCATAAAAATAATGAGGGGGGACCTACTGTCCTCCCCCTGGCCCCCACCCCTGCGCAGTGGGTGGGGGCCATAAATCACAATCGGGGGAGGACCTACTGTCCTCCCCCCGCCTCCACCCCTGCGCGTTGGGAGGGGGCCATAAAAATAATGAGGGGGGTCCTACTGTCCTCCCCCACTGGCCCCCACCCCTGAGCGGTGGGTGGGGGCCCTAAAAAAAACAATAAGGGGGTACCTACTGTCCCCCCCAGCCCCCACCCCTGAGTGGTGGGTGGGGGCCCTAAATAAAAATTCCCCCCCCAATCAAAGGTGACTAGGGGTCCCTAAGCCCCTAGTCATCCACCCCCCCACCCCAAAAAAAGTTACCACCTACCTACCCCCTCACCCTAAAAAATAGTGAAGGGGGAATAAAATAACTAACCTGTAAAGAAAAATTCAGCTTACCATTTGACGTCTTCTTTTTTCTAAAATCTTCTTTTTTCAGCCCCAAAAAACACCAAATAAAAAGCCATAAGAACCAACGCAATAAAAAAAAAAAAAAACGAGCGCCAAAAAAATAATCCATCTTCACCCATGGAGGGCTCCGTGCAGACTGAGCTCTGCAGGGCAGGGGAAGGCTTATAAAGCCTTGCCACGCCCTGCAATTAGGCTAAGAACACTCTGATTGGCTGGTTTAAGCCAATCAGAGTGCTCTTTGTCATTTTACACAGCGTGGGAAAGTTCTTTGGAATTTTCCCACGCTGTGTAAAATGACACAGAGCACTCTGAAAGGTTAGATTCCAAGCCCACCAATCAAAGTGCTCTTTGTCATTTTACACAGCGTGGGAAAATTCCAAAGAACTTTCCCACGCTGTGTAAAATGACACAGAGCACTCTGATTGGTTAGCTTCCAAGCCCACCAATCAGAGTGCTCTTTGTCATTTTACACAGCGTGGGAAAATTCCAAAGAACTTTTCCACGCTGTCTAAAATGACACAGAACACTCTGATTGGTTAGATTCCAAGCCCACCAATCAGAGTTCTCTTTGTCATTTTACACAGTGTGGGAAAATTCCAAAGAACTTTCCCACGCTGTGTAAAATGACACAAAGCACTGTGATTGGTGGGCTTGGAATCTAACCAATCAGAGTGCTCTGTGTAATTTTACACAGCGTGGGAAAGTTCTTTGGAATTTTCCCACGCTGTGTAAAATGACAAAGAGCACTCTGATTGGCTTAAACCAGCCAATCAGAGTGTTCTTAGCCTAATTGCAGGGCGTGGCAAGGCTTTATAAGCCTTCCCCCGCCCTGCAGAGCTCAGTCTGCGCGGAGCCCTCCATGGGTGAAGATGGATTATTTTTTTTTGCTTTTTTTTTTTTTTTTTTAAGTTGCGTCAGTTCTAATGGCTTTTTATTTGGACTTTTTTGGGGCTGAAAAAAGAAGATTTTAGAAAAAAGAAGACGTCAAATGGTAAGTTGAATTTTTATTTTATTCCCCCTTCACTATTTTTTAGGGTGAGGGTGGTAGGTAGGGGGTAACTTTTTTGGGGGTGGGGGGTGGGTGACTAGGGGCTTGGGGACCCCTAGTCACCTTTTATTGGGGGGGAATTTTCATTTAGGGCCCCCACCCACCACTAAGGGGTGGGGGCTCGGGGGGACAGTAGGTCCCCCCTTATTTTTTTTTTTAGGGCCCCCACCCACCACTCAGGGGTGGGGGCAGGGGGAGGACAGTAGGTCCTCCCTCATTATTTTTATGGCCCCCACCCACGGCGCAGGGGTGTGAGCTGGGGGTAGGACAGTAGGTCCCCCCCTCATTTTTTTATGGCCCCCACCCACCACACAGGGGTGGGGGTGGGTGGAGGACAGTAGGTCATCCCCCATTCTGATTTATGGCCCCCACCCACGGCGCAGGGGTGGGGGCCGGGGTGGAGGACAGTAGGTCCCCCTCATTATTTTTATGGCCCCTAACCACCGCGCAGGGGTGGGGGTGGGGGGAGGACAGTAGGTCCCCCCTCATTATTTTTATGGCCCCCACCCACCGCGCAGGGTTGGGGGCAGGGGGAGGACAGTAGGTCCTCCCCCCGTTATGATTTATGGCACCCACCCACCATGCAGGGGTGGGGGCTGGGGGGAGGAAAGTAGGTCCCCGCTCATTATTTTTATGGCCCCCACCCACCACGAAGGGGTGGGGTCGGGGGGAGGATATTAGGTCCCCCCACAGTGTGTATCAGGGTCCTTGAGGACTGGTGTCAATCCATATCTGCCAAGTGACCCTATGTAGGGGGAACAGTCCCTATTCTGCTCTGTGTCAGTGTGTATCAGGGATCCTTAGGATAGGTGTCAATCCATATCTGCCATGTGACCATATGTAGGGGGGACAGTCTCTATTCTGCTCTGTGTCAGTGTGTATCAGGGATCCTTAGGATAGGTGTCAATCCATATCTGCCAAGTGACCCTATGTAGGGGGAACAGTCCCTATTCTGCTCTGTGTCAATGTGTATCAGGGATCCTTAGGATAGGTGTCAATCCATATCTGCCAAGTGACCCTATGTAGGGGGAACAGTCCCTATTCTGCTCTGTGTCAGTGTATATCAGGGTCTCTGAGGACAGGTGTCAATCCATATCTGCCAAGTGACCCTATGTAGGGGGAACAGTCCCTATTCTGCTCTGTGTCAGTGTGTATCAGGGGTCCTTAGGATAGGTGTCAATCCATATCTGCCAAGTGACCCTATGTAGGGGGAACAGTCCCTATTCTGCTCTGTGTCAGTGTGTATCAGGGATCCTTAGGATAGGTGTCAATCCATATCTGCCAAGTGACCCTATGTTGGAGGAACAGTCCCTATTCTGCTCTGTGTCAGTGTGTATCAGGGATCCTTAGGATAGGTGTCAATCCATATCTGCCAAGTGACCCTATGTAGGGGGAACAGTCCATAATCTGCTCTGTGTCAGTGTGTATCAGGGATCCTTAGGATAGGTGTCAATCCATATCTGCCAAGTGACCCTATGTAGGAGGAACAGTCCCTATTCTGCTCTGTGTCAGTGTGTATCAGGGATCCTTAGGATAGGTGTCAATCCATATCTGCCAAGTGACCCTATGTAGAGGAAACAGTCCCTATTCTGCTCTGTGTCAGTGTGCAACAGGGATCCTTAGGATAGGTGTCAATCAATATCTGCCAAGTGACCCTATGTAGGGGGAACAGTCCCTATTCTGCTCTGTGTCAGTGTCTGGGCGGAGTATCTGCAGTAATACAGAGTGTCTGGAGGGAGTATCTGCAGTAACACAGGGTGTCTGGAGGGAGTATCTGCAGTAACACAGTGTGTCTGGAGGGAGTATCTGCAGTAACACAGAGTGTCTGGAGGGAGTATCTGCAGAAACACAGGGTGTCTGGGGGAGTATCTGCAGTAACACAGGGTGTCTGGAGGGAGTATCTGCAGTAACACATAGTGTCTGGAGGGAGTATCTGCAGTTACACAATGTTTCTGGAGGGAGTATCTGCAGTAACACAGAGTGTCTGGAGGGAGTATCTGCAGTAGCACAGGGTGTCTGGAGGGAGTATCTGCAGTAACACAGAGTGTCTGGAGGGAGCATCTGCAGTAATACAGAGTGTCTGGAAGGAGCATCTGCAGTAATACAGAGTGTCTGGAGGGAGTATCTGCAGTAACACAGAGTGTCTGGAGGGAGTATCTGCAGTAATACAGGGTGTCTGGAGGGAGTATCTGCAGTAACACAGGGTGTCTGGAGGGAGTATCTGCAGTAACACAGAGTGTCTGAGGGGAGTATCTGCAGTAATACAGAGTGTCTGGGGGGAGTATCTGCTTGTAACATTTATATGCACTGAAAAAAAAATAATAATAATAAATTGAAAAAATAAAATAAAATGGTTGCAGCTTCTGAATGAATCTAAAATGGATGCTGTCCCGTAGGTGGAAGGGTCTGCTAGGGAGGATGTGCTGCTGAGTGGCTGGAATGTGTCTGCTGACTGTGAGGTACAGGGTCAAAGTTTACTCAATGATAAAGAATAGGGGGCGGACCGAACATCGCATGTGTTCGCCCGCGGTGGCAAACGCGAACATGCTATGTTCGCCATGAACTATTCGCCAGCAAACCGTTCGGGACATCACTATCTAAGAGGGGATTTTATAAATCTAAATAGTGAATTATACAAAAGCAGAGGGTAGAGTCCATCTAAATTGTACTTTCGTTTTAACCAATTGGAAAAAGCCAGTAATTGCCTGCAAAAAATAAAAATAGACAAATAAGTGAAGATACACAAATTAATAAATCAGACACTACTAGATTAGACTATATATAATTTAAATAAATTAAAGTTAAGGTACTACTCTAAAGGCAATAGGGCAGATAAACTTTTAACTAATCAATTGAGAAATAAACAAAGAAGAAACCGAATATCAAAAATTATTAAAAATGGAATTACTGAAATTACTCCAGAAAAAAATAGTTTAAGGTTTCTCTGATTATTACAGTTCCCTATATAATCTTAAAGGAAACAATGATAAACAAAAAATAGAAGAATATATTGTAAGTGCTAATTTAAATAAAATCTCAGAAGTCCAAAGAGAAGAACTGAATTATCCCATATAAAAGAAATAGAAAGATAAAACTCTAAAATAGAGAAAACAAAAACCCCAGGTCCAGATGGTTTTAGCTAAATTTTCTATAAGGTCTTTAAAGAACAAATAAGCGATCAATAAGCAAAACTTTTCAATTATATAGTTTCCCAAGGTACTTTCCCAACAGAAATGCTACTAGCAAATTTGTTACAAATCCTGAAACAAGATAAAAGTTTGTTGGCAGTAGAAAATTACCATCCAATTTTCTTAATAAATGTTGATGTCAAACTGTTCTCTTCAATTTTAGCTAACAAAATAAAAGCCGCATTAACCACAATAATTCATCTAGATCAATTTGGCTTTGTACCAGGAATAAGTTCCTTTTGCAATACAAGAAGAATAAAAGACATAGTAGATTTTGCAATAAATACTGGCTCTGTCAATCGATGCTGAAAAAGTATTTGACAGAATCAGTTGGGATTTCATAAATCTAACACTGTCTCATTATGTAATATGAGGATGGATTCATAGAGTGATTATGGCCCTATATACATCTCTTACGGCAAGGTTAGTAGGTCCCAATTTATGCTCAGATTGGTTTAAGGTGAGTAACGGGACCAGACAAGGGTGCCCTCTGTCTCCACTTCTCAAAGGATACGTCTGTGGAAAAAAGGAGCTAAAAATAAACCTTTATGCAGACGATATATTCCTAACAATTGCAGACCCATCTATCTCGTTAAATCATCTTATGACTAAAATTGAAGACTATGGTTCAGTAACAAACTATAAGATAAACATCGACAAATCCACAATCATGGACCTGAATATAGATGTTATATCTATATATAGATTATATATAAAGATTATATTAGATCTAAATATAATTTTACTTAGATATAAAAACAAAAAACATATGGAATATCTGGGAATTAAAATCTCAAAAGATCTAAATACAATTAGAGAAATACATTTCCTTTCACTCTTACGGCAGACTAATCACTTTTTTAAATCTGTATTTATCATGGCAAGGATGCATTAATACTATCAATGTATAAATCATCCCTAAATAGTCATACATGTTTAAGATGATACCACTCAAATTCTCAGACTGGTGGTTAAGCCTAGCTCAAAAAAGTTTTACGAATTTCATATGGCGAGGGAAGAAACCTAGATTAAATCAGAAAATACTTCCTCAGCACTCCTCTGTTGGTGGGGTGAATATTCCTCAATGAAGAATATACACATAGCTAACATGATATACCATATGTATAATATTCAATTGAGCACAAAAAAAGAAAAGGGTTGGTACCAATTAGAAAGCGATGCATGCCAAGTAAGAGATATAAGCTCCCTTCTGTGGCAGCCTAAGAAATCGAAAACATTAAAAGAAGCTAGTAAGTCTATTATTATTTTAGATCACATCCTAGACAAGTGGACAAAAATGAAAATTAAATACGGAATTAATAATCAAATCCCAGAATATACATACCTTACAGCCCTGGAATATTATATCCCAGACATAAGACTAGAGAAGTGGAGACAGAAGAGTGTTCTGTATGTTAGGCAATTTCTAGATACAGGACAATTAAAACCATTTCCCATAATTTAGCATTAATTCCAACTGCAGGGATCTGAGATTTTTAATTTCCCAAGGATTAATAGTTTTCTACAATTAAATTTATTAAGAGAAACCTCTGATCCAATAAACAAACTTCTGGAGATTTTAAAATATGACCCAGTAGATAAAGTTGTTTCAAAGGGACAAGAACTAATACGCATTATAAACTAGAAAAATTCCCAATCTTCCATATCTGGCAAAAGGACCTCAACTATACTATAAATATGAATGGTGTGAGGCCTGGTTAAATTTAATGCATTGCGTAAACTGGCAAGAAACATTTTTGTAAAGTGGTTCATAGATGGTATATGGTTCCTACTAGAATGGTCAAAATATATGAGGATCATCTAAAAACTTGTTGGAGCTGTAACCTTTCTAATGGTACATATTTACACATCTGGTGGAAATGTCCACTGATTAACAGTGTTTCGAAAAATATCCTCCTTTTTATAAAAACACTTACAGGACTCTATATTAAATTGGCCAAAAATGAATACAAAATATAGCTATCAAATTACCCAATGTTTTCTGGCAGTAAAGATAGTCATTGCACGACACTGGAAAACCATTCATGAGGCATCCCTACCAACTGTACAAAAACAACTTACTGCTCAGATAGAAATGGAGAAAGCTATAAGTAAATCGCATGGATATTTATCAGAAACATAAGATATGGGCTTACTGCTCAGAAAAATTAGGAGTAATCATAAATACTCTGCCTTGACATAAAAGCAAAATAAATATTCTCTAGCAGAAATTGCTGCTTCCCCTCCCCAGCTCTTGGATGTAATTATCAATGTTATGTGTAAAATGTAGTTTTGGATAATATAAATATGACTAACTAAAACTTAAACTTTTACAAATTGTGTTATGTTTATATGTTGCATGCCATTAAGCCAACGTAATGTTTGTCAATTGTCAAAAATGGAATTACGATAAAAATATTATACAAAAAAAAAATCTGAAATATTTATGTATACATTTTCTACAAAAACCAAAAAGGTTATGGTGGGGAAAAATTGTGATTGAAAACCCCTTCCACCTGAAGTATGTGGATAGTTAATACGATGTTAAACAAAAATCTGCACACCAGTCAAGCCATAAGACTTGCTTTTCCCACAGAAATCACAATTTGCAGTGATGTTAGTACTGCAAAGGATTCTGGGTGGTAATATGCAAATTAGTTTAACAAAGAATTACATTTTTGCCTCACTCCATTTTAAACATGGATTCCTGTGTTTGCTGTATACAACAGCTCTGAAACACAATTTAAGAAAAGATGCAAAGCCAGTGAACCACTCATGGACAGCTGTACCACCATGAGTGGTTCACTGGCTTTCCATCTTTCCCTGGTACACTTTTTAAACCACATTATTGTTTTATTTGTGTATCAAATGGTCTGCACTATAGTTTTTTTTTTTTTTTATTCTTTATTTCTGTAGTGCAGGTGATTACATACAGCTTGTCATGCCACAATAGCATTTAACAAGAACGTCAGGATACATAGCTTACATGGTATAAGGCATTGAGTTAGTCTTGCACTAATTTTTAGAATTGTATAATAACAGGTTTATAAACAAACTTGTGAGGTCTATCTAGAATCTGATTACAACATCAACATTCCTGGTAGGTGAGGTTATCTAGATAGTAGGTGAAGTGTGTTAATACAAAAGGTTATCCTTATTCTATGTCTGCTTTGTTTGGGAGCTGCTAAGTAGGATGTGTTTCAGTTTGGCCTCCCTATCTGTGTGTGTGGAATATGCTTTCAGCCACATAGAGGAATCAACTTATGTCGTAGCGGTTAGACTACACGGGTAATTGTGAAAAATGCTAAGCTGCTGTACGTTTCGATGTCGGTAGAAGGTACCGCTGCTGCAACGTGAGTGTAACAGGAATAATGCGTTGACTTTTAGGTTTACATGACAAGGTAATATCAGGCTAGTGTAACATAACTAAAATGTGGGCATGCTTAAGTATGTGTGCATATCAGTGAAGCGGTAGCAGCAATAAAGCTAGAGTCAAGAGATACTGACTGGCATTGTGAGTAACTAGTCAAATATGTTGAGATTAACAAAAACTTTTGGGGGAACATTATAGTCCACCTGACTTGCAGTATCAAGTCGTCTGCTCCTTGCTGGGATCAGCCGACTCCCTGCTGGGTTGTTACAATGTCCTGTGGATGAGCCAGGTGCTCGACCGACGGCTTGTGCAGGGGTAGCGTTAGGTCCTTGTGGCGCGGGTGGAGGAGGCACGGAGAGTGTCGCCTGGATCCCTTCAGCAGTGCCGGTTTCCTTCTTTGGGTCAGGTGAGGCTTCCAGAGGGTCCCCTCTGCTTGTGGGCTGGGTCGTCCAGGGCATCGATGCCGGCGGTATCCCGGCTTTGTCAGGGTAATTCGCTTGAGCTTGTGGGTCCACCGGAGGCTTTGCCTGTGCAGGCGTCTCTGTTGGATTCTCTTTGTAGGTGGGTTGTTGCTTCCGCGTGTAGGTTTTGTCGGCAGTGTCTTGGGCGAGCCTCCAGTCGGCCTGTGTGCCTCAGCTTGTTGTGCTCTGGCTGCCAGTCGCTTCCAGAAGGTGGCCAGTATGGCCTCTAGCCTTTCTCCAAGACTTGGTAGTGCTGCGGTGTGAGTGCATGTGGCGGCGGCCATTTTGCGGGTCCGCGCCTTGTCTCGCTGCTCGCTTGTTTCTGTCATCTGGTGCTTCGCCCATATGTGTCCTCCCAGGGTTGGACCGGGATAACCCCCACCGGTCCAAGGGGGGGAGCAGGGTGCTAGTGGGTCTTTGTCTTCGGTGCGGTGGCTGGGAAAGCGGACGTCTCTCCCATCCTCCGCCGCCTGTAGGCCACGGCTTGCCATCATGGTCTCCCGATCAAGTGTCAGGCTTGTCGCCAGGTCCTCCTGTGTGCAGGTATCGGATCCCGGTAGAAAGATTATTTCGTTTTTGTCGAGTAATCATGAAAAATCAGATTTATATAGCAGGAGCTCAGCCTTCGTCCGTCCGCTCTGCTTGCTGGCTTAGCCCCACCCCGCACTATAGTTTTTTTGTATGATTATTCTTAGGTTTGGTTTTCTGAAATTTAAGCACACCAATACCTAGGCATTTAGTGTCAATAAAGCCACTTGTGCTGCACAGAACAAGAGCATTGAAGAACCAACATATTTTATAAATAGAAAGCAACAATTTTGCACAAATCTATCTATCTATCTATCTATCTATCTATCTCCACTCTACTCATCTCTATTTTAATGCAATAAAATATATTTATATTTTATAGGAGTCATTGCTTCTATGAAAATTGCTGACAGCAAATGCATCCAGTCCCTTGGATCCTCTTTCAGGATCCATTATCTATGGAATAGAAAATGTCTTAAGCATATACAGTGCAAGGTTTAACAGAGAGGCCCCAAAAATAAAACAATATGAATTCTTAAGTGCATCTTGCTATTTACACTGTCATACTGTCACCAATATAACGCTGAAACTACAGAATACATTAGGAGCAATGTCAGAAAATATTTATTGAACTCACTCTGCTCCCTGTGATTATTGACCAGTTCATTTCAGTAGATTACCTCTCTGATCAGAAAACTGGAAAAAGCACTCTAGTGTCTGCAATGCATATTATTATTATTATTATTATTATTATTGGCATTTACATAGTGTCAACTTATTCTGTGGCGCTTTTATATACAGTATTTTGTTTCCAGCAGACTTAGTTTATATCGCTTTGTACAGCTCCTATTTCAATAAAAAAAAAAAAAAAACATGTTTTTAAGTCATAATAAAATATAATAATACAATGTTATCTAAATGTCTTATTTGATCTAAAATAAAGTATACCAATTATCTTAATATATTATGTGTATTATAATGTGACCTATGAAATTGTGTCCAAACTTAGACTTACAGATGTAGGAGAACTACTATAAATACTAAAATAACTAAAAACTAATAAAATTCTCTTCTATTCAGTGTCTGGAATATAATTATGGGGCTTTTCTATAAACAGCTGGGAAAACGTAGCTGGCCATCACTGTACACTATTGTGTTAGAAAGCAGGTTAATATGTTTATCTTGCTATTTTCTATCCAGAACTATTGCCTTATCTTTGTATTTTATTTTTCAATAGATTAACAGCTTCTCAGTTTGATCCTGCTCCCTTTCTCAAAATACCATGTTTACCCCCCGAGGTAAATGAAATGCCTAATCTCTTTAGTTTCATTGGATCCCTACGCAGAAATCAAGCAATATATTGTTTTCTTATCAAGAACAGACATCCACTGAAGTGCGCTGACTTTTAAAGATTAAATAGACTCTCTTATGGGGTAAAACCAATACATTCTCTCCTTTTCTTATCTAGTTATTCGATTTATAAATATGTGTTTTCAGAAATCTGGATACATAGTCTTGTTGTTTTAATAGTTTGCTAGGGAAACGTAGGATTGAATTAATTATTAAAAATAGCAAATACATTTAAAGGGCTTATTTGGTGACAAGTGAATTGAAAACTGCATTGCAAAATTCAACCTAAACTAGATGAGATGTTAACATAGAACTGAAATATTTTTTAACAATTCATGTTTAAATCTCTGTATGAACAAGAAGGAGGTAAGGACTGTGCCAAAAGTCTCGTAACAATCAATATACAATAAACAATAAGAGACAGACCAAATGGTCTAAATGGTGACAACAGTAAGTGTGGTGAAAGAAAATGTAAAAAGTCTCAATAAAATGGTAAAATAGGGGTGCAATCCTCAGGAGTTGATCCATCTGGATAATAAAATATTCATATAAAAGTCTCACTAATATAGCAGGATCAAATAAGGGTACAATCCTCAGGAGTTGATCTGTCCGGATGGTTAAAATATCCGTATATGTGGAGAGACAAAGGGGAGATATGACAAGCAGCCGATAGTGTAACACGTCAGATTCCAATGGTAAAGTAGATAAAAGGAAGGTAGTAAACTCACATTTAAAAGAGCTTAAACCAGCTCTGGAGTGGAGGGCGTTTAGCGGTATAATCCCCGCTAGAGGATATAATGGAGAGGTGTGTCCATCAATCCGGTCTGAATTTCCAAAGAAGTGTAGAGCAGAGGGTACTGCTCTATTATAATAGCGTTGGTGGAACGATCCCCACCTAGGACTTCTTTGAGTTCAGGATCAGTTAAAAATGCCAGAAGTAAATTTTTTTTTTTTAAAGTGCATATAAAATACAATAAAAAGAGAATTGGTACAGCTTTAAGTAACCAAAAAACTTTTATTGCTAAAATACACAAATAAAACCATTAACACGGTTCACCTATGAAGGCTTCTTCAAAATGGAATAGAACATCATACCTGGCATGGGGACTTTAAATAAGGGTATGTTTAGTTAAAATTGGCGCCAAAATGTAGGTCAGCCAATCACATAGCTTACTACAAAAAACGTGAAGTAACAACAAAAAAATGGGATTTAACCACAAATGTCTGACAACAATGAGTAAATAAGAGCATAATGATCTAAGTACTTATTAAAAACGAGGGTTATGTGATGAATAGAAGGTTAAAATATATATATATTTTTTAAATTGTGTATATAATCACGTGATTGGCATATTTGAAGCTGAGCCCCATGGGAATTGTAGTTGGGCGCACGTAAATGCGCCTGCCGGCGTGGGAGGTGAAGGGCTGAAGACGGACGCGATCATGCGTCATATAGGGGGGGAATTGTGGGGGAAGTAGTTTTTGGCGTGCCTAGTACTTCAGCCGATGTATAGCTGAAAAATTATGGCGGCACGCAGTGATTGTGCTGTCTGAATGGAAATAAGAGCCATATTAGGAGGGGAATAGGAATACGTTTGGTCATGTTGGGAGGGGAAGGGTAAGGTATAATAATTATAGTAGGGGTATATGGAGGGGGAATTAATTGGCATAAATATATATGTACATACAATATAACAAGGCATAGTTAGTACAAAATAAAACATAAAAGACATAAATAAAAGTATAGCAGTATTGGAATATTGGAGTATATGAAGGGGGGAAGGGTAAGGTATAATAATTATAGAAGGGGTATATGGAGGGGAATTAATTGGCATAAATATATATGTACATAGAATATAACAAGGCATATTTAGTACAAAATAAAACATACAAGACATAAATAAAAAGTATAGCAGTATTGGAGTATATGAAGGGGAGGAAGGGTAAGGTATAATAATTATAGAAGGGGTATATGGAGGGGGGAATTAATTGGTATAAAGTTATATGTACATACAATATAACAATGCATATTGATTACAAAATAAAACAGAAAAGACATAAGTTATAAATAAAAGGTATAGCACTATTGGAGTATATAAAGGGTAGGGGAGAAATAAATAAAGACCATCTTTGAAGGATAGAATATCCATTTCACTATATCTATAAGGGCAATTTGAAACTGTATGGGTAGCTTGAAACAGTTGTTCAGTTGTTTCATTTCTCGGAAAACATTACCGCTTACGTCAAATGTTCTTGTTTTTGGTATTTGTAGTATTTTGTGTAAATCACCTTTTTTTTGTTTATTTAATTAGCAAATAGATTAATTGGTATTTTACTGTGTTGTTTTAAATTATATTTGAATCAGTTTTGTCTCAGTCTATTGATACAGATAGAAATGGCAGCGTAATAATCTATTAAATGACTGTTTTATTGGCTGTTGAATACTAGCATTTTGTCCAAGAGCAGTGGGAGTTGGAGTAGTTCTAACAGCTCTGAGAGGCTCTGTCTGATCTACAATATTGCTAATTGTAGCGGATGCAATAGTCGACTTCCTGTCTAATTCAACTTTCCTGTTCATGTGCCAAGTTTTCTGATCTTTCTTTAATGCTGATTGTCTGCTTCCGTAGAAGTCAAATAGTTTGCAGGAATTTTCATTATTTTAAATAAGGCTTCTTATACATAGGTATGAGAATGGAGTTTTGGAGGTGTTAGTTTAAGACTGCATTTGTAATCTATCACAAGCATAGGAACTTACATTATGTCTAACAGTGTTTCTTCTGAGGGACACGTAGTGAGACATTTATTTACTTATTTTGTTAATTATTTTGTATTGGTCATGTTTTAGTTGCCTGTCCATGAATATACTTTTTGTATTGGCATGTCTGCTGGGTATCTATTATGTGTATCTGCTATGTCTGTTGTGTTCTGTTTTGTGAGATGACGTGTGATATTACAATGGTTGCTGAGTATGAGTTCTATGGTTTGTAATGAATTGGTGTGTTGTGTGTTAATGTCCATTGTGTATGAGTTTAAATATTAAAGTAAAGAATATTTGCATGTCATTAATGCAAGCCTTTAGTGGTTTTTTACAACAGACTAAAATGCTGATCAGCCGACAAGAATGCATTGCATGATATCACTCCTACAGATTATTTAATAATATAACACTTTGCAAGAAAAGCGCTTTTTCTATCTCATGTGAAAGGGGCCCCAAATCTTCTGCTGTTCGAATCGTGGATCCACGTTTCCATTTTCAAATTGACTAATCCTGAAAGTGATTATTTTACTGGAAAAAAGGAGTACTATTAGGGGAGTATTGTCCAGCTCAGAGTTAACTCTACTTTCAAAGTGCATTTAATTATTTGTGTCAAAGAAAAAAAATTATGTTATCCACATTGATTGAAAAAATAAAAATAAATAAATTATGGGTTTAAAAAAAAAAAAAAAAAAATATGTATATATAGGATAGTTTTTTTTCAAAAGTAAGATTCATCTAGTATGCCTCATTGATAATAGGGTAATGATGAAATGGTAAGATTAATAGAGATCAGACAATTTCTGATATTTATAAGTGAGGCATGGTAAAATGAATAGAGATCAGACAATTTCTGATACTTATAAGTGAGGCAATTCTAATCTACTAAATTACTGTATTATATTTGTATTGGTAAATTGAAGAGGATAGATAAATAATATAATAATTACAAAAGGAGCCAAATTATGGGAAGAGGTCCCCCAATTAACTCGCTAACTGGTTAAACTCATTTTTGATAAGCATGTAAAATTTTGTTTTTGTGGTTGGACTTTTGATACTCAATTTAAACTATGTCCCAACCACATCCTTGCAGGTACAGGAAACAGCTGCAATATGCTTTCTAACATTTGCAAAGTCTTAGTGTTTTCAATATATTATGACAATGGAAAAGTAACTAACCGCATGTCTGCACTACACCCATGACCCAGACTGTCAGTATTGCAAACCCTATATTTTATAGTAAGATATTGATACTTTTTGAGTAATTCTGAATTAGATGGTTCATAGAAACATAGAAACATAGAATGTGACGGCAGATAAGAACCATTCGGCCCATCTAGTCTGCCCAGTTTTCTAAATACTTTCATTAGTCCCTGGCCTTATCTTATAGTTAGGATAGCCTTATGCCTATCCCACGCATGCTTAAACTCCTTTACTGTGTTAACCTCTACCACTTCAGCTGGAAGGCTATTCCATGCATCCACTACCCTCTCAGTAAAGTAATACTTCCTGATATTATTTTTAAACCTTTGTCCCTCTAATTTAAGACTATGTCCTCTTGTTGTGGTAGTTTTTCTTCTTTTAAATATAGTCTCCTCCTTTACTGTGTTGATTCCCTTTATGTATTTAAATGTTTCTATCATATCCCCCCTGTCTCGTCTTTCCTCCATGCTATACATGTTAAGATCCTTTAACCTTTCCTGGTAAGTTTTATCCTGCAATCCATGAACCAGTTTAGTAGCCCTTCTTTGAACTCTCTCTAAGGTATCAATATCCTTCTGAAGATAGGGTCTCCAGTACTGTGTACAGTACTCCAAGTGAGGTCTCACCAGTGTTCTGTACAATGGCATGAGCACTTCCCTCTTTCTACTGCTAATACCTCTCCCTATACAACCAAGCATTCTGCTAGCATTTCCTGCTGCTCTATTACATTGTCTGCCTACCTTTAAGTCATCAGAAATAATCACCCCTAAATCCCTTTCCTCAGATGTTGAGGTTAGGACTCTATCAAATATTCTGTACTCTGCCCTTGGGTTTTTACGTCCAAGATGCATTATCTTGCACTTATCCACATTAAATGTCAGTTGCCACAACGCTGACCATTTTTCTAGTCTACCTAAATCATTTTCCATTTGGCTTATCCCTCCTGGAACATCAACCCTGTTACATATCTTAGTATCATCCGCAAAAAGACACACCTTACCATCAAGACCTTCTGCAATATCACTAATAAAAATATTAAAGAGAATGGGTCCAAGTACAGATCCCTGAGGTACCCCACTGGTGACAAGCCCAAGCTTCGAATATACTCCATTGACTACAACCCTCTGTTGCCTGTCACTCAGCCACTGCCTTACCCATTCAACAATATTGGAATCCAAACTCAAAGATTGTAGTTTGTTGATAAGCCTTCTATGTGCAACAGTGTCAAAAGCCTTACTGAAATCGAGGTAAGCAATGTCTACTGCACCACCCTGATCTATAATTTTAGTTACCCAATCAAAAAAATCAATAAGATTAGTTTGGCATGATCTCCCTGAAGTAAACCCATGTTGTCTCTGATCTTGAAATCCATGTGTTTTTAGATGTTCAACAATCCTATCCTTTAACATGGTTTCCATCACTTTCCCCACTACTGAAGTTAGGCTTACTGGCCTATAGTTGCCCGACTCCTCCCTATTACCTTTCTTGTGAATGGGCACAACATTCGCTAACTTCCAATCTTCTGGGACTACTCCTGTTATCAATGATTGGTTAAATAAATCTGTTAATGGTTTTGCTAGTACACCACTAAGCTCTTTTAATAGCTTTGGGTGTATTCCATCAGGTCCCATTGACTTATTTGTCTTTACTTTTGACAGTTGAAATAGAACCTCTTCCTCTGTAAACTCACGTGTAATAAATGACTCATTTATCCTTTTTCTTAACTGAGGTCCCTTTCCTTCATTTTCATCTGTAAATACCGAACAAAAATATTCATTGAGGCAGTCAGCTAGACCTTTATCCTCATCTACATACCTTCCTTCTTTTGTTTTTAATCTAACTAATCCTTGTTTTACTTTTCTTTTCTCATTTATGTATCTAAAAAAGGTTTTGTCCCCCTTTTTTACTGACTGTGCTATTTTCTCTTCTGTGTGTGATTTGGAAGCTCTTATAACTTGCTTAGCCTCTTTCTGCCTAATCTTATAGGTCATTCTGTCTTCCTCACTCTGGGTTTTTTTATAATTACTAAATGCTAACTTTTTGTTTTTTACTATTTTGGCTACATCTGTGGAGTACCACAGTGGCTTCTTGAATTTTTTGCTTTTACTGACAAGCCTAATGCAATTTTCTGTTCATGTTTTAAATATGTTATATATAGTTTTGGGTGTTAATCCAAGAGTATTGAATTATTTGGGATTATTAAAGTAATTAATTGGGATTATCAAATCAAGGTTTACGTTTAGGAACAGAATTTTATTGGGGATTTTCCCCATATGTATATGTTAGTGTTTTAGTACTCATCCTGTCCAACAAGCATTTATATAGAGTGAGTGCTTCTCTCATCTGTACAAAGGCATTCCAAAGGAAAATTATGTAAAATGTCATAAAGGACAAATTTCATGAATTATAAGCAAAGCTGACAGAAGTACATGTTACACAAGTTAAGGGTTTAACTTTAGTCTCTAATTTAAGTTTTAGCCTAGGTAATTGATTAATTGATGTCGTATTGATCCTTGTGTTTGTATGATTATAGAGACCGTCCTGGAGTGTTTGTGCCGCCTGATTTTTGGGACTATACACCAATCTCTCTGGCCGACCCTGCACTACCTATTTTGCAATTAAATCTGTTTGGTCAAAATCCATGTAGGCCGAAGAAATTGAGATGCTTACTTATGAGGACATAAACTAACCTGGAAAGTCCTGAAGGTGTAGTGCTGTCTTATGCCACTAGTTCTGTAATAACCCTTTCAACAATTGGGGTGTTGCACAGAGCATTGTGGTGAACATCAAGCAAACAAAAGAAGAATTAAGAACTATGTGGAAGCTGACATTGTCTTGTTGTCAGCCATATTGCTGCCCTTGGCTGATTTCTTTATACTCCTTGAAAGACATTCTATTTTTCTAAACTATGCTGAATTATTGAACTATTTTGTTATTTCTATTTGGTAGAGTTAGCCGGACAGAGAGGGGGTGTTAGCTGACTCAGGGATGGATGTACCATGTGTGTCGTTGATGTATGTTGAGTGTGCCAAGGATGGATTCCTATGTATTGAGAAACTGAGTATGGATATGACTGGACCATTGGAATAGGGACATGATTAGGAGACATAGGACGCCAGGTCCTGGTTGGAATTTTTGTCAGAATTGCAAGCTGATTATAATTTATCTCATGATTTAATATGTAAGTGGGCATTTTCAATCAGTCAAGAAGTGTTTCCCAATTCCTCCCGATACCCGAGCTATGTACTCACAGGTGCGGGTATTATAAGTCACAAGTGGTGTCAACATGAGGGGATGACATGTCTACACAGTCGTGACCCCCACTCAGGGTTTCCCCAGATGTGCTTTTTCCTCAAATATGAGTTATTGACACTTGTATTTTTTTATCTGGCCCCAGATCACCGGGTGGACTGGTAATCCTAGACCCTGGTCCACGGACGGGGGATAGGTATTATTCCCACTTTGACTATATGCGTTTATATTGTGAAGAATAATAATAATATTCCCGTTGAATAATAAACTACCAGAGAAGAATCAAAACTGAGTTGGCTTCCTCCGTTGGCCAACATTGGAGTTATTCTTTCTTCTCTCTTTATGTATGTGATAACTATTTGCAACAATATTAATCCATTAGAACAAATATGGCCCCGATGCTTAGTATCAGTGTCTGTATGCAAGTGAAAACACACACAATATCTATTAATTTATAAATATGCATAGCTTTACAATTATTTATCAAAAGATGGACAAATAGGATGTTTACATGTTATTTATGGATTTTCTTTGCAATTTCAAAATGCATTTATGTTTTCAATCTGAATTTGTCCAGTAGAATTAAAATTCAGACCAGTGGCGGATCCAGGGGGGGGCAACGGGGCAATTGCCCCCCCCCCCGAGATTCTCCCCTGCTGGCTAATGCAGGGCTGACATTGTCCAAGTGCCAGCCCTGCATTGTGCCTGCAGACCGGGGAGGGAGATCAGAGATCAGTGATCTCCCTCCCCGGTCCGCAGGCACATTACTGACAGCCGACTGGCAGGGGAGGGAGAGAGGACCCGGGAGCTGTTACCAGCAGCTCCTCCGGGTCCTCCTCTCGCGAGATTTGGAGCACGGCAACGCTCCAAATCTTGCGAGAGTGAACTCTAGCCTTGGAGCGCGGGCTAGCGTTCACTCCTACCACTGGAACCACCAATGAACCCCACTGGGACCACCAGGGAACGAAATATGTCCCCCCTCCTCCCAGTAAAGGTAAGAAGGGAGGGGGGGACATAAATTATATATTTATTTTAATTAAATGTAAAAAAAACATTTAAAAAAAAAAGCCCCCCCATCCTTCTTATCATACACAAACACATTGGCCCTGCCCCCCATACACACACACACATTGCCCCTGCCCCCCATACACACACACATTGCCCCTGCCCCCCATACACACACACATTGCCCCTGCCCCCATAAACACACACACATTGCCCCTGCTCCCCATACACACACATTGCCCCTGCCCCCCCATACACACACACATTGCCCCTGCCCCCCATTTACACACACATTGCCCCTGCCCCCCATACACACACATTGCCCCTGCCCCCATATACACACACATTGCCCCTGCCCCCCCATGCACACACACATTGCGCCTGCCCCCCATTTACACACACATTGCCCCTGCCCCCCATAAACACACACATTGCCCCTGTCCCCATATACACACACATTACCCCTGCCCCCCCATACACACACACATTGCCCCTGGCCCCCATACACACACATTGCCCCTGCCCCCCATAAACACACACACATTGCCCCTGCTCCCCATACACACAGATTGCCCCTGCCCCCCATACACACCCACATTGCCCCCCTGCCCCCCATACACACACACACACATTGCCCCTGCCCCCCATTTACACACACATTGCCCCTGCCCCCCATACACACACACATTGCCCCTGCCCCCCATATACACACACATTGCCCCTGCCCCCCATACACACACATTGCCCCTGCCCCCCCCACACACACACATTGCCCCTGCCCCCCCATGCACACACACATTGCCCCTGCCCCATTTACACACACATTGCCCCTGCCCCATATACACACACATTACCCCTGCCCCCCATACACACATTGCCCCTGCCCCCCCCACACACACACATTGCCCCTGCCCCCATTTACACACACATTGCCCCTGCCCCCCATTTACACACACATTGCCCCTGCCACCCATACACACACACATTGCCTCTGCCCCCATACACACACACATTGCCCCTGCCCCCCCATACATACACACATTGCCCCTGCCCCCATACACACACACATTGCCCCTGCCCCCATACACACACATTGCCCCTGCCCCCCATACACACACATTGCCCCTGCCCCCATACACACACATTGCCCCTGCCCCCCATACACACACACACATTGCCCCTGCCCCCCCATGCACACACACACATTGCCCCTGCCCCCCCATACACACACACATTGCCCCTGCCCCCCATACACACACACACATTGCCCCTGCCCCCCATACACACACATTGCCCCTGCCCCCCATACACACATACATTGCCCCTGCCCCCCATACACACACACATTGCCCCTGCCCCCATACACACACACATTGCCCCTGCCCCCCATTTACACACACATTGCCCCTGCCCCCCATACACACACATTGCCCCTGCCTCCCATACACACACATTGCCCCTGCCCCCCATACACACACACATTGCCCCTGCCCCCCATTTACACACACATTACCCCTGCCCCCATACACACACATTGCCCCTGCCCCCCCACACACACATTGCCCCTGCCCCCATTTACACACACATTGCCCCTGCCCCCCATTTACACACACATTGCCCCTGCCCCCCATACACACACACATTGCCCCTGCCCCCATGTACACACACATTGCCCCTGCCCCCATTTACACACACATTGCCCCTGCCCCCCATACACACACACATTGCCCCTGCCCCCCATACACACACACATTGCCCCTGCCCCCCCACACACACATTGCCCCTGCCCCCCATTTACACACACATTGCCCCTGCCCCCCATTTACACACACATTGCCCCTGCCCCCCATTTACACACACATTGCCCCTGCCCCCCATACACACACACATTGCCCCTGCCCCCCATACACACACACATTGCCCCTGCCCCCATACACAAACACATTGCCCCTGCCCCCCCACACACACACACATTGCCCCTGCCCCCCATTTACACACACATTGCCCCTGCCCCCCATACACACACACACATTGCCCCTGCCCCCCATACACACACATTGCCCCTGCCCCCCCATACACACACACATTTCCCCTGCCCCCCATACACACACACATTGCCCCTGCCCCCATACACACACACATTGCCCCGGCCCCCCATACACACACATTGCCCCTGCCCCCATACACACACACATTGCCCCTGCCCCCCCATACACACACATTGCCCCTGCCCCCCATACACACACATTGCCCCTGCCCCCATACACACACGCATTGCCCCTGCCCCCCATACACACACATTGCCCCTGCCCCCCATACACACACACATTGCCCCTGCCCCCATACACACACACATTACCCCTGCCCCCCATACACACACACACACACACACATTGCCCCTGCCCCCCATACACACACATTGCCCCTGCCCCCATACACACACACATTGCCCCTGCCCCCCATACACACACATTGCCCCTGCCCCCCATACACACACATTGCCCCTGCCCCCCCATACACACACACATTGCCCCTGCCCCCCATAAACACATTGCCCCCATATACACATACACTGCCCCCCATACACACACATTGCCCCCATAAACACATTGCCCCCACACACATACATTGCCCCACACATAGCCCCACACATACACTGCAATACACACACACACTGTAACTGTCACACACACATACTGACCCACACACACACTGCACCCCTGACATATACTGCCGCCGTCACGTACACACTGCAACCTTCACGCACACACTGCTAATACACTGTCCCCCTCACACACACACACACACACACACTGCACCCCTCACACATTGCACCACTCACACATACCACTGCTCCTCTGCCCTACTACAGACCCATTTCCCAGAGGACCTCAGGTAAGTTGTCAAACAGTTCTTAAACAGTTTGACTACTTACTCTGGGAGGGGGTCTTGGCATTATTGGCACAATAACCACTACACTGAGCTGTAGTGGTTATTGTGTCTGGATTATTTATTTAAATAATCTACAAGTGCCCCTCCCGAGATCAGGGTCTGGATCTGCCACTGATTCAGACAAACATAACTTGAGAATTGTAAATAAGTGTATTATGTTCTCAAAACCTGTACTACAGAAAGGATGTGTTATGGCGTGCATAAAAAGATCTAATGCATGGTGATTAACATGAAGCAGAGTGGTCTCCTAATTTTAGGGTAGTGTTAGCCACTTGCCTGAGATTAATGGGTGTCTTACTCCAGGTCCAAAGTAAAACCACAATGATGCCTATATTTATCAGTGCTGCCCTATGATTAATGAAAGTCTAGCTCTAACCCACACTCTAATTCTAAATTTAGTACTAACCTAACATTGAAACAAATCATGTAAAATAAAAAATACAAAATGCTGAAGTGTGTAGTAGGGAAAAATAGCATCTTGTGGTTTTAGAGACATTTGTAAACCACTCAAACTATGCCCTTATGGTTTATTATAATGTCTCCTGAATGCCTCAGTATCTTTATTTTCCCATTATAATGCTTCACTGCTTAACTATTACGTTTATAATATATAACATATAGAAATGTATAGCATATAAATACTTTATGCAAATCATTTTTAAATTCTTGACCTGCACAACGGGTCTTGTGACACTGTGCAGAGCAGCAGCGTTAATCCCAGTAAGCACAGAGATATACAGTGAGGGGGAAAAGCATTTGATCCCCTGCTGATTTTGAATGTTTGCGCACTGACAAAAAAATGATCAGTCTATAATTTTAATGGTTAGGTGTATTTTAACAGTGAGAGACAGAATAACAAAAAACAAAAATCCAGAAAAACGCATGTCAAAAAAGTTATAAATGGATTTGCATGTCAATTAGTAAATTAAGTATTTGATCCCCTATCAATCAGCAAGATTTCTGGCTTCCAGGTGTCTTTTATACAGGTAACGAGCTGAGATTAGGAGCATTCTTTTAAAGGGAGTGCTCCTAATTTCATCTCGTAACCTGAATAAAAGACACCTGCCCACAGAACCAATTTAATCAATCAAATTCTAAACTCTCCACCATGGCCAAGACCAAAGAGCTCTCCAAGGAGGTCAGGGACAAGATTGTAGACCTATATAAGGCTGAAATAGGCTACAAGACCATCACCAAGCAGCTTGGTTAGAAGGTGACAACAGTAGGTGCGATTATTCGTAAATGGAAGAAACACAAAATAACTGTCAGTCTGGTGCTCCATGCAAGATCTCACCTTGTGGAGTTTTAATGATCATGAGAATGGTGAGGAATCAGCCCAGAACAACACAGGAGGGTCTTATTAATGATCTCAAGGCAGCTGGGACCATAGTCACCAAGAAAACAATTGGTAACACACTACGCCGTGAAGGACTGAAATCCTGCAGCACCCACAAGGTCCCCCCGCTCAAGTGTCACATCTTGCTCTGTTCTGTGGAGATGTCTGGTCTTGGCTTCTGGTATCCAGTACTCTTTTTACAATTCTTGTTTAGTTTTTCTTGGTTTTTACTGGTTTTCTATTCTATGTCTGGTTTTCTTTATGCTGGGATTTCTGGTTTCATTCTTATGTTCCGTCCCTGGAATTCCCAGTCTCCAGGTTTCCTTTAAATGTTTGTCTTATGTTGCCACACCCGTTTGTTTTCCATCATTCTTTTTTGTTTCAGAGTCCCTGCAGGCAGCTGCTTAAGGCTTCTGCCCTTTCTTGCAGGTAAGTGCTATATATGTCTTTTTTGGTTGTTTTCGCATACATTAGGCAGTGTAGGACCTGCCAGATATGGGGTACATTGGCGTTGTGGCAGGCTTATGCAATGTATGATCATATAATGTGACTAAATCCCCATGATTTTCATATATAGTGCTTAGTTATTTCTCCTCTTGTTTTGCCTATCTTATCTTGTCTTGTTTTAGTTTGTATACCCAGTCCATGTACAGTCCTGTCCAGTCATGCCCATGTTATGTTTGTTTCCCTCGTGTCTTGTGTACATGTTCTGGGTTTAGCTTCCTATCCTTCTCTGGTTCTGGGTTCTATTAGTTCTGTCTTGTTTCCATGTTTGGTGCCTTTCCTAGTCTTGCCTTGTTTCTGTACTGGATACAATCTTGCTGCAGAGCCTCCCTATTTAGCTCCTGGGAGGTCTGCTTAATTTCCTAGTTCCTGGGATCCACTCAAGCTGAATCAGGGTTTTGGTATGTGGCTGCACAAATGCTGGTGCTCAACACCAGAGGGCGTGCGGTTACCCTGCACCAGACTTTGCTAATCAACCTCCACACTGTGACTCCTACTCTGAACATCAGGCATACTGGGTCCCGGTCCACGCACCGCCGCCCGTACAGTGTCTGGGTCCCGGGCACCGGACTGCCACCCGTGACATCAAGAAAGCACATGCACAGGCCTGTCTTAAGTTTGCCAATGAACATCTGAATGATTCAGAGAAGAACTGTGTGAAAGTGTTGTGGTCAGATGAGACCAAAATCAAGCTCTTTGGCATTAACTCAACTCGCCGTGTTTGGAGGAGGAGGAATGCTACCTATGACCCCAAGAACACCATCCCTACCGTCAAACAGGAAGGTGGAAACATTATGCATTGGGGGTGTTTTTCTGCTAAGGGGACAGGACAACTGCACCGCATCAAAGGGATGATGGACAGGGCCATGTTCTGTCAAATCTTAGGTGAGAACCTCCTTCCCTAGCCAGGGCATTAAGAATGGGTCATGGATGGGTATTCCAGCATGACAATGACCCAAAACACACAGCCAAGGCAACAAAGGAGAGGGTCAAGAAGAAGTACATTAATGTCCTGGAATTACCTAACCAGTCTCTAGACCTTAATCCCATAGAAAATCTGTGGATGGGGCTAAAGGTTTGAGTTGCCAAACATCAGACTCGAAACCTTTATAACTTAGAGAGGATCTGCAAAGAGGA
This sequence comes from Pelobates fuscus, assembly GCF_036172605.1. NCBI lineage: Eukaryota > Metazoa > Chordata > Amphibia > Anura > Pelobatidae > Pelobates > Pelobates fuscus. The sequence goes on along the minus strand of NC_086323.1, from coordinate 59,569,452 downwards.
GTGGGACAAAATCCCTCCTGAGATGTGTGCAAACCTGGTGGCCAACTACAAGACATTTCTGACCTCTGTGATTGCCAACAAGGGTTTTGACACCAAGTACTAAGTCGAAGGGGTCAAATACTTACCGTATATACTCGAGTATAAGCCGACCCGAATATAAGCCGAGGCCCCTAATTTTACCCCAAAAAACTGGGAAAACTTATTGACTCGAGTATAAGACTAGGGTGGGAAATGCAGCAGCTACTGGTAAATTTCTAAATAAAATTAGATCCTAAAAAAAATATATTAATTGAATATTTATTTACAGTGTGTGTATAATGAATGCAGCGTGTGTGTATGAGTGCAGTGTGTGTGTATGAGTAGTGTATGTGTGCAGTGTGTGTATGAATGCAGTGTGTGTATGAATGCAGTGTGTGTATGAATGCAGTGTGTGTATGAATGCAGTGTGTGTATGAATGCAGTGTGTGTATGAGTGCAGTGTGTGTGTATGAGTGCAGTGTGTGTGTATGAGTGCAGTGTGTGTGTATGAGTGCAGTGTGTGTGTATGAATGCAGTGTGTGTGTGTATGAATGCAGTGTGTGTGTGTATGAGTGCAGTGTGTGTGTATGAATGCAGTGTGTGTGTGTATGAATGCAGTGTGTGTGTGTGTATGAGTGCAGTGTGTGTGTATGAGTGCAGTGTGTGTGTATGAATGCTGTGTGTGTGTGTGTGTGTGTGTGTGTGAGAGAGATGCAGAGCCTTGGTGGGGGTGGGCAATTTTATTATTTTTTTTTTATTATGTTAATATTTGTTTTTATAATTATTATTTCTTCTTATTATTTTTTTATTTCATTTAATTATTTTATTATTTTTAAAATTGTATTATTATATTTTTTCGTCCCCCCTCCCTGCTTGATATATGGCAGGGAGGGGGGGCTCTCCTTCCCTGGTGGTCCAGCATTGGGGGTTTACTTACCTCTCCTGCAGCTCCTGTCAGCTCCCTCCTCCTCCCCGCCGTCCATTCAGCTCTTCTGCCAGCTCACAGTGTAAGTCTCGCGAGAGCCGCGGCTCTCGCGAGATTTACACTGGGAGCTGACCGAGGTGCTGAACGGACGGTGCGGAGGAGGAGAGAGCTGACAGGAGCTGCAGGAGAGGTAAGTAAACTCTCTGCCAGCCCCCACAGCCCCCAGTCTGTATTATGGCAATGCAAATTGCCATAATACAGACTATTGACTCGAGTATAAGCCGAGTTGGGGTTTTTCAGCAGAAAAAATGTGCTGAAAAACTCGGCTTATACTCGAGTATATACGGTATTTTACTAATTGACATGCAAATCAATTTATAACTTTTTTGAAATGCGTTTTTCAGGATTTTTTTTTTGTTATTCTGTCACTCACTGTGAAAATACACCTACCATTAAACTTGTAGACTGATCACTCCTTTGTCAGTGGGCAAACAACCAAAATTAGCAGGGGATCAAATACTTTGTTCCCTCACTGCACATATCCTGGCCTGTCTGATATTAGTGAGAGTTATACTTCAGTCTCACAGATTATTAAGATGTCTCGTAAACCATTCAACGGCTATAGTTTCTCATTAATTACACTTGACTGTTATGTATGCTATTATATATTGTTTCCAATATTACACTGAAATTTCAGCATTGTATGAATTACAGGGTCCTATGTAGACACATCGTGTCGCTGACTGCAGGGGGAACTGGTATCTTCTTCCACTATTCCCATCTCTTGAAAAATCTAAAACAACATAATTTAATGACTGCAGGTTTACATCTGATCTCCTCAAGTTCATACCACCTGCATGGGTCAGTTTGGTCTTGGCTGTTATGGAGAAAACATGCGTCCAGTTTATCATAGCTCTAAGCTCACATTTACGATGTGTGCTGCAGCTTAGCATTCTGAACTACAGCTGCACAATGCTATTTTCCATAGTAACAATCTACATCAGCTTAAAATCTGATATCTGTGCCATTTTACAACCAGAGAGCCAGAATGCTTTGTGTGTGATATGTGATGTATCAGCATGTGTGTCTTCTGCTATGTCGATATGCATATTTAAGGTCCATGTTTTCTTTGTCCCTTAACAAGTTCTCCCTTAACAGGGAATGCTCAGTTCCCTGGAATGTAAGTATATAAAATAAATGTATAGAATAACCATACTTGGGAGTATTTGAAATTCAGTAAAATGCAGCTAATTCACCTAATTCAACATTGTCAACACATTACTTTTAATTTAATCTAATAATTTTTATGGCATTTTAGATGGTAATTCTAAAAAAATTATTAAAACGAAAAAAAAAAACCAATACAATGACCATGAAAGTGCAACATATTGAAAAACTAAAAAAACGGTACAGAAAAAAAGAAATAGGTTAGGTCAGCTGTGTTAGACTGCTCAAATATTTAATTGAAACCTCACCACCCATGGCATATTACGTGAGGATAGGGGAGGTTAAAGTCCTACCTATAGATGTGATGTTCACATTGTGTCATGTTGAGGCCTACCTGCCAAGCCATGACAGTGGGATGAGCATGTGTGTGAAGACGTAAATAGCATCGTTAATAGCATAGCTTATCACTCTAAAAGGGCATAAAGTGACACCAAATGGACCACCTAATCCTACTAATACCATCCCAGATTAACTCCACTGTTACTGCCCAAGAACTGGGGTGCCCAAATTATGTTCCAGTTACATCTAAAGGCAAATTATATAAATATATCATCCCCTTACACAATTAACAGTCTGCTGAAATGAATTGCAACTTTGTCTCTACAGGTTTGTACATTCAGATACTAGAGCCCAAAGACAGACTTAGAAAATAATATTTTAAATATGGCAAGATAAATAAATGCTACACACTTTCAAAATTACATAACACAAAAAGGTCATACGAAACCAAAGTAAACAAAGTAATGCAAAATCACAGAACCTACACTTGTGCAAATATTGCTGAGAATCTTAAAGTAGGTCAATGGGAGCTTCTAGTTAAGTCTGATGTGAAGTCAGTTTTTTCGTGGCTGGCATTAAGTTATATGGCTGGTATAAGTTAAGTTTCTTTTCTAGAAAAGCCAGCAATACCTGGTTCATTTATTCCTCGTTTCCACTGAGCAGTATGGTTCGGGTCGGTATGGTTCGGAAGGGATAGAATGGTCCAACCTATTCAGGTGACCGTTTTCACTGCAAGTCGGACCGCTAGGGGACATGCGGGGTTTAGACCAAATGCCTAGCGTGTCATTTGTTGTGAGCATTGACGTTTTCCTGTCCGCCAATCAATGGATTGTATAGTGTGACGCCAGTAGCTCTGCCCTAACCATACCGTACCATTTCCTATAGATCTACATTTAAAGGGGGCCCGGGAATGGTGCGGTTTGGTTCGGTTGTATGGGCCACTCTCATAATGTTAACACTCAAAATAGCGTACCAGACCGTACCGACCAAAACCGTTCCGCTCAGTGGAAACGGGGCATTAGAGTGCTGATGTGGACTCATCTCTTTGTTCAGTGAAGGAGCTTATCCGGTAGAGACCAATTGTTTTTACAGCAGAATTCTTACTACAAGCAAACAGCAGAAGTGCTTTTGTTATTAAACAGAAATGCTTAACAAATAGAAAAGAAAATTCAAGTTTATCCCTGCAATGATGGAACAGAATCATGCCCACTGTGCATGGCAATGTCCATTTCTTTTTTTTTTTACAATGGGCAACACTACTGTAATTGTTGTGAATGTAGAAGAGAGACCAAATTTTGGTATGTGCATTAAACTAGTTTTGCCCAATGTCAACAAATATTCAATCACTTTTTTTTTTTATGTTGCACATCACGCATAATTGGATAACGACATACATCTCTAGCAATTTCTAATTTTAAGATTTTTATTGATAAATGCATGCAGTTGCACTTCTAATAGATGTGATGTCTGCTTAAAAATTATAGCATTACAGTGAATAGCCATCTCAGATGTAGCATATAAAGATGTGTACACTACTGGTAATGTTACTATTGATACTAATTACAACTGCCCATTGTAAGCCAAATGTAAGATATAATTCAAAGCAATTTTATTTATAATAACCTTTTTTTCTACATGTCATCATGTTTAACAACTTTAACAGGCAATTTTTTTTTTTTTTTTTAAGAATAAATGAAAAAATGTTTTAAGTATTGATGCAGTGATGGTAATGCAGTCAAGGTAGAGCTACACAAGCAAGCTATTTTTTATCTTCAGCTACCATTAATGCAATTACATTAGTAATTGTTTCAACTTGATAAAATCAATTTAGGAAAAAAGTGGTACCATAGTTTCATTTCTTGATGCTTCTAAAATATGTTATTTTCTTGGAAACACAGATCTACCATAAATGGTGGGTTTTCAAAATAAATTAAAAAAAACTATTATTTTCAGAAGTTAAAATATGGTTTTCTTTGAAACTCCAGAACTGACTTGATCTAGAACATGTTTTATGTTTATTTTAGTCAACTAACAAAAGATAATGTTCTTGTTGTGCAAATACATACACATTTTGTTAGTAGAACAATGTATCATCAATGCTTGCAGAGTCCAAAGCTACTAATCTGTGTAAATAATTTGTAGCTGTCAGAGCCTTGTGATAATTAGAGTTCTACAGCAGCTGGAGGGCTGCATCTGCAAACAGCAGTCCCATGGTTCCACCTAACAAGGATTCAGAGAGAAAGTAATAGTAAGCATCTCATAACAAAATGACTCTGCACCCCCAAGGAAATAGATGGATAGTGTGCTACAGGAAATGCCGACTTAAACCATAATTGGTAGCATCACCAATAGATAAATAATCCATGCAAGGTACTTGCAGAAGAAGTAAGAGGACATATTGATTAATTTCTTGCAATAAACCTTGGTTCCAAACTTTATTTGCAGCTCCCACACTTGCAGCATAAACTAGGCCTTTGCCCAATGTTAAATATCAGTAGGGCATCCAGACATGGAGGGGTACTTAGCGGGGTATCAGCTACACCTCATTAAAGAGCTCCAAAGAAGGACAAAACAATCATCGGGGGCTTCTGTCTTTCTCATGCAGAGGGAATTTACTTGCATTTCAGACCTGGACTGCACTTATGTGTGGGGTCAGTATGATATGCAGATGGTATAGGTTCTCTCTGCACAAGTGAGCTTTTTAAAAACCTGAGTGGGGACTAACTGAAGGCCAAACTATTGAGGTTTCTCTGAGCTTTTGCAATTCTCATATTTAATATATTCTCAGTTTTTGTTACAGAGTACCCACATCACTTGTGTTTTTATGACACATGGGAGAGACACGTTGGCGTACTAGCAACAAATATCATCATAACTGCAAAATAAAGGGAACAATGTCTTTGATTTAACTATTTCAGATAAGCTCAGGTCCTCTCGAATTCCTCCCCTTCCATGTACTGATTGGCCTACTTGGTGACACTTCCCCAAGCTTGTCAAACCTATTCAATGAGGTCAACTCCCGGGCTTCATTGCCAGTATGCCTGGGTCCAAGCAGACTGACATAATTTTACTCCGTTCCTATACTCCCTAGCATGCACTGTGGTTGCTGTGGGTGGAGAGTAGAAGGAACTTCAATAATCATTAGAAGATAACTGTGTGTTTTTAGAGTTAAATATCTCCCTGGAAAAAAAAAATTCCCACTCAACTGCATAAGTAATCTGACTAGTTTGGCTGAAAAAATTAAATAACCTCTATCCAGCATCTCTTAAGAATAAATTAGCACCTAGCCTCTTACCTATACAAATTAAGAATTCTAATAACAATAGTAATTTTCTACTTTCGCATAAGGCTCCAAGATTTCATAAATGTGGGACCTGTTCTACATGTACATACCAAAAAAGAAAGACCATATCCTTTATAGGTACATATACTAATAAGACGTACACTATTAAAAAATCTAAACATTGCACATCCACATATGTGATTTATTTATTACAATGTGGATGTGGAGCACAATATGTATGCAGAACCATCAGGCCACTACACACTAGATTCCGAGAACATTTTAATAACATTAGAACTAATAAAGTAGAACATAGTGTTCCTAAACACTGTAACACATGTACACTTTTTAATTGGTCCACTTTTATTGTTATCGGTATAGATTCCATTGATAGACATTGGAGAGGAGGCAATAAAATGCATGAGTTGGTTAGAAAAGAGGCACAATGGATATATAACCTAAAAACCTTAAAGACTGGTTTAAATCAAGACATTGATCTAACAGGACTTCTTTAAAATTTCTTTCACTGTCTATATAGATGGTTTCTGAGTACCACTTATTAATTGTTTCTGGCTTTATATCTCAACTGGTTTTGTTTTTTTCTGGATTGTCCTTTTGAGTAACATATGTACATATACATTTTGTACTAATTCGAGTTTTCTTTTTTGTAGATTCTGTACCAGTTCTATGTTCTATGTATATAGATTATGTTTTGGTCTAGGCTCTATATTTAGTGTTTTTGTGATTGTACTGTACATGTATGTGGACTCACATGATACCAAATATTTTTATTTTTATATTTAATTTAATTTTTATTTCTATTTTAATTGAATTCTTATTTTTATTTTATATATATTGCCTTTTCTGTATATATGTTGTCTTTATATATGTGGACTCAAGATGAGAGTGGGTTATATGCTTCTCGTACCCATTCTCACCTTGCTCCACGTGTAGGTATTTGTATTTGATGAATGTCCCGTTGTGGGACACCGTAGTTTTACATCGCACAACAGTGCCTGCATGCGTTCCATGCTGGAACGCGGAAGTTACAGACGCAACGTAACGTCATATCACGCTTCTATGGTTTCGACCAATGAGATACGAATGACGTCGGACCCCGGAAGTGAAAAACACCACGGGAAAATTTGATTGTTTGACAAACAACACCGGTATCTAAGGATATATAAGAAGATGGTTCTGGACTACACTCATATCCCTGAGGAAGTCACCTTTGACGAAACGCGTTGGATTGAGTATTCTTTTTTTTTGTAATTCTTTATTTTTGGTGCAATGGCAACAATACAGACATTGGTAAGAATGCCACAACAGCATTTGCATAGGATAAGGTAACATTATGTACTGTCAGTGTGTTGGGCTGAGGTGAGCTCTGCACTTTTTAGTATAATGGGCTAGGTGGTTGTATCGAGAGTGTGAGCTGTGCCCTTGGTGTGGGTATTGTGAGAGGTTGACGCTACCCCTTAGGGTCTTTGGGCTATGGTTTAACCCCGGCACAAGGTGTGTGCTTGTGAATTCCCATGCCCCATGCGTGGCGTTAGGTTATGTTTACATTTTGTGGTAGCGTGAGGGCTGGGTTCTGTGTTTCGACTATGTGCAGGTTTATCTGGTTTGGGAGCTTGGCTATCTGAGCCTGACGGCTGTCGATAGGGGTATCTCTGCGCCCGTGTACCCGTCTAGTGGTGCCTGATGGAGCTCCATGATTTTACTATGCCCTGTAACCCCAGGGCATGAATGGGGGGGGGGGGTAGGAGTCTGTTATCTGTGTGCGGCTTCACTACATGGCCCCCTGGCCTCGTCTGGTTCATTAAATTTGGTTTTAGTTGGGAGTGTTATGTGTAATCTGGTGCAACAGTGCAAAAGAAACTCGAACAAACAAAATATAAAATATAAACGTGATTTGTGGCTTGTGGTCACTGCAGGCTTCAGGTCGTGGGTCCTGGATGCTCGGCGGGTGGGGCCGCGTCGTTGTCGGATATTCCCAGTGTGGCCAGGAGAGCTGTGCCTTCTCCTGGGTCAGTGAGCTTATAGTGAAGTTCATCTTTAGTCACCCACAACGTTTTTGGGGTTGCCCATCTGTATGGGATGCCCGCCGTTTGCAGCGTGGATGTGATGTGGTGCATGCTCTTGCGCCAGAGTAGAGTGTCTCTGCTCAGATCCTGGAAGAAGGTAAGTCGGTGTTTTTCAAATTCGTGTGGTGAGTTCCCTTTTATGGCCGACATTAGGGCTATTTTGTCCGTTAGCGACTGACATCTCAGTATAATGTCGCGTGGGGCCGTCTGTGGTGCCTGTCTTGGTTTTGCTATGCGGTATACGCCGTCGAAAGTGAATTGTTTCGCCTGCCTATTGGAAAGGAGTGAGGCCGCCAGACGCCGCACAAAATGGGGCAATTCCTCCAGTGGTACCGCTTCTGATACCCCTCTTATTTTGATATTTTTCCTCCTGCCCCTGTCGTCTAGGACATTTATTTGTCTATTAGTGTTAGCTTGCGCGGTTTGTATCTGGGTGACTGTCTCTTTTAGGGAGGTGAGGTCTTGGCGCAGGTCTCTCACCTCTTGTTCCGCGGCTTGGGTGCGGGCCGAGACCGTCTGCACCTCTGCTGCCAGCCCCTTCAGATCCGCCTGCCACATTGGCTGCAAGTTTCTTTGGAGTCCAGTCAGCATTGTTTGAATGTCCCCTTTGGTTGCTGGAATTGATTCCTCAGTCGTTTGTGTGCATGTGCTATTAATAGCTGCTGTGGCCGTGCTGTGTGTGGAGTCTCCATCCTCAGACCGCTCGGGTGAGACAGCCGTGGCATTTCGGCTTTTTATCAGTGAGGGGGTTTGTAGCATGCTGCCTATATCCCTGTGCGGTATGGATGTACCTGGGGCTGGTTTGTGGGATCTCCGTCCCATTTCTTCTGGGGTGTAGAAGTCCGCCTCAGTGCTGTATGGGCTTGCTCCGAGCCACGATGTCAGCTCCCTGGGAAGAGCCTGGTCGCGTGTGCGGTAGGCCCCTGTTCCTTTGGTGCGGCGTTTCGTGCCCGATTTCTGCACGAAAGGCATCTGCGTGGTCCGCCGGGTGTCGGTGGTAAGTACCCGTTGCTTTTGACGACGGATGGGCTTTGACTTTTATTATTTTCGGCTTTTTTTGGCTCCGTTTTACCGGAGCTGCTGTAAATGGCGCCCTTCTCCTTGCGCTGCTAGCTCCGCCCCTGGATTGAGTATTCTAAAGACTTTTTGTTCTTATTTTATTTTATGATTGTGTTTGTGTATTTATTATTTCTGGCACTTAGTGGTTTATGACCAGCTGCTGTTCCACCTTTTGCACAGATTTATCTACCATCCTGTTCCACTTGCTAGTGGAGATGTGCTTGCTAATTGCTACCTGAATGTAAGTGCAATCAGTGCAATAAAATTGTTTTACATTTTAACAGTACTACTCTATGTATATATTTCTATCCTTTTGAGGATTTCCATTTGAAGAGTTTCCTGTATACAGATACTCCTAAGGGGAGATGAGCGCAGACCATCAGTACTTCTTGTAAGTTCTCTACCTCGTGGGTGCTGTTTCTACTTGCCATAACATACTTCACTATATATTACTTATTATCCTTTAGATTTGTTCCAGATCACGTCCTGTTATACAGGTTGTATCTTTATTGGCACCTGTTATATTGTATGTGCTATCCCACCTTTGAGCTCCTGTGGCTTTTTGCAGCTATATCAGCTTATTTGTTCTTTTATACATTTTATTTCGAGTGAGTGAGGTACACTCTTGGTGATAGTACATTTGCACTTCAGAGGTTACGTTATAGTACATTTTCTGTATATTCTCTTAAGAAACATACTTTGCTGTGCTGTGTGACTGTCACAAGTCCGTCGACTGATCCTATTTCATTGCATTCAGTTTTAATTGATATCAATGGCATATTTGCATATATATAGGAAATAGCAATGAATTTGTGGTGATAGCATGATCGTTCAATTTGAAGAATTGCAATTATGTAACAAACACATTCTTAAATTAATCATTTTGGAACAAATCTGAATCTTGTTAACTGTGTATCTTGTTTAAACACCTGGCATGTAAAAAAATCAACCCACAAGCAATATGCTCCACCCACTCTGCTTCCAAAATCATCATACAAAACAGTGTTTTATCATTACATTATCTGCCACCGTATTCCAGTTTACTTGGAAGACATTTTCAGATGCAGTGTCGGCATGGTGATTTTATTCCTTAACTAAAATGAAAAAGAAAAAAAAAATCTTTAAATTTAGATAGTGCTGCAACAACATACCAAGAGGGAAATCAAAAAATGTCAATAGTGTTGATTCATAGATTTTTTTTACTTACTAGATTCGTATCAACGTTTAGGATTTCTGGTATTCCCTCATCATGTCCAACTGACACTCGTTCACCTACCTCGTATATGTCGGCCAAAGGAACTTTTCTCTTTTGTCTACACTTCTTCTCAATCCAGGTACTTTGTGTCCTTTTGCTGTCCAGTCTGCCCTCTCTGCCATATTTCTACCAACCCTCACACCAGGCAGACTTCTGACATGGTCAATTTCATTCAGAAAAAAATGGGAATTGGGGGCACACCCAGAACATGCATTTCTAAGCAGTGGTGCTGCTGTAAAGACCAAAACGTTTACAAAATACAGCTAAAGAAACAGCGCACACACAAACAGTACTACATTTAACAAGGCCACTTAAAATCACAGCAAATAAATATGGGGACTCAGTTCCACCAAATGGCCATATTTTGTTGAGCCCACCTCTACATCACAGTACCACAATACAGGTGGGTCCTACACTAATTTTAACATGGGAGATTTACATGCTAACTTGCAATACATACTTGCAGTTTAAACTGCATCAAGAGACTCCTTTATTTAAACTTTCCTGTGGTCACCTCCAAAGGGGCACCCATAGTGGATGGGTGGGGTGCTCAGCTATATATAAATATAAGAATGTGAATAAAATACAAACCACAGTGCACTCTTATAATACTCCACATACCGTTTCAGATAGTGAAATGACTGCAGGTGTTTACTCAAATGACTATGTGAATAAAGTGGAAAATTCGCCATCAGGAGTGAAGATTTACATCGAAATTATGCTGCAAGATGTTCTTTGCAAAATGGAAGTAGATTCTGGGTGCGCATATTCTTTGATTTCAGAAGAGACATTTACATTGTTATGGCCTCATAATTCTCCTTCAATAGTACCTTGTGATATCCATCTTGTGGACTACAACAAACATGCTGTGGATGTTAAAGAGGCTTGTTTTATACCAGTAAAATATGGTAAATTCTGAGGACACTTACATTTAATAATTACTAAGGGACAAAGAGCAAGTTTGCTAGGTAGAGAGTGGTTTGAACCCTTAGGAATTTCATTAACTGGAGTTAATAATGTATCCACAGATATTCTACAGAATGTGATTGATAAATTTAGTGCAGTTTTTGAAGAAGGTCTTGGCATGTTTAAAGGCCCTCCTGTTTCTTTTGTATTAGATTCAACAGTATCCCCAATTCGTATGAAGCCTCGCAAAATTGCATTAGCTCTCAGACCAAAAATAGATGCTGAGATTACACGTCTTGTGGAACAAGGTGTTCTTGAACCCGTAACACACCCAAAGTGGTGTACACCCATAGTTCCGGTCATGAAACCAAATGGGGATGTCAGAATCTGTACTGACTACAAATGTACAATCAACAAAGCGTTGCAAGAGCATCCCTATCAAATTCCAGCTGTTAATCATATTCTTACTACTTTGGCAAAAGGAAAAGTATTTGCCAAGTTGGATATGGTTCAAGCCTACCAGCAGTTACCTGTGGATGATGAGGCTGCTGATGCACAAACGATAATAACAAAGGAGCTTTCCGAGTAAGACATTTGCAGTTTGGAGTTTCCATTGCTCCTGGCATATTCCAGAATTTAATGGAGGACCTCTTATCTGGACTTCCAGGTGTAGTGCCTTATTTTGATGACGTTCTTATTGGAGCAGATTCTATACAGTCATTGGCTGCACAGCTACAACTTGTTTTACAACGTTTTCTTGATGCTGGTCTAAAACTTAAAAAAGAAAAGTGTGTTTTTGGTGTAAGCAGCATGGATTTCATTGGTTACTGAGTTGATGCACAGGGCATTCATCCAACTGATTCTAAGGTTGAAGCTATCCATAGAGCTTCGGTTCCAGCAAACAAACAAGAACTGCAAGCTTTCCTATGGTTGCTTAATTTTTACCATTCTTTTCTGCCTGATAAAGCCACTGTTGCTGAACCTCTGCATCATCTACTAGATAAAGATGCTCCATGGAAGTGGACTGACATTCATACTACCGCTTTCAGCGCTGCTAAAAAACTGTTGTCTTCTGACAGTTTGCTTGTACACTATGATTTGGAGAAACCGCTCAACCTCACCTGCGATGCTTCTCCATATGGCGTAGGGGCTGTATTGAGCCACACTTTGAGAAATGGGGTTGAGGCTCCTGTTGCATTTTATTCACGGACTTTATCTACTACAGAGAGGAATTACACCCAAATTGACAAAGAGGCTTTAGCTATTGTGTCCGGTGTAAAAAAATGTCATGACTATTTGTATGGGCGGAGGTTTACTATTATAACAGATCATAAACCTCTACTGGGTCTGTTCACCAGCAATACTCCCACTCCTCAAATAATTTCACAACGCATGCTCAGGTGGTCCCTCATGCTGAATGCCTATGATTGTGAGTTCAAGTATCGTCCTGGCAAGGATATCACACATGGATTAAGCCGATTACCTTTGCCTTCTCCTGACTTCCTTGTTCCTCATGTTGGAATCCATTCCAAACCCTCTGTTACATGCATGTGCCATTGCTTGTATGTCTGCCAAGGATCCTTTGGTGTCCCGTGTGCTCAACTGGGTTTGGAGGGGGTGGCCAAAATAAAAAGTGGAAGACAAGTTCAAACCATTTGTAGTGTGCCAACATGAACTATCTGCCTATAAAGGGTGCCTATTATGGGGAAACAGAGTGGTAATTCCAAATGCAGGACAAGCTCGAGTATTGCATGCTCTTCATGAAGGACATCCTGGAATAGTTTGCATGAAAGCTTTAGCCAGAAGTTATGTTTGGTGGCCTAAAATGGATGAAGTTATTGAAAAGTGGGTGAAGAACTGTGTACCATGCCAATCTACTCGTCATGCTCCATAAAGCCTCAGTACAACCTTGGGAAGTGACTAGGTCACCTTTGTCCCATTTACACATAGATTTTGCTGGCCCTTTTCATGGACAGATGTTTTTTTTAGTTGTTGACTCCTTTTCAAAATGGTTAGAAGTTGTTCCAGTTACATCTGCTACCTCAGTCACAGTCATAAAGATTCTAAGGAGGCTGTTTGCTACACATAGGTTGCCAGATACAATTGTGTCTGATAATGGAACACAATTTACCTAATCAGAATTCAAAACTTTCATGGCAGGTAATCTTATTCGACATGTTACGATTGCACCATTTCACCCATCATCAAATGGTCAAGCTGAGCATATGGTTCAGACTACCAAAGACTCATTAAAGAGAATTATTGAAGGAGATTGGAATCGTAGACTTGCAAATTTCCTTCTGCAACAACATGTGACACCTTGCTCAAGCACCGGTAGTAGTCCAGCAGAGCTCCTTGTGAACCGGCATCTTAAAACTTGTCTAGATCATTTACATCCTGATTTGACAACTGAGTTACAAGAGAAGCAAGAATTGCAATTCAATAAGAACTATAATGCTTCTATTGTCAGAGTAATATAACCTGACAGTGCTGTCTATGTCAGGAACTATGTTGCTGGGCCTAAATGGATACCTGCAAAAGTACTTATGGCCACAGGACCTTTGTCATACAAAGTACAAATTCCTGATGGTAGAATATTACGAAGGCATGTTGATCAGATTCGGGAACGGAGTGATGAGATTGTGCCTGCTGCCGGTCCCAGTCATACTGGCTTTTCTGTGATACCAGATGATGTTGAACCACTGGATGATACAGGTCTCAATTCTCCAGGAGTTGTTGTTGAAGAACCAGTTCTGTGTGGTCCATCTGACAGAGCACAGGAAGAAGGGATGGGCACAACTGAAGGTCCAGGTGAAGCAATTCCAAACATGGTTTTGGGGCGCCCAAGACAAAATATTAAACCTCCCAGTTATCTCAAAGACTTTGAGGTCTAGTGGGGAGGAGTGTTATGTATTGGGGTTTATGCAGTCCACCTTCCAGTAGATGGCAGCATAGTGAAGTTACACACTTGTTCTGTTGTGTTAGTCTCTCTTGTGCTATGTCATTATGTGTGTGTACTGAAGTAAAGAGAAGTTCTATTTTACTACAATGTCTGAGAGCCATTTTGTGAATATATAACATGCAAATACGTTAAAGGGAGTTTGGGGGTATAAGGGCTGTGATGGGGCAGTAGTGGGGGAGATTGTAAAATTAAAATGTTTTTAATGAATTTCAAAAAAAAGATTTAAAAAAAACAAATCCCCCCTTCCCGAAGTCTTGCCTCCCTGGTGTAAAAATCCTCTTCTGAATGTTGCTCACCGCCCTAGACATGTTGCATGTAACACTGCTCAGGGCAGCTCTGCACAGCACACTCTGCCCTGTGACTGATGATGTCACTTCCTGCAGCACAAGCCGCACAGAGCTGCCCAGAAGCAGTGTTACACTGAGACAGGCACACTGAGGGGCAGCCTAGGGGGTCTTTGGGAGAGCAGATTTCTAGCAGTAAGGGCCTGCGGAAAGCTGTGAGGGCCCCTTACTGAGTGCAGGCTGGCTGGGGAACTTGTTGAACTTCCCAGCTCAGCCATTTCTGCACAGCAGCAGGGGCGGGGCCTCCAGATCCTTAGGCCCTCGGTCCATGACCGATTTGCCCGAGTACTCAGTCCGCCCCTGCTTCTATCTAATTACTTCCAATTCTAAGTTCTGCAATCTAGATTGAATAATGTGTACTACTATCTTTCACTTTTCAATTAGTGGCATGTTTTTGATTGGGAAGCTGCATAGATTCTCCAGCTTTCTACTTTTGATCTTGTTTCCTTGGATACGTGGATAAGTTACGTTAGCATTTCTTATTAACGTGTTACAAACCACAACTTTATTTATGCATGAGGTGCCTAGATAAATCAGTTTATCTCGCTGTGACCTGTAATAGTAAACTGTGCTAGAGTTTGTATTTGTTTATGAATTGTGGGAAATTTTCATTTTAAGACATGCATTGGATTTTATGACAATTAGGAAATTGACCCCTAGCCTAGATGTTCTTGGTCATCACTTGCACTACTCAGGATTAAGAAATAGGATGTTAGACGTATCTGTTTGACAATATATCTTTAAATTGGTTGGAATTATGAAATTTTTTGGCTTATCTTAAATAGCCGAAACCCAATCCATTTTCGTTATTTGTTCAACAATGACACTAATCTTATATATTTTTTTCAAGTTTGTTGGATATAATGAGAGAGGCATAAATAAAATGATGGGCGTAAATTTGAATCTTCCATCTATCTTATATCCAAATAAAGTAGCATCATATTAATAATAAATTGTTGTTTGGAAATGCATTTGACCTCATTTTATCCTATGCTTTGTCTGTGTTAAAGGAGCATTATAGTGACAGGATCCTTGATTCTGATAATCTCAGTTAATTCAATGCTTTTCAATAGAAATCAATGCATCTCTACGTGGAGCATTCAGCACCTCTATGCAAAGCATGGAGACGCTGAACGTAGATGCTACACATTGTGCAGCACTGACCCATGAAACACCTCTAGTGGCTGTCAGAGTGACTGCCACTAGAGGTGTTACTAGGCAGTCATTTAAACACTGCCTTTTCTCTGACGAAACAGTGACTAGGGGCTGGAAGAACCTTGGGTTTATACAAAAAACATTCTTAAATGGGAGACAGAACCGAGGAACTCTAGGCAGCATAACCACTAGAGCAACCTGCATATGTGAATATGTTGCTTTAAGTGTCTTTTTTATACTACTTATTACTAATATTTACCATATGTAAAGAAACTTTGAGCTCCACTTTTTAAACTCCCATGCAATTACTAAATATTTTATCAAAACAAAACAAAAATAAACTGACAGGCATCATAAAACAGAAAAAAACTAATTAAAGTGTGCATGTCATCTG
Source organism: Pelobates fuscus (assembly GCF_036172605.1). Taxonomy (NCBI): domain Eukaryota; kingdom Metazoa; phylum Chordata; class Amphibia; order Anura; family Pelobatidae; genus Pelobates; species Pelobates fuscus. The sequence continues at coordinate 59,553,558 of NC_086323.1, read as the reverse complement.
CATAATGTGTCTATCAGGTAAAAACTACTTATCAAAAAATCTTAGTATTCCAAGTAAATGTGCAGTTTGGGAAATTAACAGAGAAACATTTAAATAGAGAGTTCTATTTAACTGTGGATAACATGAGAACCTACATGATGAATTTTAGGAATGTCCTTATCTTGACTTGGATGTGTACAAAGGATTGGCATGATTGGCATGATTTATCATTAGTGTTGTCGCGAACCCAAAATTTTCGGTTCGCGAACGGCAAACGCGAACTTCCGCAAATGTTCGCGAACCGGCAAACCGCGCGAACCGCTATTGACTTCAATGGGCAGGCGAATTTTAAAACCAACAGGGACTCTTTCTGGCCACAAAAGTGATGGAAAAGTTGTTTCAAGGGGACTAACACCTGGACTGTGGCATGCCGGAGGGGGATCCATGGCAAAACTCCCATGGAAAATTGCACAGTTGATGCAGAGTCTGCTTTTAATCCATAAAGGGCAGAAATCACCTAACATTGACACCTGTCCTCAAAGCCCTGCCCTGATACACACTGACACAGAGCAGAATAGAGACTGTTCCCCGTCCTCAGAGACCATGATACACACTGACACAGAGCAGAATAGAGACTGTTACCCCTACATAGGGTCACTTGGCAGATATGGCGGGGTCGTGGGAGGGGGAGGATGACTTTCACCTCTTCCCCTGTTACATTCCCGTTGTGCTGTGACATCACCCTTATACGCTGTGTAAAGCATACTATTTAATTTGATCAACATGGCCACTTGAGTTTTTATAGTTTTCACGCTGCTTGTAGTTTATATATGGTTCACAAAAATCAAACAAACGATAAAGTAAACATGTAAGGATTCAGAATATTCTTTCAAACCCTTACACATTGTGTGTACGTATTTTTTGTCTTAAGTTTGTGGCTTTAAAGAGGTTTACGTTGTTTCTATGATGTGCATAACATGTTCTTGTAAATGTTTGTTAAATTTTTCCTGGAATTGTAATTTTTGAATCTGAATAAAGATAGTCAAATCCCTGATACACACTGACACAGAGCAGAATAGGGACTGTTCCCCCTACATAGGGTCACTTGGCAGATATGGATTGACACCTATCCTAATGATCCCTGATACACACTGACACAGAGCAGAATAGAGACTGTTCCCCCTACATAGGGTCACTTGGCAGATATGGATTGACACCTGTCCTCAAAACCCCTGATACACACTGACACAGAGCAGAATAGGGACTGTTCCTCCTACATAGGGTCACTTGGCAGATATGGATTGACACCTGTCCTCAAAACCCCTGATACACACTGACACAGAGCAGAATAGGGACTGTTCCCCCTACATAGGGTCACTTGGCAGATATGGATTGACACCTGTCCTCAAAACCCCTGATACACACTGACACAGAGCAGAATATAGACTGTTCCCTGTCCACAGAGACCATGATACACACTGACACAGAGCAGAATAGAGACTGTCCCCCCTACATAGGGTCACTTGGCAGGTATGGATTGAGACCTGTCCTCAAAGCCCCTGATACACACTGACACAGAGCAGAATAGAGACTGTTCCCTGTCCACAGAGACCATGATACACACTGACACAGAGCAGAATAGAGACTGTTCACCGTCCACAGAGACCATGATACACACTGACACAGAGCAGAATAGAGACTGTCCCCCCTACATAGGGTCACTTGGCAGGTATGGATTGACACCTGTCCTCAAAGCCCCTGATACACACTGACACAGAGCAGAATAGAGACTGTTCCCTGTCCACAGAGACCATGATACACACTGAAACAGAGCAGAATAGAGACTGTTCACCGTCCACAGAGACCATGATACACACTGACACAGAGCAGAATAGAGACTGTCCCCCCTACATAGGGTCACTTGGCAGGTATGGATTGACCTGTCCTCAAAGCCCCTGATACACACTGACACAGAGCAGAATAGAGACTGTTCCCTGTCCACAGAGACCATGATACACACTGACACAGAGCAGAATAGAGACTGTTCACCGTCCACAGAGACCATGATACACACTGACACAGAGCAGAATAGAGACTGTTCCCCGTCCACAGAGACCATGATACACACTGACACAGAGCAAAATAGGGACTGTTCCCCCTACATAGGGTCACTTGGCAGGTATGGATTGACACCTGTCCTCAAAGCCCCTGATACACACTGACACAGAGCAGAATAGAGACTGTTCCCTGTCCACAGAGTCCATGATACACACTGACACAGAGCATAGAGACTGTTCCCCGTCCACAGAGACCATGATACACACTGACACAGAGCAGAATAGAGACTGTTCCCCGTCCACAGAGACCATGATACACACTGACACAGAGCAGAATAGGGACTGTTCCCCCTACATAGGGTCACTTGGCAGGTATGGATTGACACCTGTCCTCAAAGCCCCTGATACACACTGACACAGAGCAGAATAGAGACTGTTCCCTGTCCACAGAGTCCATGATACACACTGACACAGAGCAGAATAGAGACTGTTCCCCGTCCACAGGGACCATGATACACACTGACACAGAGCAGAATAGAGACTGTTCCCTGTCCACAGAGTCCATGATACACACTGACACAGAGCAGAATAGAGACTGTTCCCCGTCCACAGAGACCATGATACACACTGACACAGAGCAGAATAGAGACTGTTCCCCGTCCACAGAGACCATGATACACACTGACACAGAGCAGAATAGAGACTGTTTCCTGTCCACAGAGTCCATGATACACACTGACACAGAGCAGAATAGAGACTGTTCCCCGTCCACAGAGACCATGATACACACTGACACAGAGCAGAATAGAGACTGTTCCCCGTCCACAGAGACCATGATACACACTGACACAGAGCAGAATAGGGACTGTTACCCCTACATAGGGTCACTTGGCAGGTATGGATTGACACCTGTCCTCAAAGCCCATGATACACACTGGGGGGAGCTACTGTCCTCCCCAACCCCTGCGCGGTGGGTGGGGGCCATAAATCACAATGGGGGGACCTACTGTCCTCCCCCCCCTCGGCCCCCACCCCTGCGCGGTGTGTGGGGGCCATAAATCACAATGGGGGGGCCTACTTTCCTCCCCCCGGCCCCCATCCCTGCGCGGTGGGTGGGGGGCATAAATCACAATGGGACGGACCTACTGATAGGAGTGGAGTATTGTTCATATCAGTTTAATAGCTTCCGCGTCTCCTATCAGTGGACGTGTAAATGGCAGAGATTTTTAATTGGTGAATCACCTCCCCTTTTTAGGCCAAGGTGGGAAGATGCTTAGACCACTGGTATATTGGTGCCATCTTGGAGGATTTTTTTTTGGTTTGGTTTTTGAAGCCACAGTGCTGCACCAGTGGGCCTAAAAATTAGGCATGTACACATGCCTGAAAAATTTGGTATTGTTGCAGCCGCTGCTGTAGCAGCGGCCAGAAAAATTGATGTTTGTTTCACAGGCAGAAAGTGCCCTAAAACATGGCGGCTTGAACCCTAGTTGGTGGCGGATAAGTCACGCAAGTCAAACGTCATTCAGAGCTAAAATAAAGCAGCGTGTGGACCATTTTTAGCCCAAGGCAGCTCATCTCATCAGGCCGTTTTTAATCGAATGTATCGCCCAGTGTCAGTCCCTTCGGGATCCATCCCTCATTCATCTTAATAAAGGTGAGGTAATCTAGACTTTTTTGACCTAGGCGACTTCTCTTCTCAGTGACAATACCTCCTGCTGCACTGAAGGTCCTTTCTGACAGGACACTTGAAGCGGGGCAGGCCAGAAGTTCTATCGCAAATTGGGATAGCTCAGGCCACAGGTCAAGCCTGCACACCCAGTAGTCAAGGGGTTCATCGCTCCTCAGAGTGTCGATATCTGCAGTTAAGGCGAGGTAGTCTGCTACCTGTCGGTCGAGTCGCTCTCTGAGGGTGGATCCCGAAGGGCTGTGGCGATGCATAGGACTTAAAAAGGTCCGCATGTCCTCCATCAACAACACGTCTTTAAAGCGTCCTGTCCTTGCCGGCGTGGTCGTGGGAGGAGGAGGAGGAGGATGACTTCCACCTCTCCCCCTGTTAGATTCCCGTTGTGCTGTGACATCACCCTTATACGCTGTGTAAAGCATACTTTTTAATTTATTTTGCAAATGCTGCATCCTTTCCGACTTGTTGTAATTCGGTAACATTTCCTCCACTTTCTGCTTATACCGGGGGTCTAGTAGCGTGGACACCCAGTACAGGTCGTTCTCCTTCAGCCTTTTTATACGAGGGTCCCTCAACAGGCAGGACAGCATGAAAGACCCCATTTGCACAAGGTTGGATGCCGAGCTACTCATTTCCCGTTCCTCCTCCTCACTGATGTCATTGAAGGTATGTTCTTCCCCCCAGCCACGTACAACACCACGGGTACCAGATAGGTGACAACGAGCACCCTGGGATGCCTGTTGTGTTTGGTCTTGCTCCTCCTCCTCCTCCTCCTCAAAGCTACAATCCTCCTCTGACTCCTCTTCCTCACAATCCTCTTCCAGCGTTGCCGCAGGTCCAGCAAGCAATGCTGATAAGGCTGTTTCTGGTGGTGATGGTGACCACAACTCTTCCTCTTCCTCTTCACGCTCATCTACAGCCTGATCCAGCACTCTTCACAGGGCACGCTCCAGGAAGAAAACAAATGGTATGATGTCGCTGATGGTGCCTTCGTTGCGACTGACTAGGTTTGTCACCTCCTCAAAAGGACACATGAGCCTACAGGCATTGCGCATGAGCGTCCAGTAACGTGGCAAAAAAATTCCCAGCTCCCCAGAGGCTGTCCTAGCACCCCGGTCATACAAATATTCATTAACAGCTTTTTCTTGTTGGAGCAGGCGGTCGAACATTAGGAGTGTTGAATTCCAACGTGTAGGGCTGTCGCAAATCAAGCGCCTCACTGGCATGTTGTTTCGCCGCTGGATATCGGCAAAGTGAGCCATGGCCGTGTAGGAACGCCTGAAATGGCCACACACCTTCCTGGCCTGCTTCAGGACGTCCTGTAAGCCTGTGTACTTATGCACAAAGCGTTGTACGATCAGATTACACACATGTGCCATGCACGGCACATGTGTCAACTTGCCCAACTTCAATGCCGCTATCAAATTTTTTCCGTTGTCACACACCACTTTGCCGATATCCAGTTGCTGCGGAGTCAGCCACTTTTCCACCTGTGCGTTCAGGGCGGACAGTAGTGCTTGTCCGGTGTGACTCTCTGCTTTCAAGCAAGTCAAACCCAAGACGGCGTGACACTGCCGTATCCGGGATGTGGAATAGTACCTGGGGAGCTGGGGGGGTGCCGTTGATGTGGAGCAAGACGCAGCAGCACAAGAGGAATCAGCCGAGGAGGTTATGGAAGAGGATGGAGTAGGAGGAGTAGAGGAGGTGGCAGCAGGACTGCCTGCAATTCGTGGCGGTGTCACCAACTCCTCTGCAATGCCACGCATTCCTTGCTTGTCAGCCATCAGCAGGTTTACCCAATGCGCTGTGTAGGTGATATACCTGCCCTGACCATGCTTTGCAGACCAGGTATCAGTGGTCAGATGGACCCTTGCCCCAACACTGTGTGCCAGACATGCCATGACTTCCTTTTGCACAATCGAGTACAAGTTGGGGATTGCCTTTTGTGAAAAGAAATTCCGTCCGGGTACCTTCCACTGCGGTGTCCCAATAGCTACAAATTTTTTGAACGCCTCAGACTCAACCAGATTGTATGGTAAAAGCTGGCGGGCTAATAGTTCGGACAAGCCAGCTGTCAGACGCTGGGCAAGGGGGTGACTTGGTGACATTGGCTTCTTACGCTCAAACATGTCCTTGACAGACACATGACTGTGGGCAGATGAGCGGGAACTGCTCAAGGCGGGAGACGGAGTGGCGGATGGTTGAGAGGGGGCAAGAAGGACAGCAGTGGTTGACGTGGCTGAAGATGCTAGACCAGGAGGAGGATGGCGACTTAGAGTAGGCGTGCTGCTTGTACTCATGTGTTGATCCCATAGGCGTTTTTGATGTGAGATCATGTGCCTACGCAAAGCAGTTGTACCTAGGTGGGTGTTGGACCTCCCACGACTCAGTTTCCTTTGGCACAGGTTGCAAATGGCATCACTGTTGTCCGAGGCAGACACACAAAAAAAATGCCACACTGCTGAGCTCTGCAATGACGGCATTCTGGTGGTGGACACAGCATGCGTTGATTGGCGTGCTGTCGGGCTGACCCCGGGTGCCAATGCATGCTGTCTGACTGTGCCACTAGCTCCTTGCGACGACCCCCCCCGCTTCCAACTCGTCTCCTCCTCCTCTCTGTCTCCCCATCTGAACTTTCGCCCTGTTCTTCTTCTTGCCGAGCGGGCACCCACGTGACATCCATGGACGCATCGTCATCATCAACCGCTTCGCTTGTATCTGTCAACTCAGAAAAGGAAGCAGCAGCGGGTACAACATCATCATCATCACACCGTACCTCCATGTGTTTAATGCTGCCTGCCTGAGACATATCCCTGTTATCTACATCCTCTAGCAATAATGGTTGCGCATCACTCATTTCTTCAAACGGGTGTGTGAATAACTCCTCTGACATACCAAGTAAAGCGGCTGTGGTGCTAGTTTTGGTGGTGGCGGCAGGCGGGTGAGTGGTATCTTGAGAGGTGCCTGAAGCTAAGGTGGAGGAGGATGGTGCGTCAAGGTTCCGAGCGGAGGCTGTACAAGATTGGGTGTCCTGTGTTAGCCAGTCAACTATGTCCTCAGAACTTTTCAAGTTCAGGGTACGTGGCTTCTGAAAACTGGGCATTATTCTAGGGCAAAAGGGAATCACAGCACCACGACCACGACGGCCCCTGCGGGGTGGCCTGCCTCTGCCTGTCATTTTTTGGGGGATTAGTGGTACTATGCGTGCAAGCTACTGTGAGACCAGATATGATTGGCAATGTGAACTGTAACAGTTCTGCAGAGCACACACTGTAGGCCTGACACACCCGCTTGAAGACAAGTAACTGCTATTCAATCTATAACAGTGAAAAACAAATTTTCTTTGTAAAAGCACGCTATAGAGACACCAGATATGATTGGCAATGTGCACTTGAACAGTTCTGCAGAGCACACACTGTAGGCCTGACACACCCGCTTGAAGACATGTAACTGCTATTCAATCTATAACAGTGAAAAAAAATTTTGGTTTTAAAAGCACGCTATAGAGACACCAGATATGATTGGCAATGTGCACTGGAACAGTTCTGGAGAGCACACGCTGAAGGAAGGACTGACAGAGCCGCTTGAAGGACACTGACTGGCTGCTATTAGCTTACATTAGAAACCTTTTTTCTTTGTAAAAGCACGCTATAGAGACACCAGATATGATTGGCAATGTGCACTTGAACAGTTCTGCAGAGCACACACTGTAGGCCTGACACACCCGCTTGAAGACAAGTAACTGCTATTCAATCTATAACAGTGAAAAAAAAAATTTGGTTTTAAAAGCACGCTATAGAGACACCAGATATGATTGGCAATGTGCACTGGAACAGTTCTGGAGAGCACACGCTGAAGGAAGGACTGACAGAGCCGCTTGAAGGACACTGACTGGCTGCTATTAGCTTACACTAGAAACCTTTTTTCTTTGTAAATGCACGCTATAGAGACACCAGATATGATTGGCAACTGTCAAAGCACGCTGGCACAGGTCTGCAGAGCACACGCTGAAGGAAGGACTGACAGAGCCGCTTGAAGGACACTGACTGACTGCTATTAGCTTACACTAGAAATCTTTTTTCTTTGTAAAAGCACGCTATAGAGACACCAGATATGATTGGCAATGTGCACTTGAACAGTTCGGCAGAGCACACACTGTAGGCCTGACACACCCGCTTGAAGACAAGTAACTGCTATTCAATCTATAACAGTGAAAGAAAAATTTTGGTTTTAAAAGCACGCTAAAGAGACACCAGATATGATTGGCAACTGTCAAAGCACGCTGGCACAGGTCTGCAGAGCACACGCTGAAGGAAGGACTGACAGAGCCGCTTGAAGGACACTGACTGGCTGCTATTAGCTTACACTAGAAACCTTTTTTCTTTGTAAAAGCACGCTATAGAGACACCAGATATGAGTGGCAACTGTCAAAGTACGCTGGCAGGGTTGTGCAGGGCACACGCTGAAGGAAGGCCTGACAGAGCCGCTTGAAGGACACTGACTGGCTGCTATTAGCTTACACTAGAAACCTTTTTTCTTTGTAAAAGCACGCTATAGAGACACCAGATATGATTGGCAATGTGCACTTGAACAATTCTGCAGAGCACACACTGTAGGCCTGACACACCCGCTTGAAGACAAGTAACTGCTATTCAATCTATAACAGTGAAAAAAAAAATTTGGTTTTAAAAGCACGCTATAGAGACACCAGATATGATTGGCAATGTGCACTGGAACAGTTCTGGAGAGCACACGCTGAAGGAAGGACTGACAGAGCCGCTTGAAGGACACTGACTGGCTGCTATTAGCTTACACTAGAAACCTTTTTTCTTTGTAAAAGCACGCTATAGAGACACCAGATATGATTGGCAACTGTCAAAGCACGCTGGCACAGGTCTGCAGAGCACACGCTGAAGGAAGGACTGACAGAGCCGCTTGAAGGACACTGACTGGCTGCTATTAGCTTACACTAGAAACCTTTTTTCTTTGTAAAAGCACGCTATAGAGACACCAGATATGAGTGGCAACTGTCAAAGTACGCTGGCAGGGTTGTGCAGGGCACACGCTGAAGGAAGGCCTGACAGAGCCGTTTGAAGGACACTGACTGGCTGCTATTAGCTTACACTGGAAACCTTTTTTCTTTGTAAAAGCATGCTAAAGAGACACCAGATATGATTGGCAACTGTCAAAGCACGCTGGCACAGGTCTGCAGAGCACACGCTGAAGTAGGCCTGACACCCAGACGCTTGCAGACAACTAACTGCTCTTCTATTACAGTGAAAAAAAATTATTTCTTTTAAATCTAAAGCTTAACCTATTGTAAAAACAGATATGAGTGGTGGCACTGACTATGCAAATGGGCAAGGCATCCAACCTGACACAGAAGCTGGCAGGCAGGCAACTGCTCTTCTATTACAGTGAAAAAAAATATTTCTTTTAAATGTAAAGCTTAACCTATTGTTAAAACAGATATGAGTGGTGGCACTGACTGTGCAAATGGGCAAGGCATCCAACCTGACACAGAAGCTGGCAGGCAGGCAACTGCTCTTCTATTACAGTGAAAAAAAATTATTTCTTTTAAATGTAAAGCTTAACCTATTGTTAAAACAGATATGAGTGGTGGCACTGACTGTGCAAATGGGCAAGGCATCCAACCTGACACAGAAGCTGGCAGGCAGGCAACTGCTCTTCTATTACAGTGAAAAAAAAATATTTATTTTAAATGTAAAGCTTAACCTATTGTTAAAACAGATATGAGTGGTGGCACTGACTGTGCAAATGGGCAAGGCATCCAACCTGACACAGAAGCTGGCAGTCAGGCAACTGCTCTTCTATTACAGTGGGAAAAAAATATTTCTTTTAAATGTAAAGCTTAACCTATTGTTAAAACAGATATGAGTGGTGGCACTGACTGTGCAAATGGGCAAGGCATCCAACCTGACACAGAAGCTTCTATTACAGTGAAAAAACATTATTTCTTTTAAATGTAAAGCTTAACCTATTGTAAAAACAGATATGAGTGGTGGCACTGGGCAAGTAGGCACAGTATCCAATGTGAACCTCACACAGAAGCTGGCAGGCAGGCAGGCACCTGCAATTACATTACACAGGAAAAAAAAAAAAAAGCAGCCTGATGTTATAGCCCTAAAAAGGGTTTTTTGGGGTGCTGTCCTTACAGCAGAGATCAGATGAGTCCTTCAGGATTGTAGTGGACACTGAATACCCTAGCCTAGCTATCAATTTCCCTATCTAATCAGCAGCAGCTAAACTTTCCCTCCTCTCACTAAGCATGCAGCTTCAGAATGAATCGAAAATGGATGCCGGGAGGGAGGTTAGAGGGTTTGGAAGGGAGGGAGTGCTGCTGATTGGCTGGAATGTGTCTGCTGACCGAGAGGCACAGGGTCAAAGTTTGCCCAATGATGACGAATAGGGGGCGGATCGAACTGCGCATGTGTCCGCCCGCCGCGGCGAACGCGAACACGCTAAGTTCGCCGGGAACTGTTCGCCGGGGGAAAGTTCGGTACATCACTATTTATAATGCAATTTAGTAGATGGAGATGTTTTTATATATTTTAAAAATATTACATTGATTTGTTTGCAAAATCAAGATGATACGTTTCAAAACCAACATGTTTTATAAAGTTTGTATTTTTTATTTTCCTTATAGTAGTATAATACTCAAATTAGACATATTCACACATGTATTCATTATGTGCCTTATTTCTTAATGAGCTGTGCAGCGACTGGCTACGCAATTTGATTTAACAAAAGGACCAGATAATTTGTAAGGAGCTCGAATAAAATATTCAAATCTGGAAACAGTAAAGGTAATGTGTGTTGACATCATTTTGTCTTCAAACTAATATGGTGACCAGGGGTCATGTGACCAAGCTCAGGTATTCCTTTCTTACAGGGGGACAAGCTTTACCCTTTGATATGGTAATTAGGTAATTCATTACCTTTACAAGTCAGGAAAGAGATAACCACTTCCCCCATCTCCATTCCTGTTCCTTCTTGGCTGTGCTACTGAGCAGACATGGGCTAAATTTTATCATGGTGAATAGTGATGTCGCGAACATAAAATTTTCGGTTCGCGAACGGTGAACGCGAACTTCCGCAAATGTTCGCGACCCGGCGACCTGGGCGAACCGCCAGACTTCAATGGGCAGGCGAATTTTAAAACCCACAGGGACTCTTTCTGGCCACAATAGTGATGGAAAAGTTGTTTCAAGGAGACTAACACCTGGACTGTGGCATGCTGGAGGGGGATCCATGGCAAAACTCCCATGGAAAATTACACAGCTGATGCAGAGTCTGGTTTTAATCCATAAAGGGCATAAATCACCTAACATTCCTAAATCACAATGGATATGGATTTACACCTGACATATGACATATTGACACCTTGACATATGGATTGACACCTGTCCTCAGAGACCCTGATACACACTGACACAGAGCAGAATAGGGACTGTTCCCCCTACATAGGGTCACTTGGCAGATATGGATTGACACCTATAATAAGGATCCCTGATACACACTGACACAGAGCAGAATATGGACTGTTCCCCCTACATATGGTCACTTGGCAGATATGGATTGACACCTGTCCTCAGGGACCCTGATACACACTGACACAGAGCAGAATAGGGACTGTTCCCCCTACATAGGGTCACTTGGCAGATTTGTATTGACACCTGTCCTCAGAGACTGTGATACACACTGAAACAGAGCAGAATAGGGACTGTTCCCCCTACATAGGGTCACTTGGCAGATATAGATTGACACCTGTCCTCAGGGACCCTGATACACACTGACACAGAGCAGAATAGGGACTGTTCCCCCTACATAGGGTCACTTGGCAGATATGTATTGACACCTGTCCTCAGAGACTGTGATACACACTGAAACAGAGCAGAATAGGGACTGTTCCCCCTACATAGGGTCACTTGGCAGATATAGATTGACACCTGTCCTCAGGGACCCTGATACACACTGACACAGAGCAGAATATGGACTGTTCCTCCTACATAGGGTCACTTGGCAGATATGTATTGACACCTGTCCTCAGAGACCCTGATACACACTGACACAGAGCAGAATAGGGACTGTTCCCCCTACATAGGGTCACTTGGCAGATATAGATTGACACCTGTCCTCAAAGCCCCTGATACACACTGACACAGAGCAGAATAGGGACTGTTCCCCCTACATACGGTCACTTGGCAGATATTTATTGACACCTGTCCTCAGAGACCCTGATACACACTGACACAGAGCAGAATAGGGACTGTTCCCCCTACATAGGGTCACATGGCAGATATGGATTGACACCTGTCCTCAGAGACCCTGATACACACTGACAGAGCAGAATAGGGACTGTTCCCCCTACATAGGGTCACTTGGCAGATATGGATTGACACCTGTCCTCAGGGACCCTGATACACACTGACACAGAGCAGAATAGGGACTGTTCCTCCTACATAGGGTCACTTGGCAGATATGGATTGACACCTGTCCTCAGAGACCCTGATACACACTGACACAGAGCAGAATAGGGAATATTCACTAAATGCCAAACATTGTTATACAGGGGAATATTCAGTAAATAAGGATAAGGGGGGGCATCTACTGTCCTCGCCCGGCCCCCACCCCTGCGCGGTGCGTGGGGGCCATAAATCACAATGGGGAGACCTACTGTCCTCCCGCCCGCCCCCACCTGTGACCGGTGGGTGGGGGCCATAAAAATAATGAGGGGGGGACCTACTGTATGATGTTGTATCGATCAGGTAGTGTAAGGGTTACGCCCGCTTCACAGTGACAGACCAAACTCCCCGTTTAACGCACCGCAAACAACCGCAAACAGTCCATTTGCACAACCGCAAACTCCCCATTTGCACAAGGTTGGATACCAAGCTAGCCATGTCCGTTCCTTGTCCTCACTGATGTCATTGACGGTCTCTTCCAATGAAGGGTCCCCGAAAGGTGACAACAAGCCCCCTGGGACGCATGCTGTGTTTGGTCTTCCACCTCCTCAAAGCCACCTTCCTCCTCTGACTCCTTTTCTTCAGACTGCTCTCTCTGCGTTGCCTCTCTCTGCATTATTATAAGGTGTGTTAAGTAGTACTATTCTTATCAGTTTAATCCCTGTTACGAGTAGAGGGCTATTTCCTTGTTTCGCCAAACCCCTTCAAACATGGAAAAAGCGGATTGGAAGAAACGAGGAAATGTGGTCAGGTGGTTGGTGCCAGCCCCACCAAGGGCTTGTACCCAGGTATGCTAATAAACTGAAAAAAGAAAAAATCTCCCAAGAAGGAGATCTAAAACTAGCATAGGAAAAGGTTAGACAACTATAATAAAGTGATACCTACAAATCCTAGTGAGCATAGGTGTATAATAGAGGGAGAAAGGGAAAGCAGAGTAATGCTTCCTAATACCGTGGTTGGTACCCTTTGTTAAAGTAAATTGAGTAATGGACAAAAGTCTTTATTGTATCATTTATAAATAACAAAGGGATACTATACTCATTCCCCTATAGTGGCTAATTGTGTAATAATGGTAATACTATTACCTATTATATAATTTTGCCAGGGGCAAAGAAAATAGATGGGTATAGGCAGAGAGTATGGAGACCGGAGTGATGCTGTCATAAAAAGTGTCAATAAGGTGATATAAAGTTAAATGTATCACAGACACACAGCCACCCTTTCTCTTAGCTAGTTTCCAGAAATGCTGGATAGGTAGAAGGGCTATAAAGACTCAGAGAGGTCTAAGAAGAATCCTCTAAACTAGCCCTAATCTCCTTAAACAACTTCAAGGGTGTTCTAAGCTAAAGCTCAATCTAAACCTTTAGATGACTGCCTGATTTCCCATCACAGATGCTGGCTAGGAATAACACTGTGCAAGACAAAGAGTGGGTCTAAGTGCCCATAGTGCAGTAAAGTGTCCCTAGTGAAGTGAAAAAGAGAATAACGAGCTGGCACCCATGAGAATAATGAGCTGGCACCCTATCAGGGGACGTGTATATGGCATCGATTTTAGGAACCGGGAGATGGAAAAAGATGCTTGGTCGGTCCTCCTACTTCAAATTTGGGGCACTGCGCGTGCAATCTAATGTGCCACCAGATAGGAGTGGTGTTTTAAGAAGTACTATTCCTATCAGTTTAATCCCTGTTATGTGCCTTTTTTTTGGTTTGGTTTTTGAAGCCACAGTTCAGCACCAGAGGCCCAAAAAATTAGGCATGTACACATGCCTGAAAAATTAGGTATTGTTGCAGCTGCTGCTGTAGCAGCGGCCAGAAAAAAATATGTTTGTTTCCCAGGCAGAAAGTGCCCTAAAACATTGCGGCTTGAACCCTAGTTGGTGCCGGATAAGTCACGCAAGTCAACCGGCATTCAGAGCTAAAATACAGCAGCGTGTGGACCATTTTTAGCCCAAGGCAGCTCATCTCATCAGGCCTTTTTTAGTCGAATGTATTGCCCACTGTCAGTCCCTTCGGGATCCATCCCTCATTCATCTTAATAAAGGTGAGGTAATCTAGACTTTTTTGACCTAGGCGACTTCTCTTCTCTTCTCTCCTGCTGCACTGAAGGTCCTTTCTGACAGGACACTTGAAGCGGGGCAGGCCAGAAGTTCTATCGCAAATTGGGATAGCTCAGGCCACAGGTCAAGCCTGCACACCCAGTAGTGAAGGGGTTCATCGCTCCTCAGAGTGTCGATATCTGCAGTTAAGGCGAGGTAGTCTGCTACCTGTCGGTCAAGTCGTTCTCTGATGGTGTATCCCGAAGGTCTGTGGCGATGCGTAGGACTTAAAAAGCTCCACATTTCCTCCATCAACAACACGTCTTTAAAGCGTCCTGTCCTTGCCGTCGTGGGAGGAGGAGGATTACTTTCACCTCTTCCCCTGTTAGATTCCCGTTGTGCTGTGACATCACCCTTATACGCTGTGTAAAGCATACTTTTTCATTTATTTTGCAAATGCTGCATCCTTTCCGACTTGTTGTAATTTGGTAATATTTCAGCCACTTTTTGCTTATACCGGGGGTCTAGTAGCGTGGACACCCAGTACAGGTCGTTCTCCTTCAGCCTTTTTATACGAGGGTCCCTCAACAGGCACGACAGCATGAAAGACCCCATTTGCACAAGGTTGGATGACGAGCTACTCATTTCCCGTTTCTCCTCCTTAGTGATCTCAATGAAGGTATGTTCTTCCCCCCAGCCACGTACAACACCACGGGTACCAGATAGGTGACAACGAGCACCCTGGGATGCCTGTTGTGGTTGGTCTTCCTCCTCCTCCTCAAGGCCACATTCCTCCTCTGACTCCTCTTCCTCACAATCCTCTTCCAGCGTTGCCGCAGATCCAGCAAGCGATGCTGATAGGGCTGTTTCTGGTGGTGATGGTGACCACAACTCTTCCTCTTCACGCTCATCTACGGCCTGATCCAGCACTCTTCGCAGGGCACGCTCCAGGAAGAAAACAAATGGTATGATGTCGCTGTTGGTGCGTTCGGTGCGACTGACTAGGTTTGTCACCTCCTCAAAAGGACGCATGAGCCTACAGGCATTGCGCATGAGCGTCCAGTAACGTGGCAAAAAAATCCCCAGCTCCCCAGAGGCTGTCCTAGCACCCAGGTCATACAAATATTCATTAACGGCTTTTTCTTGTTGGAGCAGGCGGTCGAACATTAGGAGTGTTGAATTCCAACGTGTCGGGCTGTCGCAAATCAAGCGCCTCACTGGCATGTTGTTTCGCCGCTGGATATCTGCAAAGTGCGCCATGGCCATGTAGAAACGCCTGAAATGGGCACACACCTTCCTGGCCTGCTTCAGGACAACCTGTAAGCCTGTGTACTTATGCACAAAGCGTTGTACGATCAGATTACACACATGTGCCATGCACGGCACATGTGTCAACTTGCCCAACTTCAATGCCGCCAACAAATTTGTTCCGTTGTTACAAATCATTTTGCCGATCTCCAGTTGCTGCGGAGTCAGCCACTTTTCCACCTGTGCGTTCAGGGCGGACAGGAGTGCTTGTCCGGTGTGACTCTCTGCTTTCAAGCAAGTCAAACCCAAGATGGCATGACACTGCCGGATGTGGAATAGTACCTGGGGAGCTGGGGGGGGGTGCCGTTGATGTGGAGCAAGACGCAGAAGCAGAAGAGGACTCAGCCGAGGAGGTTATGGAAGAGGATGGAGTAGGAGGAGTAGAGGAGGTGGCAGCAGGCCTGCCTGCAAGTTGTGGCGGTGTCACCAACTCCTCTGCAGAGCCACGCATTCCATGCTTGGCAGCCGTCAGCAACTTTACCCAATGCGCAGTGTAGGTGATATACCTGCTCTGACCATGCTTTGCAGACCAGGTATCAGTGGTCAGATGGACCCTTGCCCCAACACTGTGTGCTAGACATGCCATTACTTCCTTTTGCACAATCGAGTACAGGTTGGGGATTGCCTTTTGTGAAAAGAAATTTCGTCCGGGTACCTTCCACTGCGGTGTCCCAATAGCTAAAAATTTTTTGAACGCCTCAGACTCCACCAGCTTGTATAGTAAAAGCTGGTGGGCTAATAGTTCAGACAAGCCAACTGTCAATTGTTGGGCAAGGGGGTGACTTGGTGACATTGGCTTCTTACGCTCAAACATGTCCTTGACAGATACCTGACTGTGAGCAGATGAGCGGGAACTGCTCAAGGCGAGAGACGGAGTGGCGGATGATTGAGAGGGGGCAAGGAGGACAGCAGTGGTTGATGTGGCTGAAGATGCTGGACCAGGAGGAGGATGGTGGCTTTGAGTTTGTGTGCTGCTTGTACTCATGTGTTGATCCCATAGGCGTTTGTGATGTGCGATCATGTGACTACGCAAAGCAGTTGTACCTAGGTGGGTGTTGGACATCCCACGACTCAGTTTCTTTTGGCACAGGTTGCAAATGGCATCGCTGTTGTCAGATCCAGACACACAAAAACATTTCCACACTGCTGAGCTCTGCAATGACGGCATTCTGGTGGTGGACACAGCATGCGTTTATTGACGTGCTGTCGGGCTGACCCCGGGTGCCGATGCATGCTGTCTGACTGTGCCACTAGCTCCTTGCGACGACCTCCCCCTGCTTCCAACTCGTCTCCTCCTCCTCTCTGTCTCCCCATCTGAACTTTCGCCCTGTTCTTCTTCTTGCCGAGCGGGCACCCACGTGACATCCATGGACGCATCGTCATCATCAACCGCTTCACTTGTATCTGACAACTCAGCAAAGGAAGCAGCAGCGGGCACAACATCATCATCATCACACCGTACGTCCATGTGTGTAATGCTGCCTGACTGAGACATATCCCTGTTATCTACATCCTCTGGCAATAATGGTTGCGCATCACTAATTTCTTCAAACGGATGTGTAAATAACTCCTCTGACAGATAAAGTGAAGCGGCTTTGGTGCTAGTGTTGGTGGTGGCGGCAGGCGAGATAGTGGTATCTTGAGAGGTGCCCGAAACTAAGCTAGAGGAGGATGGTGCGTCAAGGTTCTGAGCGGAAGCTGTAGAAGATTGGGTGTCCTGTGTTAGCTAGTCAACTATGTCCTCAGAACTTTTCAAGTTCAGGGTACGTGGCCTCTGAAAACTGGGCATTATTCTAGGGCAAAAGGGAATCACAGCACCACGACCACGATGGCCCCTGCGGGGTGGCCTGCCTCTGCCTGTCATTTTTTTTGTATTAGTGGTACTATGCGTGCAAGCTACTGTGAGACCAGATATGAGTGGCACTGTGCAGTGGCAGAGGTTGGCAGAGTACACGCTGTAGGCCTGACACACCCGCTTGAAGACAACTAACTGCTATTCAATCTATAACAGTGAAAAAAGTTTTTGGGTTTTTAAATGCACGCTATTGTGACACCAGATATGAGTGGCACTGTGCACTGGCAGAGTACACACTGTAGGCCTGACACACACGATTGAAGACAACTAACTGCTATTCAATCTATAACAGTGTAAACATTTTTGGGGGTTTTAAATGCATGATATTGTGACACCAGATATGAGTGGCAATGTGCACTGGCAGAGGTTGGCAGAGTACACGCTGTAGGCCTGACACCCGCTTGAAGACAACTAACTGCTATTCAATCTATAACAGTGAAAAAAGTTTCTGGGTTTTAAATGCACGCTATTGTGACACCAGATATGAGTGGCAATGTGCACTGGCAGAGGTTGGCAGAGTACACGCTGTAGGCCTGACACCCGCTTGAAGACAACTAACTGCTATTCAATCCATAACAGTGAAAAAAAGTTTTTGGGTTTTTAAATGCACGCTATTGTGACACCAGACCAGATATGAGTGACACTGTGCACTGGCAGAGGTTTGCAGAGTACACACTGTAGGCCTGACACCCGCTTGAAGACAACTAACTGCTATTCAATCTATAACAGTGAAAAAAGTTTTTGGGTTTTTAAATGAAAGCTATTGTGACACCAGACCAGATATGAGTGGCACTGTGCACTAGCAGGCAGAGTACACGCTGTAGGCCTGACACCTGCTTGCAGACAACTAACTGCTATTCAATCTATAACAGTGAAAAAAGTTTTTGGGTTTTTAAATACAATCTATTGCGCCACCAGATAAGAGTGGCACTGTGCACTGGCAGAGGTTTGCAGAGTACACCCTGTAGGCCTGACACACCTGCTTGAAGACAACTAACTGCTATTCAATCTATAACAGTGAAAAAAGTTTTTGGGTTTTAAATGCACGCTATTGTGACACCAGATATGAGTGGCAATGTGCACTGGCAGAGGTTGGCAGAGTACACGCTGTAGGCCTGACACCCGCTTGAAGACAACTAACTGCTATTCAATCCATAACAGTGAAAAAAAGTTTTTGGGTTTTTGAATGCACGCTATTGTGACACCAGACCAGATATGAGTGACACTGTGCACTGGCAGAGGTTGGCAGAGTACACACTGTAGGCCTGACACCCGCTTGAAGACAACTAACTGCTATTCAATCTATAACAGTGAAAAAAGTTTTTGGGTTTTTAAATACAATCTATTGCGCCACCAGATAAGAGTGGCACTGTGCACTGGCAGAGGTTTGCAGAGTACACCCTGTAGGCCTGACACACCTGCTTGAAGACAACTAACTGCTATTCAATCTATAACAGTGTAAAAAAAAATTGGTTTTAAATGCACGCTATTGTGACACCAGATATGAGTGGCAATGTGCACTGGCAGAGGTTGGCAGAGTACACGCTGTAGGCCTGACACCCGCTTGAAGACAACTAACTGCTATTCAATCTATAACAGTGAAAAAAGTTTTTGGGTTTTTAAATGCATGCTATTGTGACACCAGACCAGATATGAGTGGCACTGTGCACTGGCAGAGGTTGGCAGAGTACACACTGTAGGCCTGACACACCCGCTTGAAGACAACTAACTGCTATTCAATCTATAACAGTGAAAAAAAGGTTTTGGGTTTTTAACCCCTTAAGGACCAAACTTCTGGAATAAAAGGGAATCATGACATGTCACACATGTCATGTGTCCTTAAGGGGTTAAATGCATGCTATTGTGACACCAGATATGAGTGGCACTGTGCACTGGCAGAGGTTGGCAGAGTACATGCTGTAGGCCTGACACACATGCTTGAAGACAACCAACTGCTATTCAATCTATAACAGTGAAAAAAGTTTTTTGGTTTTTAAATGCAATCTATTGTGACACCAGATATGAGTGGCACTGTGCACTGGCAGAGGTTGGCAGAGTACAGGCTGTTGGCCTGACACACAGACGCTTGCCGACAACTAACTGCTATTAAATCTATTACAGTGAAAAAAGTTTTTTGTTTTTAAATGCACGCTATTGTGACACCAGATATGAGTGGCACTGTGCACTGGCAGAGTTTGGCAGAGTACAAGCTGTAGGCCTGACACACACGCTTGAAGACAACTAACTGCTATTCAATCTATAACAGTGTAAAAAAAAGAATTTGGTTTTAAATGCACGCTATTGTGACACCAGATATGAGTGGCACTGTGCACTGGCAGAGGTTGGCAGAGTACACGCTGTAGGCCTGACACCTGCTTGCAGACAACTAACTGCTATTCAATCTATAACAGTGAAAAACGTTTTTTGGTTTGTAAATGCAATCTATTGCGACAACAGATAAGAGTGGCACTGTGCACTGGCAGAGGTTGGCAGAGTACACGCTGTAGGACTGACACACCCGCTTGAAGACAACTAACTGCTATTCAATCTATAACAGTGAAAACTTTTTTTTGTTTTTAAATGCACACTATTGTGACACCAGATATGAGTGGCACTGTGCACTGGCAGAGGTTGGCAGAGTAGACGCTGTTGGCCTGACACACAGGCGCTTGCAGACAACTAACTGCTATTCAATCTATTACAGTGAAATTTTTTTTTGTTTTTAAATGCATGCTATTGTGACACCAGATATGAGTGGCACTGTGCACTGGCAGAGGTTGGCAGAGTAGACGCTGTAGACCTGACACACACGCTTGAAGACAACTAACTGCTATTCAATCTATAACAGTGAAAAACATTTTTTGTTTTTAAATGCACGCTATTGTGACACCAGATATGAGTGGCACTGTGCCCTGGCAGAGCTTGGCAGAGTACACGCTGTAGGCCTGACACACAGACACTTGCAGACAACTAACTGCTATTCAATCTATTACAGTGAAAAAATTATTTTTGTTTTCAAATGCAAGCTATTGTGACACCAGATATGAGTGGTGGCACTGGGCAAGTGGGCACAGTATCCACTGTGAGCCTGACACAGAAGCTGGCAGGCAGGCAACTGCAATTAGATTACACAGGAAAAAAGCAGACTGATGTTCTAGCCCTAAAAGGGCTTTTTGGGGTACTGTCCTTACAGCAGAGATCAGATGAGTCCTTCAGGACTGTAGTGGACACTGAATACACTAGCCTAGCTATCAATTTCCTTATTAAATAATCAGCAGCTACACTGTCCCTCCTCTCACTTAGAATGCAGCTTCAGAATTAATCTAAAATGGATGCTGTACAGGAGGTGGGAGGGTCTGAAAGGGAGGGTCTGTTGCTGATTGGCTGGAATGTGTCTGCTGACTGTGAGGCACAGGGTCAAAGTTTACTCAATGATGACGAATAGGGGGCGGATCGAACCGTGCATATGTTCGCCCGCCGTGGCGAACGCGAACACGCTATGTTCGCCAGGAACTATTCGCCAGCGAACCGTTCGGTACATCACTAATGGTGAACTGTGAGTGGGATCTGATGACTTTATAAGGTTTAGTTGTTATTGTTAGTTAGTTAGATTGTGCTGGTTGTTGTTATTGTTTTAGTTAGTTAGAGTGTGTGTCATTATTTGTGTGATTTTGTTTTGTCTCTGAATAAATATTTGTTAAAGTAGACGGACCAAAGTTTATATGTATATGCGTACATATTTTATATAGTTTGGGAATACACCACAACATTTACACAACATCTTAGCTGCGGTATTATCAGCCTTATTCATATAATATTACAAAAACACAAAGACAGGGAAGTGCTGGGCTATATCACGGGACTGAATAAACCTCTATAAGGTTTCTGTTATAAATGAGTTTTAATATGGGGGATATTTTATAGATGAGTCTCAACTAGTGATGTCGCGAACCCGAAATATTCGGTTCGCAAACGACGAACGGGAACTTCCGCAAACGTTCGCGAACCGGCGAACCGGGCGAACCGCCATTGACTTCAATGGGCAGGCGAATTTTAAAACCCACAGGGACTGTTTCTGTCCACAAAAGTGATGGAAAAGTTGTTTCAAGGGGACTAACACCTTGACTGTGGCAGGCCGGAGTCTGGTTTTAATCCATAAAGGGCAGAAATCACCTAACATTCCTAAATTGTTTGGAATAACGTGCTTTAAAACATCAGGTATGATGTTGTATCGATCAGGTAGTGTAAGGGTTACGCCCGCTTCACAGTGACAGACCAAACTCCCCGTTTAACGCACCGCAAACAACCGCAAACTCCCCATTTGCACATGTTTTAGTGCAAACTAGTCTAACTACTAATATAGTTGAAACATGCTACTTTTATTCATGCCAGGCAACCATGCAGGCCAGACTAACAAACATGCCAGGGCCAATCATAGTTAACCACCTCAGATAGTAACATGGCTCCCTCTATATACAGAGTAAACATGGCTCCCTCTATATACAGAGTAACATGGCTCCCTCTATATACTGTGTAAACATGGCTCCCCTCTATATACAGTGTAAACATGGCTCCCTCTATATACAGAGTAACATGGCTCCCTCTATATACAGTGTAAAATGGCTCCCCTCTATATACAGTGTAAACACGGCTCCTCTCTATATACAGAGTAACATGGCTCCCTCCATATACAGAATAACATGGCTCCCTCTATATACAGAGTAACATGGTCCCCCTCTATATACAGTGTAAACATGGCTCCTCTATATATACAGAGTAACATGGCTCCCCTCTATATACAGTCTAAACACGGCTCCTCTCTATATACAGAGTAACATGGCTCCCTCTATATACAGTGTAAACATGGCTCCTCTCTATATACCGTGTAACATGGCTCCCCTCTATATACAGAATAACATGGCTCCCTCTATATACAGAATAACATGGCTCCCTCTATATACAGAGTAACATGGCTTCCCTCTATATACCGTGTAAACATGGCTCCCTCTATATACAGTGTAAATATGGCTTCTCTCTATATACAGAGTAACATGGCTCCCCTCTATATACAGTGTAACATGGCTCCCTATATATACAGAGTAACATGGCTCCCTCTATATACAGTGTAAACATGGCTCCTCTCTATATACAGAGTAACATGGCTTCCCTCTATATACCGTGTAAACATGGCTCCCTCTATATACAGAATAACATTGCTCCCTCTATATACAGAGTAACATGGCTCCCCTCTATATACAGTGTAAACATGGCTCCTCTCTATATACAGAGTAACATGGCTCCTCTCTATATACAGAGTAACATGGCCCCCCTCTATATAAAGAGTAACATGCTCCCTCTATATACAGAGTAACATGGCTCCCTCTATATACAGAATAACATGGCTCCCTCTATATACAGAATAACATGGCTCCCTCTATATACAGAGTAACATGGCTTCCCTCTATATACCGTGTAAACATGGCTCCCTCTATATACAGTGTAAATATGGCTTCTCTCTATATACAGAGTAACATGGCTCCCTCTATATACAGAGTAACATGACTTCCCTCTATATACCGTGTAAACATGGCTCCCACTATATACAGAGGAACATGGTTCCCTCTATATACAGAATAACATGGCTCCCTCTATATACAGTGTAAACATGGCTCCCTCTATATACAGAATAACATGGCTCCCTCTATATACAGAGTAACATGGCTCCCCTCTATATACAGTGTAAACATGGCTCCCTCTATATACAGAATAACATGGCTCCCTCTATATACAGAATAACATGGCTCCTCTCTATATACAGAGTAACATGGCTCCCCTCTATACAGGGGCGTACCTGGAGCATTTGGCACCCGGGGCGGATCCTTTATTTGGCACCCCCCTCCCCAACTTGAAATGTAAAAAACAGCTGCAATTTTTTTAAATGTATGTTTATGCAGTGTGTGCATAGTGTGTGCAGTGTGTGTATATTGTGTGCAGTGTGTATGCAGTGTGTGTAGTGTGTGTGTGAATAGTGTGTGCATAGTGTATGCAGTGTGTGCATAGTGTGTACAGTGTGTGTATAGTGTGTGCAGTGTGTGTATAGTGTGTATGCAGTGTGTGTATAGTGTGTGCAGTGTGTATCGTGTGTATATAGTGTGTATGCAGTGTGTATAGTGTGTATGCAGTGTGTGTATAAGGTGAGTGCAGTGTGTGTATAGTGTATGCAGTGTGTGCAGTGTGTATGCAGTGTGTGTAGAGTGTGTATAGTGTATGCAGTGTGTGCAGTGTGTGTATAGTGTGTGCAGTGTGTGTATAGAGTGTGCAGTGTGTGTATAGTGTGTACAGTGTGTGTATATTGTGTGTATAGTGTGTGTATATTGTGTATAGTGTGTGCATAGTGTGTGCAGTGTGTGTACAGTGTGTACAGTGTGTGTATAGTGTGTACAGTGTGTGTGTATATTGTGTGTAGTGTGTGTATAGTGTGTGCAGTGTGTGTATAGTGTGTATGCAGTGTGTGTATAGTGTGTGCAGTGTGTATAGTGTGCATATAGTGTGTATGCAGTGTGTGCATGCAGTGTGTGTAGAATGTGTATAGGGTATGCAGTGTGTGTGCAGTGTATGTATAGTGTGGGCAGTGTGTGTATAGAGTGTGCAGTGTGTGCACAGTGTGTGCAGTGTGTGTATAGTGTGTGCAGTGTGTATGCAGTGTGTGTAGTGTGTGTATATTGTGTGCAGTGTGTATGCAGTGTTTGTAGTGTGTGTGTGTGTAGTGCGTGCATAGTGTATGCAGTGTGTGCATAGTGTGTACAGTGTGTGTATAGTGTGTACAGTGTGTGTGTATATTGTGTGTATAGTGTGTGTATAGTGTGTGTATAGTGTGTGCAGTGTGTGTATAGTGTATATATAGTGTGTGTATAGTGTGTGCAGTTTGTATAGTGTGTATGCAGTGTGTATGCAGTGTGTGTATAGGGTGTATGCAGTGTGTGTATAGGGTGTATGCAGTGTGTGTATAGTGTGTGCAGTGTGTATGCAGTGTGTGTAGTGTGTGTATATTGTGTGCAGTGTGTATGCAGTGTTTGTAGTGTGTGTGTGTGTAGTGTGTGCATAGTGTATGCAGTGTGTGCATAGTGTGTACAGTGTGTGTATAGTGTGTACAGTGTGTGTGTATATTGTGTGTATAGTGTGTGTATAGTGTGTGTATAGTGTGTGCAGTGTGTGTATAGTGTGTGCAGTGTGTATAGTGTGTATGCAGTGTGTATGCAGTGTGTGTATAGGGTGTATGCAGTGTGTGTATAGGGTGTATGCAGTGTGTGTATAGTGTGTGCAGTGTGTGTATAGTTAGTGCAGTGTGTGTATAGTGTATGCAGTGTGTGCAGTGTGTATGCAGTGTGTGTAGAGTGTGTATAGTGTATGCAGTGTGTGCAGTGTGTGCAGTGTGTATAGTGTGTGCAGTGTGTGTATAGAGTGTGCAGTGTGTGCACAGTGTATGCAGTGTGTGTATAGTGTGTGCAGTGTGTGTATAGTGTGTATAGTGCATGCAGTGTGTGTGCAGTGTGTGTATAGTGTGTGCAGTGTGTGCACAGTGTATAGTGTGTGCAGTGTGTGTATAGTGTGTATGCAGTGTGTGTATAGTGTGTGCAGTGTGTATAGTGTGTATATAGTGTGTATGCAGTGTGTGTATAGTGTTTATGCAGTGTGTGTATAGTGTGTGCAGTGTGTGTATAGTTAGTGCAGTGTGTGTATAGTGTGTGCATAGTGTGTATAGTGTATGCAGTGTGTGTAGAGTGTGTGCAGTGTGTGTATAGTGTGTGCATAGTGTGTACAGTGTGTGTATAGTGTGTACAGTGTGTGTAGAGTGTGTGCAGTGTGTGCATAGTGTGTGTGCAGTGTTTGCAGTGTGTGTAGAGTGTATGCAGTGTCTGTAGAGTGTGTATAGTGTGTGTAGAGTGTGTATAGTGTGTGTAGAGCGGCGGGTGGGGGCCCTAAATGAAAATCCCCCCCACCCCCATCAAAGGTGACTAGGGGTCCCCAAGCCCCTAGTCACACAAACATATAAAAAAGCCCCTACCTACCCCCCTCACCCTAAAAAAATAGTGTGGGGGGAATAAAATTACTACCCTGTAAAGTAAAATTCAACTTACTATTCAACGTTTTCTTTTTTCTAAAATCTTCATTTTTCAGCCCCAAAAAAGGCCAAATAAAAAGCCATCATACCCGTCGAACTTAAAAATAAAATAAAAAACCTGAGCGCAAAAAAAAAAAATGAATCCATCTTCACCCATGGAGGGCTCTGTGTCAGTGTTTATCAGGGATCCTTAGGATAGGTGTCAATCCATATCTGCCAAGTGACCCTATGTAGGGGGAACAGTCCCTATTCTGCTCTGTGTCAGTGTCTGGAGGGAGTATCTGCAGTAACACAGAGTGTCTGGGGGGAGTATCTGCAGTAACACAGGGTGTCTGGAGGGAGTATCTGCAGTAACACAGGGTGTCTGGAGGGAGTATCTGCAGTAATACAGAGTGTCTGGGGGGAGTATCTGCTTGTAACATTTATATGCACAAAAAAAAATAATAATAATAAATTGAAAAAATGGTTGCAGCTTCCGAATTAATCTAAAATGGATGCTGTCCAGTAGGTGGGAGGGTCTGCTAGGGAGGGTGTGCTGCTGATTGGCTGTAATGTGTCTGCTGACTGTGAGGTACAGGGTCAAAGTTTACTCAATGATGACGAATAGGGGGCGGACCGAACACTGCATGTGTTTGCCCGCGGTGGCGGACGCGAACATGCTATGTTCGCCGGGAACTATTCGCCAGCGAACAGTTCGATACATCACTAGTCTCAACCTTTGCAAACTTTAAACACATTTTGGCAAAGTAAAACGGCAACAGACAACAGGTAAGGTCTTCTGATGAAGCCACTAGGGCAAGACAAGTCATGGTGAACAGCATTAAATGGGAAGGATAGTGGGGCACTAGCAATAAAAAAAAGACTTAAAGGAACATTATAGGGTCAGGAACACAAACCTGTATTCCTGACCCTATTGTGTTCAAATCACTATCTAGCCCCCTGCCCCCACCCATTGCCCCCTTAAAAATAGTAAAATATTACCTTTAT